>NC_052150.1:33170198-33477699 GCF_902713615.1 Scyliorhinus canicula | reverse complement strand
ATGTGTGGGCTTGGGTAGGGTGCTTTCTCCAAGAGCAGGTGCAGACTCAATGGGCCGAATGGCCTCCTTCTGCACTGTAAATTCTATGATTCTATGATTATCCAATAAACTGCTCGGGGTGTATTTACAGTCGGAATGGAGAAAATGTAACAGCAAGTTCACACAAATTACAATAGGATAATGACCAACTATTCTATTTTAATGATATTGGGTTGAGGGAGAAATATCGGTCAATACAGTAGGGATAATTCTGTTACTCTTTTTCAGAATAGTGTCTTAGGAGAATTTTAAATTTCCCTGAGACGGTGGAGGGGGCCTCTGTTTGAGATGGGGTAAAATTGGTCGACAGGTGTCAACCACGGCTAGTCGGTGGTATACTTGCTTTGTGCGTACCAATTTTACCCCTCATATCTCTTTCAAAGCCCAAGGTAAGGATGGGTTTATACCAGGAGAATAGGAAACAAACTTCCATGGTGAAGCAAGCAAGCAACGCATTTCTGCTTTGGAAGTTCTCAGGAGGTTGACAAAGAGTAAGCCTGGCCTTGAGGTAACTCTCATTACTTGCCCTGAATGGCATCAGCTGGTTGTTGAACTAAATAAGAAGACACTGATGGAAAACACTGGTGTCCTTTAAGACTCGTTGCTCGCAAAATAAATTATTTATTAAAAAGATACCATTTTGCATTTTCTGAGCCATGAGTAATCGAATAGAAAAATGATTTTTTTTCTTTTTAATGAAGGAAAGCCCTTCTCTTCGCGGACAAAAAAAAGGAAGCAACTGAAACTGAGAGCTCTGACTGTGAACTGATGCATGAGAGTTAAAAACATGATCTGCAGAAATTAGCATATTATTCCAGGGTTATCTCAGTAGAAGAGCACATTCCAATGCTGCAATATATTGCAAGCTCTTGTTTGATGTGTTTTAATCATGATCTGGACAACAGCGAAGCATTTAATAATTCTAAATGATGTTGCACTTTTTGAGTTGATACCTGGCACTTGCTGTTTTGATGTTGTTCGTCTCAGATCTCAAGAGCAGCCCTGAGCATGACAATAATAGTCAATCATAATTACCTCAATCGAGTCAGAGACTTCAAGTGATGCTACTTCGTTAATTGAATTTGGATTTTTTTTTTAAGCACATTTTCCAGCATGGCACCTCCCTATTCACCAGCAAACATGTGCATTAGATTCAACCCCATTCAAGACCAGCTGTTTTTTTATAGTCTTTTTCTAAAACTGTTGTTTATCCCTGGCTGACTTTGAGGAGGTGATGGTGAGCTACATTCTTGAAGTGTTGCAATTATATGTTGAAGTTTATTCCATGGTGCTCTTAGATAGCGAGTCTAGGATTATGACCCAGGTGAAGGGTTAGCGACGGTCAGGATGGTGTGTGACTTGGAGAAGAATTTGCAGATTATGGTGTTCCCATGTGACCGCTGCCCTTGTCCTTTATTCGAGGGTAGCGGTCATGGGTTTAAGAAATGTTGCTGGAGAAGCCTTGAAACGTTAGTGCAGTGCATCTTGTGAATGGTACCTGGTCTCACTGTGTGCTGGTGGAGGGGGGTGAATGTGGAGGGTGATAGATGGGGTGCTTGTCAGGGGAACTGCTTTAATCCGGGTGGTGTGGAGCTTCTCAAATGTTGTTGAAGTTGCATTTAACCAGGTAAGTGGAAGGCATTCTGTCACACTCATGTCGTGTGCCTTGTAGATGGTGGAAGAGCTCTGGGGAGCCAGGAGGTGGGTGAATTACCACAGTTTATCCAGCCTTTGACCAGCTCTTGTACCGACTGTATTCATGTGTCTGTCCCATTAATTTTCTGATAACTTAAAGATGAGAGTGTTCCCATGCCTCTGTTGCCCTCATACTTCAAATGGTGAAGAATGTGGGTTTGGGAGCTGGTGCCAAGGAAGCCCTAGCACGTTGCTACACTGTACCCTATATAGATGGGTCAAATTGCAGTTTGACGCATTGGTGGTGCTCCTTACAATCCAATATCCATGGTGAAAGAGCTCCATTTTACTGGCTACTTCCCCACAGCTCGCATGGACCAGAGAATAACAATCATCCCCATACTGTAAAATAATCTTTTAACTAATTTAATTAAATTTTTCCATGTAGCAATGAGGAGGGTCAATGAAGGTAATACTGTTGTTGCGGTGCATATGGACTTCCAAAAGATGTTTGACAAATGCCACATTACAGGCTTCTGTTCAGTTAAGGCCCATTTAATAAACGGGACAAGAGCATCATAGACTCAAAATTGGCAGAGTAACAGGAAGCAGAATGGTGGTGAAAGCTTTTTTCCGGACTGGAGGAAGGCATAGAGCAGGGTTCCCCAGGGGTCAGTATTGAAATTATTGCTTTTTCTAATCTCTGTGTTAATGAGGCAGACCTGGGGATGAAGGGTACAACCTCAAAATTTGTCAATGGCACAACACCTGGTATTATTGTGAACTGTGAGGAGGGGGAGAATAATATTGACTTCAAGAGGATGTGGACTGGGGGAATGGGTAGACACATGACGGTTGAAATCTAATACAGAGAAGTGTGAAGTGATCAATTTTGGTCAGAAGATTGAAGAAAGGCAAAATAAAGTCAAGGGTACAATTCTAAAGGGAGCCCAGGAGCAAAGTGACCTGGGAAAATCGGTGCACAATCCATTCAAGGTAGCAAGGCAGGCTTGGAAAGCTGTGAATAGGCATATGAGAGGATTGGCTTTATGAATAGAGGCAGAGAGTCCAAAAGAAAGGAAGTTATGGTGAATCTTTATATCTTTTTGGAGTATTAGTTCAATGAGCTGGAGTATTGCGAACAGTTCTGTGCAACGTAATGTCTGAAGAATGTGATAGAGAGGCTTCAGAAAAAAACATTATGAGAAATATTTACGGGATGAGGAACTTCAGTTCCGGGGATAGGTCGGCGAAACTGGGGCCTTGCTCATTAAAGAGGGGGCCTCTGGTTTTCTTGCTCGGATGGATAGTGAGGATACAGTGGGAATTGATGGTGATGCTGATAGGTGCAGGCTTATGATGGTCGGCCTCTTCACCATAACACTCCTCCACCACCACCACCCCCCCCCCCCCCCACCCCCCAACCTCACCCCAAATTTCCTTTCATATTTTTAAAGGAAGAAAACTGGCCGATTAAACATTCTCATCCTTCTAGAACATAGAACAGTACAGCACAGAACAGGCCCTTCGGCCCTCGATGTTGTGCCGAGCAATGATCACCCTACTCAAACCCACGTATGCACCCTATACCCGTAACCCAACAACACCCCCCTTACTTTTTAACCTTACTTTTTAAGACACTACGGGCAATTTAGCATGGCCAATCCACCTAACCCGCACATCTTTGGACTGTTCAAATCGTTTCATGGGTTTGCAATCTCTGTAATCTCCGCCAGACTTACTATTTCCAAGATCACAGCGCTGTTGTAAATTTTGCATCTTGCCAATTTCAGACGTATTCTACCTTTGATAGCCATACATTCACTCGCTTACCGCCCTGCCAACTGTACCGTACCCTTCTCCTGCAAACTGCCCCTCAAAACCTATTCCTTTGATTAAGATTTTAGCCACCACTTTAAATATCTTTTGAGGTGATAAACTTTGTTTGATAACATTCTTCTGACGTGCCTTAGGACGTTTCCTGTGTCAAAGGCATCATATAAACAAAAGTTGTTGTTGTTAATGCAGAGGGAAAAAGGCCTTCTCTCTGTCTCATTATCTGAAAATGCATTGAATAAAAATGGCTGGGAAGCAATAGCTAGAACCTGTGTATATGGGCATTTGCCTCATTCCACCTCAGCCCCACGATTTGTGAAGGTTTTGAGTTGACATTTTTTTATGAGATATTGAGATGGGAAGCCGCAGATGTTTAGAAATGGATCGATTTGAGATTTTAAAAATGTGACTGTCACTAGCAGTGGCTAACAGTCAATCGACTGATAGTGTAACATGTCAGTGGAAGTGTCGTATGTTTAGATCTATCTCTCTCTCGCTCTCAGTTTGCCGTTGGACACCTGAGCAGAACAAGTGACAGCGGCTGTGAACACAGTTGCCTGGCAACCCAGTGCCATGGGAAAAGTGAAGAGTATTCATTTGACAAGTTCAGCAGTGCCGGTGCTGATTATTAACTTGAGGCAGACAGTTTCCTGTGTTTGATTTGATTCGCTTTAGTTACCAAAAATGAAGTGGATCATGAAGAGCTACTTTAGGAAAATATATGTGCACTTGCATTTTATATACCTTGTTACGCAGCACCACTGTGACATACAGGTACGAATATCTCCATCAGTTAGCTATCCTGAAGAGAGCTTCAGTGCAGACGCAAATAAAATGATTGCACTTTAATAATATTCTTGGACCTCAAAGTATCAGAGTTTAACAATTGTCAAGATAAATCTATTTGTCAGTCTATTCTGTCTACTTAAACTGGGTAGGGAGAAAATAAACATTGGACGTAAAAACGATCTTGATATTTACTTTAGCATTAACATGATATAAAAAAATGAAAATCGCTTATTGTCACAAGTAGGCTTCAAATGAAGTTACTGTGAAAAGCCCCTAGTCGCCACATTCCAGCGCCTGTTTGGGGAGGCTGGTACGGGAATTGAACCGTGCTGCTGGCCTGCCTTGGTCTGCTTTGAAAGCCAGCGATTTAGCCCAGTGTGCTAAACCAGCCCCTATCAATCTGATATCAATCTGATGATGGCTGTTAAAGATTCTCTTATCAACACCGATATAAACAAAAATTCTGGATGATTCTATGCAGGCAGCATGCACATGATGCAAGTAATGCACATTTATCAGTGAAAGAGACAGGCGATAGGAAAGTATCAATGCACCATCTGTTATGGGCGGTGCTTGCTACTGATATCTCAACTTTTCAATTTCAGTTGTTGAAGAATCCGTGTGCAGAAACATCCTTCACTCAGCAGGTGACTTTTGCATTTTGAGGAGACCAATTAGAAAGTTGCAACGCTGCAAAAATAGGAAATATTGTGAGATGTGTGGAGTACTGTAAACTTTGAAATATGTGTATTATGGGACACTCCTTCACATACTGGGAGAAGATTTTGCCCTGGTAAATCTTTCCACTTTTTTCCTCTGGGGGAGAATTCCTGCTTTCTTCCTCTGATTCCACAAGTTACTTGCTTTGTCTGATTCCTTTACCTGATATCCTGCATGCCAGTAATTAAGGAGGCAGTTAATCATGGAGGCAGCTTGCAGGCTCCCCAAGTGCCACTCGATTGAATCAGGCCCTAAAAATGTGCACTAGAATGCTCAGAAATGCACCTTCCTCCAGATCCCTGCTACCTTTTAGCTTATTGGTTATTAAAATATTGAAGGTGGCAATAAAGGCTATTTGATTGTCATTTGAAATTCAGCCAAGCCACTAAAGTTTGCCTCCCTGGTGTTGAGAGGAGGTAGCGATCCATGGTGATGAACATGTCAAGTGATCAATGGTGGGAGTGTGTGTTTGGGGGGAAGTGGGATAGGGGTTGGATTGGTGGATGAGGTTGGTTTTGAGGTGGAAGTCATGTGATGAAACTCCCTGGCGTGCATCCAACCACAGTTGGCAATCTTAGTTACTATGGTAGTTGAGTAATTAGTCAAAGGTCATTTCTAGGCTTTGGTGAAGATCCAAGTTGGCTTTGTGGTGATATGCATATGCATAGTAATGTATATAGTTAGATACATGACTTCTCACCAGCAGGTGGTGACAAGGATCCACCATGTGACTCCAGAGATTGCCAGTGGGTAGTAAATCGTATCAGAGGACAGTCACATTTGAAGTAGCTCCAGGAGAATTCACAAATCGGTACTGTTTACATTATAGTTTCTGGAGTTATATTTCCACATGTCCATTTGTTAATAAACTATCTTACTAGTCAAGAACTAGGTGTTCTGTGTGCATGTTTTCCATGGCCACAACACAGAACATAACATTGTTATAGAGGGAACAGGGTAAAGAAATAGACTGAGACTCCTGGGGCGCGATTCTCCGCTGCCCACGATGGGTTGGAGAATAGCGGGAGGGCCTTCCCGACATTTTTCCCGACCTCCCGCTATTCTCCCCCCCCTCCCCCCACGGCCGCCCCACGACACAAATCGCTGCTCGCCGTTTTTTACGGCGAACAGCGATTCTCCCCAGGCCGATGGGCCGAGTTCGCAGGCCTTTACGGCCGTTTTCACGAACGCAAACACACCTGCTCTCACCGTTCGTGAAAACGGCCGCAAAGTGCCGTCCCGGACAACCATGGCACCGATTGGCACGGGCCTGCGATCGGTGGGCACCGATCGCGGGCAGCAGGTCCGATACCCGCGCACTATTTGTTCCTCCGCCGCCCCGCAGGATCAGTCCGCGGGGTGGCTGAGGGGCATGACGGACCGCGCATGCGCGGGTTTGACGAATATGCGTGATGACGTCATCCGCGCATGTGCGGGTTGGAGCCGTCCAACCCGCGCATGCGCGGCTGACGTCATCGTGCGCGTCAGCCGCCGTTACGCTTGGCGCGTGGGCTTAGCGACTGTCACTAAGCCCGCGATGCCATGCTTCACAGGGCCGCACTGTTAGCCCTGCCTGGGGGGGAGAATCGGGTCCCAGGAGGGGGCGCGGAGGCTGCCGTGAAACACGGCCAGTTTCACGGCAGCCTTTACGACTCACCGCATTTGCGGAGAATCGCGCCCCTGTTGTCTGGAACAGATTGGGTCAAAGGAAACACATGAGATTGGGCAGACTGGTGTATAAGAAGTGTTACTTCATGAAATGGAATCAAGATAGGGCAAACCGGAGGGGGGGGGGGGGGGGGGGGGGGGGGGGGGGGACTCATTTTCAGAAGATTTTCTGGCAATGGTTGCACTTTGAAAATGCTCAGGGAAGTGCAACTTTGAGAAAGGACACCGGTTTCAAATCGCAGGCCTTCCAAAGAGCTGTTGGAAGTCCGCAAGGGCATGTGATAGCATTTTTAGCAGGCTTTTAAAACTCTGTGTCGAGGTGCACTGGCCCTTTCTCCATTCCTCCGGGTGAACCTGCATGATGTTGCTGCAGGTGGAGTGGGTTAATCCCGGCTCCATTATACGGTTAATCAACGGGACCTAATCTCTGGCAAGAGGGAGTAAGATAGAGGGGACCCGTGTGGACTGCACTCAAAAGCTGTTATAAGTGCATATCTTCAGCTGATATGGATCATTCAACACAATAATGACACTTAGGGCACGATCCAGCGGCCACGCTGCACCCGAAAAGCAGCTCACCTTGGCATAGCATGGCCAATAAAAGCTGGGAGACACAACTCCGGAATCTACCCGGCCTGCAACGCCTCGCGAGATACAATGCGATTTTGCGAAACGTTGTGATGTAAACCCCGCCCATTGTAGGCGGGATCACATTTAGGCAAATCTACATATTAGAGTGAGACAGCTAGTGTCGCTTTAATGTGCAGGTACCCATGGCACCTGAGGCTTTGGGATTTATCCCCTTCACCTCAGAGACCTTGGAACGCTGTTTGGTACTGGTCTCCAGAAATGGGGACCAGATGGAATGCCAACTGTGGGGGTCTCCCAGTGGATCAGAGGCCTCCAGCTGAATGCCTTTTGGGCAGGATGGTACCCTGCTACTGCTGCAGCTACCTGGACACCCTGGCCACCTGGGTGCCATCCTGGCACTGCCAAGGTGCCCAGGTAGCACTGTCAGCTGGCATTGCCAGGTTGGTGATGCCAAGCTGGCATTATTTGTATGTGCGTGATTGGGCTGGGATGTCTTGTGTTGAGGGTGGGTGTGGTGTCCCTCATCCCACCCATAGTGCGTTTGGGCTGGGGGGGGGGGGGTTCAGGGGTTGCTTTGGGGGCCTCTCGCTAAACAGGGGAGTTCTGGCGAGCTGAGCTCCTCAGTGTACAAAACGGGGCTACGTGTGGTCTCGGCTATGTTAGCTCACCAGGCTAAATCGCTGGCTTTTAAAGCAGACCAAGCAGGCCAGCAGCACGGTTCGATTCCCGTACCAGCCTCCCCGGACAGGTGCCGGAATGTGGTGACTAGGGGCTTTTCACAGTAACTTCATTGAAGCCTACTTGTGACAATAAGCGATTTTCTTTTCATTTCATTTTCATGTGTTCCTGCTGAGGACCCTTGTCCAGTGTGAGTTTTTAAAAAAATATAAATTTAGAGTACCCAATTCATTCTTTCCAATTAAGGGGCAATTTAGCATGTTGAATCCACCTACCTTGCACATCTTTGGGTTGTGGGGGCGAAACCCACGCAAACACGGGGAGAATGTGCAAACTCCACACAGACAGTGACCCAGAGCCGGGATCGAACCTGGGACCTCGGCGCCGTGAGACTGCAGTGCTACCACTGCGCCACCGTGCTGCCCTATACAGCGTGAGGTGTGTTGTATACCCATGTGTTTCTCGGTGCCGCAAGCGTCGGGAAACACGTGGCTAAACACGCTCGCTATGGGACTTTGTTCACAATTAATTGAATCACGCCCTTGGTGTTTTCTCATTTGTGATTGTCCTGAAAAAAAACACCGCTGAGTGATGATGTGAAATTACACAGATTTGTTGTGCAATTAGCTGACAAGTAAAACAAATAATGGATTCAGATAAAAATTCTTCTGTATTTCATGTGGGAGCCTGACTTGTCGGTCCAAAATGCGTAGCACAGGCTCACATTTTGCTCTGTTTAGCCATAAAGCTAAATTCTATCTTTTAATCAGTGTTCCTGTCAGTTCAAGAATAACACGGTGGGTGAGTTTTACTTTTGCAAATCGAGCAGGCTGCCCCCACTCCCCCCAACGTGCTTACACGCGAGAATATTGGACCGCCAAAATACCATCAACATGCTCATCTACAGTAATGCGAAAGTTGGCCGGGTGCCAAGATCTGTATCAGCCCAGCTGACATTTTTACAAAACTAATTACAAGCCAATGTATCTTGTTAACAAGTTAATAGAATCATATTTCACGTTTCCCGTGCCATTTTTATCTGGGTGCAGGTGAAATATGTTTGGAGTGACTTATGCCAGGTATGAGGAGGCAGTGCAAGGACACATAGAAAGGCTGCAGGTGGAAGTATGGCTTCATACAGCCGAAGAGTCCGCTGGTGAAGTTGTGAGGGTTTCTCAGTGCATTCATTCATCTTCTTCAGCATGCGAAAGGGGCTCTGCAGAGAGGGTCAAACTGAAGTTGGTAGACTCTAGTAGTGGACCCGAAGATCGTAATGCCCCATGGGTATAGCGCACTCTCAAGGAGGCGCCTCCTTCAGTGTGGAACAGAAGAGGAGAAATCGAGGAGGGCCGTCCACCAGGAGCAGGTTCACCCTGTGGTCCAGCAAGATTTGGAATCTGCTGATGTATAAGCATCTGAAGAGGGGAGACATCAGCAACAGACAAGCAGAGGCGCTATCCTGCCGACAGCATCCGTAGGCTAAGGTTGACCATTATATGGGTGGCTGTGACCTACTTCCAGATCACAGCCTGACCCCTCTCCCAACGTACACCGCTCCCGAGAGACATGGTTAATTGTGTAGCCTTCCCTTCCCTCACCAAGTTGACTAGCATCCCGCTGGGCGGCTGTTAACTGGCCACAAGAGTTTCTTCAGCATTAATAAAGGACGGGGTCAGGAGTCGACAGGTCCGACATTTCCAGGTCGGCCTCCTGCACCGACGCAAACACCCAACTTCTTCCCTATGAGTTATTCATATTATTTTTCAAAGATCAACTTGAAGTAGGGCCTTTATTTTACTGCAAATCAGCATTGATATTGCGTTACCGCATACTGACCAGTATCAGAAACATAGGCTCTCAAGATAAAGATAGATCATTTTTTTGGAGAATAAAGGGTTATTGTGTTCGGGCCAGAAAGTGGAGCTGAGTCCTCAAAAAATCAGCCATGATCTCATTGAATGGCGGAGCAGGCTCGAAGTGCCAGATGGCCTACTCCTGCTCCTAGTTCTTATTTCTTATGTTATATGTTCTTGAACATTGAAAATAATACAGTCAATAAAGCCTCCATTGTCCCTGATGACCAGAGGCTGCTTTGCCCTTTGAGGGGGAGAGCTGACTGGTGGTGATTTAACCTGAGGATCACCACACCTCAGGTGAGGGGCAAGGTTGGGAAGGTGAGGCCCTCATGTATAACCTCAGCTGGTAGGGGAATTGAACCCACTCTGTTGGCCGCGCTCAGCATCACAAACCAGCTGTCCAGCCAACTGAGCTAAACTGCCAGAATGTTGTGGGCCGCATTTTCATTCATTTTTTTCTCAACGAGTAGAAATTGTAATTGAATATTGATTAGTACAGGTTATTATAGTGTTGTTTCGCCCCTGGGATCTGAGTTCAGTGAGAGCTTCTTGTGACAAGAAGGGTGAATGTATGCCTTTCAGCAGCAGAACCTTCAAGGCTATCATCTCTGGATCATTACCTCAGCCACTCACGTGCAAATTGGCAGAGGGTACAGAAAATTAGAGATGAATACATGGCTCAAAGACTGGTCTGCGGGAATTGGGTATCGGTTTGTGGGCACTGGCATCAGTACTGGGGAAAGTAGGGGCTGTACTGTTGGGAAGGCCCACATCTGAATTGTGCTGTGACCAGTTTTCTTCCAAACCGCATAACTAGGAAAGTGGAGAGGGCCTTAAACTAAGCAGAGGGGGGTCGTTTCTGTAAAGGGGATATGTAGGTTTACAAAGCAAAAGGATGCGACAGCGTTGCAAGGCAGCTATTTAGGTAATGATACCCAGAGTGTGATAAGAAGGGACAGAGTGCAAAAAAAACCAAAAAGCTACAAATAGGGTCAGAAATGGGTAAAATATTATCAGAAGGCACAATCAGTGGCTCTTTACTTAAATGGATACAGTATTCGGCACAAAATAAATGAATTAACGGCACAAATTGAGGTTAATGGGTCTGATCTTATCGCCATTACTGAGACGTGGTTACAAGGAGATCAAAGCTGGAAACTAAATACACAGAGGTATATGACTTTTTGTAAGGACAGGCAGGAAAACAAGGGCGGTGGTGCAGCTTTGTTAGTACGAGATGGAATAAGTACGATAGCAAGAAATGATCTTGGATCATAACTATGAGAAGAATACAATGATGGGAGTAGTCTAGTCTAGAGTAGTCTAGAGGCCCCAAACAGTAGCTATAATGTAGGATGGAGAATAAATCAGGAGGAAGATAAATGCATGTACCTTAATTATGGGTGACTTTTATCTTAATGTTGATTGGGAAAATTAAATTGGCAAAGGTAACCATTAGGCAGAATTAGAGTGTATTCAGGATAGTTTCCTAGAACAATATGTTGTGGATCTAGCCAAGGTTCAGGCCATTTTGGATTGGGTAATGTGCAATGAGGCAGGTTTAGGAAACAATCACAGAGTAAAAGATCCCCCAGGAAGTAGTGACCATAACATGGTAGAATTTAGTATTCAGTTTGAGAGTGAGAAACCTGGGTCAGAAAAAACTGACCAACATTGAAATCAAGGTTGAGGAATGAGGATAGAGTTGGCTGGAGTGGACAGGGAAAGGAGTTTAGCAGAAAAGACAGTTGATCAGCAATGGCAGACATTTCTGAAAATAGTCCATGACTCAGAAAAAAGATAGATCCCAGTGAGGAACGAGGGTTCCAGGAAGGGGATACATCAACCATGGTTAACCAAGGAAGTGAAGGATATTATTAAACTGAAAGAAAAAACATAGGCTTCTCCAGAAAATGCTGGTCAATTGCAGCAGGCCTGACAGCATCTGTGGCGAGAGAAGGAAGCTAACGTTTCGAGTCTGGATGACTCTTTGTCAAGGCATAACATAAAGAGGCAACACTACAATGAAGACACCAACTTTACACTGTTACAAGGAAGACAACCAAACTACAAGCAATAAAATAAAACAATAACCATGCAACAAAACAACGAGCATTCCAAGATTCTTCTGAGAGCTGGTGGTACAATTTACTTTGTATATCTCACAAGAATTCAATGAAATAAGGAACAACTTCCATTCATGAGGCTGAATTTAATGGCTGCGACCTTTTCACCATCTACCGGCTAGAAATCCACGTGCCACTGCGCCACCGCCATCTTTGTAAGCCCCGGATACAATTACATGGCTAGGCAGTTGTAGGTGTTGGGGCTTGCAGCCTTCAATGGTGGAGGTTCCACCTCCCAAGAGCTATCGACCCATCGGATGGTTGACAGCTCCTCAGCCCGAGCAGCACCAACAGCTGTAGTGGTTACTGCTGGGTCACATCCAGTCCTGAACAGGGAAAGTGGAGGAGACCTCTGAATAAAGTTAAATCTGTGTGCCTTGCTGGTGCCTCCACTGCTCTTAGAAATAGGGCTAGGGGATATTTTACAGCAACCTGATATTTGGGAGGATTGGAGACTCGGGTTAATATCCCATCTGAAAAAGGGCACTTCCATGACTGCAAAGCTCCTTCAGTACATATTGCACTGGAGTTTCAGCCTGAGCCTTGTGCCTAGATCTCTGGAGTGAGACGCTCCCCACAATCATCTGACTCAGAGGCAAGAATTCTGCCTGCTTAACCACAGCTGGCATCCAAAAATATATTTGGCTGCAGCCATTAAATTCAGCCTGATAAATACATGCTGTTTTATTTCACTGAATTCTTATGATAAAGACTCAGTAAATTGTATCATCAGCCCTCAGATGAACTGTGGTTTGCTTTCTAACAATGTCCGGTTGTTTGATGTGTTGATGCATCTCACGCATCTGTATCCGTTCCAAAAATGGTGAGGAAAGCCAATAACCTAGTTTGTTATGAACTTCTCCCCTTGCTTATACTGTCCTTATGTTATAATTCATCAAATGAAAATGTTCCTTAATATTCACAAAGCAGACTTTTCTATCACAGTTACTGTGACTTTTCCTCATGCCTGAGGTGAAAGTTATTAAGTGCTGTCTTCACTTCAGATTCTTCATGTTTGCCATTTTTCAGTGGGTGTAGGGGCGGAACCGTGGAAGGATGAGTTGCAGCTTCTGCCTCCCCAAATCTTTGTCCCTCCCAGCCTTCCATGCTCTGTGGACAGCTCAGAGACTCTGAAATTCCATCCACAATGCCCTTAAAAGGCTGCAGTAGTATTCTTGCTGCCTGTGAGCTCCTGTGAGGCCTATTGAAAGGCCCGGGTCTTTTGATCAATCCTTCAAATACTGGTTTCCTGACTTACCACATTTATCGTAACATTATCACCTGAGGGTGAGAGCGGAGGTGAAATGAAAGAAAATACCATGGCATGATGGCACAGTGGTCAGCGCTGCTGCCTCATGGTGCCAGGGACCCAGGTTTCGGGTGATTGTATGGAGTTTTCACATTTTCATCATGCGTGGGTTTCCTCTGGGCGCTCCTCTTTCCTCCCACAGATGTGCAGGTTAGGTGGATTGGCCATGCTAAAATTACCCCTTCGTGTCCAGAAATATGCAGGTTAGGTGGGGTTAGGTGAATAGGGCAGAGGGGTGTGCGAGGTAGGGTGCTCTTTCAGTGGGCCGGTACTGACCCGATGAGCCAAATGGCCCCATTCTGCACTGTAGGGATTCTATTAAGCAAGAGAGCTCCAGCCATTCACTGGTATTTATAAGATCTGGAGAGACAAGTTACTTTTGACATGCAGGGAATTTGCAGGACTCCTAGCGTATGAACAGAGAATGATGCAAGAGCAGTCTGAGGAAATGTCTTGCTCGCCTGTCACCTCCATTGCTTTACATGATAGCTTACTTGCTAAAAATGGAGCATGTCACCTGCACCAGGCAATCATCTGTTTCCTTCTGTAATGCTCTCAACACACAGGGCATAATGTTTGATGTCAAGTTGATATTTTTTCATTGATCCTCATGGGAGCTCGCTGTGTGAAAATTGGCTGCAGTGCTTCCTACATAACAACAGTGACTATACCACAAAAGTACTTGATTGGCTGCAAAACGCTTCAGGGGCATCCAAAAATGACAGATGGAGGAACAGATACAGCTGTGCTCAGAGGCCCAAAATTCCGGTTGCCACATTAGAAATCCTGTTACCAGAATTAACGATAAGGAGAAACCTGGGGCGGAATTCTCCGACCCCTCGCAGGGTCGGGGTATCGCCCGGGGTCAGCGTAAATCCCACCGCCACGTTGGCCGGAATTCCCGACGCCGGGCGGCGTGGCGCCAAAGGCCGTTGCCGCCAGTTTTGGCGCCAGTCGGCGGAGCGGAAGCCACTCCAGCGCGGGCCTAGCCCCTAAATCCGCACCTTTGGGGAGGGCCGACGCCGGAGTGGTTGGGCCGATACGCTGCTCGGTATCGGGGCTGGCCGAAAGGCCTTCGCAGGTCGGCGTGAGTCCGCGCATGCGCCGGGGCGTCAGCGGCTGCTGACGTCACCACCGGCGCATGCGCGGTGGAGGGGGTCTCTTCTGCCTCTGCCATGGTGGGGGCCGTGGCGGTGGCGGAAGAAAAAGAGTGCCCCCACGGCACCGGCTCGCCCGCCGATCGGTGGGCCCCAATCGCGGGCCAGGCCACCGTGGGGGCACCCCCGAGTTCCGATCGCCCCGCGCCCCCCCCAGGACCCCGGGGGCCCGCTCGCGCCGCCAATCCCACTGGCACAGAGGTGGTTTAAACCACATCGGCGGGAGAGGCCTGACAGCGGCGGGACTTCGGCCCATCGCGGGCCGGTGTGGCGCTACCAATTGTACACAAAGACTCAAGTGAAGTACAAGAGAGGCTTTATTACAGTGAGATGCCATTCCTCCGGCGGCAGCTGTAGCATGGCATCTCAGTGAAACTTCCGAATATTTATACAGCTCCCTGTGGGCGGAGCTAGCTGGCAGGGGCTTACCGGAGAAACCTGTAATACGGGTACGGCCATACATCCCCCTACTGCAAGCACACATATATACAGTGGTTGGATCACCAAGCCGGAGAATCACCGTGGGGGGCACGCTGATCGGCGGGGTGCGTTTCCCGCTCCCACCGATTCCCAGGTGGTGGAGAATTCCGGCCACGGCGGGGGCGGGATTTACGCCGGCCCCGGGCGATTCCCTGACCCTGCGGGGGTCGGAGAATTCCGCCCCAGATCTCAGGAATGGAGCAGAGGATACCCAACAAGATTGTTGAAATGTAATTCTCCATTAGCTCACCATAGCTCTTATATCTATAGTCATGAAAGGCACTACATTCTTTTTTTAATGACATGGTTCTATAATTTAATTCCGGTTTGATCTTAGGTGCAAAGCATCCATTGGACATTCCAGTGCGATATTCAGGGGGCCTGCTGTGCGCAAATTGACTGCAATGCTTCCTGCATTACAACAGTGACTGCACCTCCCTCGGTGCTTCATTTGCTGTCGAACATTTTGGGGCCATGAAAAGCTAATGGAAATGCAACTTTCTACTTTCTTTCTTTCTATTGTATTTGGAGTGAAAGGAGTATTCAATCCCCTTTAGTATCCTGGAATAATACCTGCCGTGGCCTTTCCTATGTGTGCAGATGGTGTGGTTACATTTTCAGCCTGATAAGAGAATAAATGAGAAGATTGTGCGTAACTGAAGAGGAGGGATGAGCAAGAGCACTGATCGTCTTTTCTTGTTGATATAATTTTGTAAGATGGCCTATTCCAAACCCCACATATTAGCTTTCCATAAGGTAAACTAGCTAGTCTATGCCAACTTATTATTATGGTAA
This sequence comes from Scyliorhinus canicula, assembly GCF_902713615.1. NCBI lineage: Eukaryota > Metazoa > Chordata > Chondrichthyes > Carcharhiniformes > Scyliorhinidae > Scyliorhinus > Scyliorhinus canicula. The sequence continues at coordinate 33,462,020 of NC_052150.1, read as the reverse complement.
TCAGAGATGAATTTCATATTCAAATATATTCAGTCATCATAAAAACGGTCTAACATTCTGGTTAAGTTGTAGATTCTACTTTGTGCACGCTAATGTGTTCTGATTGCATTTTGCAGTCAGCAAAGGCAATGTGAGCTGAGTTAATAAATACCAACTGTTTTGGCGCAGGCCTACTTTAGGGGGGGGAAAGATCTCTTGTGCCTTATCATGTCTCTGAATGATCCACATACAATGGGGGCATCTTGACTGCGTGCTTTAAAAATGAGCTTTAATGAGCCCGCTGTCCAATTGACATCACTCCTCATTTTTGTTCCCTGTCTCATTTCCATTGAAGTCAAGATCTATCCCAACGCCGTCTTCTGAAGTGCAGTCACCACTTCAGGTAGGCAATCATAGCAGCCATTTTGTGCATGCCTCCCACACATGTCACAATGGGATGAAGTTAACCTTCTTTGTGGAGGTGAGAGAGTAATGTGTCTCAATTTAGACATCATGAGATGGGGAACGAAGGATGTGAAAATCCATGAGCTGTGGGTATTGCCCCATCATCAGATGGATTTCAAATTAAATAAAGGCATCTTTCACAGCTGCGGAACATGACAAAGCGCAGTCAATAAAATACTTTTTGTAAGCGTAGTCACAGTTGTAATGTGGGGTGGCATTTTGCAGTCCCTCAGAGGCACGATGGCAGGTGGACAGACCGTAAAGTTTTGTGCCATGGCAATGATACAGTGACCGCCGTCTACTGGGCCAACCCCCGCCCTTGCTGCGATTTTCGTGGGATCAGTGAAAGCTCATGGGTTACCTTTTTACCCGGGACCTTCCCCTACCACTTAAGAGCCTCAATAGGCCGCCCACTGCTAACCGGACAATGGAAGATAGTTTGGGGTAGGCAGGAAGACAGTCACACACTGCAGCTTATGAGCTCCTCCATGCCTTCAAACACATAACTTGGTGGGGATAAAATCCAGCAATGTTTTTTGGTTATGACCCTTCATCAGAACCAGCCTGAATTTTACATTGGAGGATGGGTTCCCTACCCCCCCCCCCCCATCCTAAAGTTTTTATTGAACCCTGTAAAATCCAGCACATTAACTGTGTTTCCCTCTCCACAGATGCTCCTTGACTTGTTGAGTATTTCCAGCAGTTTCTGTTTCAGTTCAGAGTTTCAGCATTGGCTGCATTTTGCTTTTGTACTCTGAAGGAAATTCAGCAGCCAATTGGCTCAGAGCAAGGGCCCATATAAACAGTAATCTGATAACGACTAGTTGATCTGTTTTAGAGATGTTGGTTGAGGGATAATTATTGGCCAAGACAAATTAGGTCAGGACCTGGATATGCTGGACAGGCGGCATGGTGGTACAGTAGTTAGCACTGCTGCCTCACAGTGCCAGGGACTCTGGTTCGCTTCCAGCCTTGTCTGTGTGGAGTTTGCCACTTCTTCCCCTGTCTGCGTGGGTTTCCTCCGGGCGTTCCGGTTTACTCCCACAGTCCAAAGATGTGCAGGTTAGGTGGATTGGCCATGCTAAATTGCCCTTAATGTCCAAAAAAGTTAGGTGGGGTTACTGGGTTACGGGGATAGGGTGGAGGTATGGTCTTAAGTAGGGTGCTCTTTCCAAGAGCCGGTGCGGACTAGATGGGCCGAATGGCCTCCTTCTGCACTGTAAATTCTATGGTTCTATGATTCTCTTCAGCTTTGTTGGAGGCTTACCTCAATAGTGGCCCTCAACATTGGGGGTAATGGGAACAACACGAAGAGCAGGGGCCCCTGATAATGGGAATTCCTACTACTTCAACCTGGAAAACACCACTGAGGGAATAGGCAGCTGCCATCTCCCAGGAGAATGAGGCGGACAGGTGCCAAGAAGGACCTCTCCTCAAATATTAATTGAAAAAGTTAAATTGTTTTGACATCCTTACAAAGGAGGCCGGTTGGCATAATTGGAGAGTGACCAGTCTCCCCCACCTGGACCTAGCAGACCTCTGGACGATAGTAGATACCATGCACTAGATTGCTTCTATAATTTAACAACCCACTCCTTGACTATTCAGTGGTGTCAGTGCAGGACCTCCCAATGGCCATGTTATGGTACTTACTACACAGAGATCTCCCTACTCCTCATCCAATAATCATCTTAATAAATCATTTACATCTGCCTAAACCCTCAGAAAGTGTTTTCATTGAATGTTTCATCGGATGTGCAACATATTTGATAATGAGACCATGCAGTTGAGGTTCGAGGCTTGAACCCATTGATTTATGACTCAATGGCCAGAGTACTCCCACCTGCGCACTTTGCTAACCACTTTCATGTATACTCATGATTATTCATGTATATTTGATACAATATTCATCAAATTCGTTCTCGAGACTTGGATATTTAATTTCTAACATTGCAGCTAACATTCCCAGCTGAATCAAGTGGAGGCAATGGGAGTCCCGCCTGCCCGCTGGGCAATCAGCAAGAGACCTGCATTTCCTCCTCTGGGTAAGGCCTGCCAAGCCACGTGCCACTCAGGTTGTTCCACGGCATCAGGACCCTGGCGGCGGAGATCCAGCCAACAGAGAACTGCTAGCCAATCAGAGGCCAGCAGCTCTTTTGCTCAGCAGCATCACTATAGAGGCAGTGGCTGCTACCGGCACAACAGCCACCAGAGACATAGGAACGCAGAGTGACCGAGGGCAGCGGTCCATCAGGTTGGAAAGGTTTCTCCATGTGGCAGTTGTGGGGTACGAGGTATAGGAGGGAGGGGTTAAAAAGCACGAGAAGGGGGGTAGCTCTCAGCTGCACTCCGCCTTCCTGATGCCAGGTCCCTCAGTCAGACAGTGAGTGCCTTGAAGGAGGGCTCTAGTCCACCAACCCCTCCGACAGATGGCAAGATTTGGTTCTTATGCTCGCTGTGTGGTGACGGGCCTGCCACAGCTTGTTTAATACTAGTAGCAGGGAGTTAAGACCCTTAGGTGGTCAATAATTCTCCACTTCAGGGCTTCAATTGATGTGGGGGGGGGGGGGGCAGGAATGCGGATCGTGGACCTTCCTGCCCTGAACTTAATCGGGGTGGAAGCGAAAAGGCGGTTAGGTGCTTATCCACCACTCTCCAACCTGAGTGAATGTCTTCCCCTCTTCCAAACATGCCAAACATGAGACAGGCCAGAAGATTCCACCCACCAATTCGGTATCGAGGGAGCACTGCATCATTAGATGTACCATCTTCAGGATGAGGCATTAAACTGATGCTCTATCTGCCAGGTGACACTATTTCAAGCAAAAGCAGGTGAATTCTGTGCGGTGGCCTGGTCACATTTATGCCTCAACTAACATCATTGAAAGGAAAAAGGTTAATTATTTAATTGTTGTTTGGGGATCTTACTATGCACAAATTGGCTGCCATATTTCTTACATTTCAAAAGTAACACCTTGGCCATTATAGAGCTTTGGGATAGCCTGAGGTCATGTAAGGTGATGCATCAATTCAGTTCTTTGTTTTTTATGTTGCTGCAAAGATGCACTTTTATAGACTTCATTCATGAACACAAAAGGTATTTATTAATAAGAATTGTATAGCCACATAGCTGCAGCCAGTGCCCAAAATATCTCTTTGCCTAACAGTCTCTCTCACCATGGGGTGATTCCACACTCCGATTGGTCACCCTGATTAGGTGACCCTTACTCTGCTGTGTTGCCCTCAAAGGGTCAAGCATGTGTCTAAAACATTGAATGCCATGATGATTTCTTGTGATTCTAGAGTATATGTTATGCTTTCTTGCAAGGGCAGACAGCTAAGTGCATCCGCATTTGTTATGTGCGTTCCAGGTTGGTGCTTGAAAGTATATTGATAGGCGGACAGAGTTAATGCCAATCGTTGATATCTTGCCAAGGCAATCGGCGGGATAACATTGTCCTCTTTGAAGAGTCCGAGGTGTGGGTTGTCATCGGAAACGATGGTAAAGTGTCTACCATGTAAGTACTGGTCGAATTTCTTGATGCAAAAGGCTATTCATAGTCCTTCCTTTTCACTTCCTGAGTAACTTTTTTCGGACTCGGAGAAGGTTCTTGATACATACCCTATCAGCCTTTCAGAGCAGTTGTCCATCTCGTGGGGCAACACCACAGCAACACCATATGGAGAAGCATCATAGATCAAGTTCTTTGGCTGTGGTGAAGTGTACTAACAGGGTTGAGGAATGCAGCAACTGCTTTTCTCTGTTGAAAACTTCCTCCTGGGGAGACCTCCAGGACCAACAATGGTGTTTCTTTAGCAGAATCTCAAGAGGGCCAATACCGTCAAAACGCTTGGTTAAAAAAGTCCATAGAAGTTTAAAATGCCTGAAAAAAATTTGAATTCAGTTGTGTTTGCAGGGGCAGTCACCTCATTTATCATCATGACCTTGTCTTCCATGGAGCGTAAACCTTGTGCATCTACACGGTGCCTCAGGTGGGTCACCTCAATGGCTTTGAAGGTGTACTTCTCTTTCTTGACGCAAACTCTAGTCTCCTGAAATCTCTTTAACACCTCTTCTAAATTTGTGAGATGCTCGGCCTCAGTCGATTCAGTTATAAAGACATCATAAAGGTATATACAACTCGTAGTAGCCCCTATAGCAGGCTCGCTGTTGTTCTTTAGAATATTGCACATGGCGTAGACACGCCTAAACACAGGCATGTGTACGGGAATAGGCCTTTGAGTGTGTTTGTCGTGACATACCCCGGAAGCGTCATCTAATTTGAGATGCTTGTATGCGTGACTTGTGTATGGTTGACCTCCTGCCAGCTTTTCTCATGGGTCTTCTATTCATGGGATTCATTATTTATCCAGCTTGTCGGCCTGATTAACTGTTAGCTTTTAATGACACAGATGTAGATGGTCTTATCTGGTTTCAATACAGGCACTATAGGTGCTGCCCACTCTGAGAACTAAACTGGTTGGATAGTACTTAGTTCTTCCAACCTGTTTAACTCAGTATCCACTTTCTCTCACAAGGCATAAGGAAGGCTTGGTCCTTCACCTGTTATTATTGTCACTGGGAACTGGATAGACTGTTGTCCATAGCTTACAGGTACCATTGTGTTGCCTTCTATTTCTATTGCTTCTCCTGTATAAGTCTTCAACTTGACAGGTGTTCTTCAAGTTCAATGGTTGGACTCCCACTTTTAGCTACTGAATTGTATGCTCATCAATCACAGTGGCTGATGCCCCTGTGTCCACTTCCATTTAAGAGGCTTCCTATTCACCTGGAGCGTTAAGTAATAGGATCTATCTTGCCTGTTTATGAATTAAATAGAGTGAATGCCAGAATCACTGGTCCTAGGCTTTTCCACGTTGTGTACTCGCAACATCTTGGCTGATCAATTACTCGGTGAGCTTGACTCAGCTCTGCACTGTTTTAACAAATGTCCTCTTTTGTGACAATAAATGCACTCAGCCTCTTTAAACCAACATGATTCAGAAGTGTGGGTACCTCCACATCGGTAACATTCCACTTAAAGCATGATTGACTGATTGCCTGTTCTTTACCTTTTTGTTTTGTTGGTGGTTGAAATTGTTTCCCACTCGCGGCTGCTTTGGCGGTTTTGGCACCACGGCTGACTGCAGTTTCCTGCCCTACCTGGTGGATGGCACCATGTTGTGCATGCTGGATGCTTGTGCGCCTTTTCCAGGCCTTTCAGTAGCCAATGCAATCTCCATTGCCTGTTTGAAATTTACGTCAACCTCTGCAAGCACTCTGCTTTGAATAGCATCGTTGTTTACGTCACAGACTAACTGTCCCGTAACATATCATTTAGGGTGGCTCCAAAATCTCTGAGAATTGCTTCAGTTCGGCGATGCAAGTTGCGATCAATTCGTCCGGCATTCTCGTTCTCAAATTAAATTTGAATCTCTGGAGTATGGCTGATGGGTGTTGTTGTAATTGAGACCTCACTAAATCCCCGAGCTCACTAAATGATTTGGGGTCAGACGCATTTGGGGCTGTAAGACTCTGAATAAGGTTATAGGTCTGAGCTCTACAAACACTTGGGTGAATTGCTGTGCATTTCGCTTCCTCCCCTATTTAGTTTTCAGGAAATAATACAAGGCACTCGACTTATTCTGTCTAGTCCTCCTTGAAGGAGTCAAATGGGTCTATTCACCCAAAGGGAGACAGTCTGGTGAGTACTTTATTTTTTCAGACGTTAATTAATACAGGATATTCACATGTGTCAGGCCAGAGGCAGTATCAGGATAATTTATCCTCATCGCCATCTGTAAAGATGCACTTTCACGAATTCAATTTGTGAACACAAAAGGTATTTATTAAGAGAATTGTACAGCAGCCTCATGGCTGTACCCAGCTCCCAAATGAAAATAAGAAAGGATAAAAACATGGATAGGTGAATGGCCACATTATGGAAGGTTAATAAGTAGCAAATAAGTGACAGGAAAGAATAAGTTCAGGCTTTTATTATGGTGTAACTAATTTTCCAAGATTAAAGGGTCATGACAAAAAGCAAAAAAAACACATTTAATGATTAATTGGACCACACTCCCCTACCGATGGTTCATAAGATATTACAAGTGTTCATGTCACGGGATCTTAGTCTTGCAAAAGGCGCTTCTTTTTTTTTTCAGACATTCTACAAGCATGAGAAGAGTTTGAAATTGAAGGCAGCTGTTGTGCCTCAAAGATTTCTGCGGCACAAGAGAATTGGCAATTTTGCGTCAGTCATTATTTATCCACCACCTCAACCAATATTGTAACCGTCAATGAATATTCCACTCAAGGCGATCAATACACAGCACAGAATGATTGTGGGTTTGATATTCCTGGGTTTATGCAAAGTTATTTGGTCTTAGGTGTGTGAACATTAGGCCATTCACCTATCCATGTTTTTATCCTTTCTTATTTTCATTTGGGAGCTGGGTACAGCCATGAGGCTGCTGTACAATTCTTTTAATAAATATCTTTTGTGTATATGGTATGTTTACTAATACTGTCAGCTCATCAGGAGGTCATGGGATCAAACCCCGTTCTGGATCTGAGCATGTAATCTAGGTTGAAATTCCGTCTTGCACCGAGGAGGATTGGATTGTTGGAGGTGCTGTCTTTTCCCCTGTCTATTTGCTCAGGTGGATGTTAAAAAATAAATTACATTGTACAATTCGAAGAAAGAATGGACAGAGTTCTTATGCCCAGGTTAACGTAACTCCCTGAACCAACATCAAACAAAATTGATTTTTTTTATCGGATCTATAGAATTCCTACAGTGCAGAAGGAGGCCATTCAGCTCATCAAGTCTGCACCGACCCTTCAAAAAAGAGCATCCTTCATAGGCCCACTCCCTGGCCCTATCCCTGTAATCCCACACATTGTTCATGGCCAGTCCACCTAACGAGCACATCTTTGGATTGTGGGAGGAAAGCAGAGCACCCACGCAGTCACGGGGAGAATGTGCATCACTCATCATTTATCTAATGTCACTTCCGTGGGATCTCAATTGCCGAGATAACGAGAAGTGTTGTGAAGCACGTTGGAAAGACTTGGGCGGTGTACAAGGCACGGTAGAAAAGCGAATTGTTCCCTCTAGATGATGATTACAGCAGTCAGTTTTGGCAGCAGACAATTATCCAGTATTCCTGTCCTTGATGCTAATTCAGTGACACCTGTCGGAAGTCGCACTGTGGCTATATGTCATGCTGCCAAATGGCAAGAGTCACTAATCCTGAATTTAAAGAATGGCCGCTTTGGACAAAGTAAAGGAGAGTGTTCGTGCTCTAGGACTAACATTAGAAAAGAATCAGTAAGCTAAGGAGGATGTCAAAAGAGAAGAACAACCTTAACTAAATCATGTACAATATTATCCTCCATAAATCAAACTAATAACAAAGATGGTAAGAATTACTGTGGAAGCTCCTTCTGCTAATCCTTTAACCTAAATGTCAAGTCCCTGTGTTACTGCCGAACCTTTAACTTATGACGGATTCAGTACTGTTCTTCTTTATGAAAGATTGCCTTTAACCTTCTCTATCATTCCGTCATGGACTCTAACCCAGTCACCTAATCTAAGGAGGAAAAGCTCAAATGTTTCTGGCCTTGGTATTGTATTGTATTTAGCGATTTGTCATTTCAGCCATTGCAATTTAAATTTGGCAAAACATTGTTTACAACAGATCTCTGAATCCCTGTCTGATAACTGTAGTACAACAGAGGCTAAGATGTTATTACTCAACATCAGATACAAAACATGGGTGGAAACTTTCATCACCAGTGAGCAATCAAGCACCCTTTCTGATTTCCCTTTCCATAACTGGGCGGGGTAAGTAACCGGCGGTTAGTTCATTAATGCCTACTTTATGCCCTCGATAGAGTTGAAAGTTCCATCTGTGAAAGGCAATTGGTACACCATTAACAAATCTTGACATCTGCGTCCCCACCCCTCCCGGCCACTACTTTGCCCTCCCTAACTGAGTGGCTTTCCATCCCTCGTTGGCCAAAGTCAATGTTCAAAGGCAATTTAAGGGATGTAGGGGAATACTGGCAGTGCCCTTGAATGAGTTGTTAATATGGGGATGGCACCCAATTAGGAATAAAAACAATTCAAACAGAGAATTTTGTATATTGACACCCCTTGTTTAAATTCTCGTGTACTCAGTAATTCAGTATATTTATTGAGTTATGTACACATATAAGATTACTTTGGACAATTAATTGGAGAGAAGCCAGGATAAGGTCCATACAAGATTTGAACCATTAAAACAATTGGCCTTCTCTGTGCTGTCTCTTTTTTATTTATTAATTCATAGGATGTGGATATTGCTGGCAAAGTCAGCATTTATTGCCCATCCCTAATTGCCCTTCAGAAGGTGGTGGTGAGCATCCTTCTTGAGCCCCTGCAGTTCATGTGGTGCAGGTACACCTACAGTGCTGTTAGTGACTTGGAAGGGAACTTCCAGATGGTAATGTTCCCATGAATACTATGAATATGGGGCATGAGTCTCCGATCCTGGGGCTGGTTAGCACAGGGCTAAAGAGCTGGCTTTTAAAGCAACCAAGGCAGGCCAGCAGCACGGTTCAATTCCCATACCAGCCTCCCCAAACAGGCGTCGGAATGTGGTGACTAGGAGCTTTTCACAGTAGCTTCATTTGAAGCCTACCTGTGACAATAAGCGATTTTCATTTTCAAGTGTTGACGCCGTCGTAAACGCCGGAACATTTTACGACAGCGTCATCTGCCCCCTAGGAGCAGCGAGCCTGCGCCGCACAAAGGGCCAGCACGGCACTGCAGCACTTCACGCAGCCCCTGCTGCCGATACGAGCACCAGCACAGCCGGCGCGGGTCTGTGCAGGCGCGCCACGGCCGGTGTGAGTTCGTGCACGCTCACCACGGCTGGCGTGAGTTCGCGCATGCGAGTGGGTTGCCTTCTCCACGTCTGCCCCCGAGCAACATGGAAGAGCCCAACAGGGGCACGGCATGGAGGAACATATGCCCCCCCCCCCGGGATAAGCCCGCTGATCGGTAGGCCCCGATCGCGGGCTTGGCTACAGTGGAAGGCCCCCCCCCGCCCCCCAGGCATCGGGTCCCCCCTCCCCCACACCAGGACGGCCCCCGCAGGATGAACGGCGAGGTCCCGCCGGGTAGGATCATATGCGAACGGCGCCGGCGTGACTCGGCCGAACTCGGCGGGCATTCGGCCTGTCGAGCGCGGAGAATCGTCGGGGGTACCACTCAACCGGCGACTGCGCCAGAGCCATCGGCGCGATTCTCCAGTCGTCAGAGAATCGGCGGACCGGTGTCGCAGCGGCGTCGCGTGATTTGCTTGCGCCACCGATTCTCCGACCCGGCGCGGGGTCGGAGAATCCCGCCCATGGTCTTTCGTTATCCATTTCCATGTATCTTCTGTCCTGGCCTGGTGCCCTGTTATATGTTCCCACGTTACCATTTCTCACAGTGGAAGGAACAGTTATTCATGTTTGGAAGAGCAAGACACAATAAATTTTCAAGGCTCCTCCACTACACTATCAAGAGTTTCAGCAGGAGATGTATTTGAATAATTTTGTGGGGTTTATCCTGGAAGAAATATTCACTCCCAATGCCATTTCCACTACATCCATCTTGACATCAGCTGAAGAGAGTTATATTGCCAGCTGGCATCAGAGATTTGAACTAATGCAGCAGTAAATTAATTTATCGGTATCCTAGCATGTCACTTCATGGATAGACACAGTTCGTCAGAATTTTCACTTTTGCGTTTTCTTCACCAAACAAGAAGTGGCACAATTTGTACAGTCAAATATTTTGGGGACACAAAATAATCGGAAAACACATGAAAGAGATAGCAGAGAAAATAAATCATGCAATTCAGTGTGCTTCTGATCTGGAAAATTAACACCAGAACTTTCATGGAAACTTGAAACTTGATTGTTTGCTTGGAGAGATGTGTCTGATTTTGCCATTTGGCAAACCCAGAGACATTTCTCATCCTTTCAGTGGCAGGAAACAAAATTGGTTCACTTGCTGTGTTGGGAAACTTTTAAGAACAGAATGATAATGGAGTTCAAAGGGTTAAGTCACAGGGGCAGGTTGCATAATCTTGACGTGTTGCCTTGAGTACAGAAGATTGAGGGTTAATCGGATCGAGGTGTTTAAAATGGTAAAATAATTCAAAAGGTTCAAGAGAGAGAAATGATTGCCTCTGATGGAGGAATCAAGAAGAATTGAGCATAAGGGAATGAAATCAGGAAGTATCTTTTCACAAAAGGGATAGTACGAATCGGGAATTCTCTTTGTTAAAAGATTGTGAATTTGGGGGCAATTGCAGTTTTCAAGGCTGAAATCGATGTTTATTTGTCAGATATAAATTAAGGGACATGGAGCTCCAACAGATAAAAGGGAGGCAAGATGCATATCAGCCATCTTAAGGGGATGAATCGCTTACTTCTGTCCCTGTATTCTTATTATTTTAATAGCCTCTGCTTATGGTGAATCCAGCTGCTCTGCAGGTTCAGGTTCTTTTCCCCTTTAATTTAATTTGCTCTTTGCTTGTTTCTTCCCTGCTTCAGTATCACATCTGTTGAAAACTTTCAGAGGCCCTGTTCCGCTGGTCTGCGGATGGTGATCCCTTCAACGTACCCCGGAAGATGCGCTGCGGGGCACCTCGGAAGTCCAAAGCCAAGGAGTCCACGGGAATTTCCAGGGAAGTTTCAACTTCTAATGAGTAATTCCCCTGCATCTGAAAAAGTCTCAAACTCTGAGTTAGAGTTATAGGGCGGAATTCAACCAAAATATTTCTCAGGGCGCGATCAACCGGCCATGCTGTCTCCAAAAAGTAGCACACCTTTGCACAATGTGGCCGGTAAATGATGCAAGACGCAATCTCCCAGGATCTACCCGGCTCATTAAGCCTCGAGAGATATAATGCAATCTCGCGAGATGCCGCAATGTGACACCCGCCCACACCTTTGGCAAATCTGCATATTAAAGCGAGACAACTAGTCTCACTCTAATATGCAATTCCCTCGGGTAACCAAGGCTGGTGCCACCTGGGCATCCTGGCATTGCCAGCCTGGCAATCTGGCAGTGCCACCTTTCTGCAAGCATGGTACTGCCAAGTTGCCCAGGTGGTACTGCCAGGTGGTAGGGGCACTGCTTCGGTGCCAGACTGGTACTGCCAGGTTGCCCAGGTGGTACTGCCAGGTGGTAGGAGCACTGCCTCGGTGCCAAGCTGACATTTTTCACACAACTGTGATCGGGCCGGGGGTGCACTGCGTAGATGTGGGGGATGCGAAGGGCCCAGGGACCCCCTTATAGTGAGTTGGGGCTGGGGCGGAGAGTTCGGGTCGGGTCAGGAGCTCAAGAGATCGGGGACTTCATTTAGAAATGCGTCCCGATCTCTCGCTGCACTGAGGAGTTCCGGCGAACGGAAACGGATATGAGTGCAGCCTCGTGTGTGCATTCCCCACTGAGGCCCCATATCTAACCTATGGTAGAAAGTGGGGTGTTTCTCAGCACTGCGAGCACCGGGAAGCATGCAGCCAAACACGCTCGTTATGGGACTCTGTTCCCATTTCGTTAAATCAGGCCCTAAGTGTTATTTTGGGTGACTTTGGTGGGGTGATTCATGCCGGCCTTTTGGTTGGGAGCCACATCCCTATTGAACCACACTTTGGGTGCGATTGAACCAAAGAAAATCTGAGTACGTTCTGGGCGAGATTAGTGGAATCATTCCTGGCGCTTCTAATGCCAGAAACAACAACACTATCGAATGCTACTGTGCTGCTATTTCGGGCCCCAATGGGGAATGCCCCCTGAGGCCTCACTTCGCATCACTTCCTGCGCTGAGGAGCTCTGAGCCCCTTAGGCGACCCCGGCACTGCGCTGCCCAATATCCCAATTCACCTGTTGGGGGACATCATCAAGACCCCCCCCCCCCACTCCACCATATACCGGAAGGGTACTCCCGGGCCCGATCCCAATTACATCATATCTGTTTATAATTGTCGGCACAGTTAATTCATCAACCTTATTGCAGGGCCGCACGGGAGCACAGCTGCTTCACAGCTCCAGGGCCCCAGGTTCGTTTCCCGCTTGGGCCACTCTCTGTGCGGAGTCTGCACGTTCCCCCCGTGTCTGTGTGGATTACTTCCAGGTGCTCCGTTTTCCTCCCACAGTCCAAAGATGTGGAGGTTAGGTGGAAAGCAGACCAAGCAGGACAGCAGCACGGTTCAATTCCCGTACCAGCCTCCCCGGACAGGCGCCGGAATGTGGCGACTAGGGGCTTTTCACAGTAACTTCATTGAAGCCTACTCGTGACAATAAGCGATTTTCATTTTTCATTTCATTTCATAAATTGCTCTTAGAGTCCAAAAAGGTTAGGTGGGGTTATTGGGATATGGGGGAGGATGTGGGCGTGGGCTTAAGTAGGTGCCCTTTCCAAGGGCTGGTGCAGACTCGATGGGCCAAATGGCCTCCTTCTGCACTGTAAATACTCGGATTCTATGATACCATTAGTTCATATTGCTGCTCCTTTGGGTATGTTTCTGTGATTCATGTACAAGGACTCCCTGGTCCCTCTGAAAGCAAATATTTCCCAGTCTCTCGTCATTCAAAAATATTCTGTTCTTTAATCTTTCCTACTTCACACTTCACATCACTGTATTTCTTTTGTCATGTTCTCACCCACTCATCTAACCTATATATATCTCCTGCCTCTGTGCATTCTCCTCACCACTTGCTTTCCCTGCAAAATTTACATCTGCAGCAAATTTGGCCAAATTACACAGAACTGAACTGATTATCAAGAGGCTCAGATTAATGTTCTGGGGGCATGAGTTCAGACCCTGCTGTGATGTCACGGTCACTGCCATTGACATTAAGGTAGCATTTGCCTGAGTGTGGTATCATGGAGACCTAGAAAAATCAAAATCATTTTAATGAGGAACAATTCTCTGCTGGTTGGAGTCATAACTGGAACAAAAGAAGGTGGTTATGATTGTTGGCGCTGAAAAGATGCACTTTCACCGACATCATTAGTGAACACAAACGTATTTATTGATGAACATTGTACAGCAGCCTCATGGCTGTAGCTAGCTCCAAAAACTGAGGAGCTTTTTTCACTCTGAGTCCGGATTGGTAACCCAGGCCAGATGACCCTTACTCTGCTGTGTTGCCCTTAAAGGGACAATCACCATATGAGCCAATCATCTCAGCCCCAGGACATCACTACAGGAGTTCCTCAGGGCAGAGTCCTGTGGTCCAATTATCTTCAACAGCTGACTAATGGCCTTCCCCCCTCCTGATTGCCTGACATGATGTTCCTCGTGGTGGACTGGCTGGAGTCGCAGCAGTGGGCACTCCTGTAGGTCTCACTGTTGGAACTGAGGAGCAACCAGCCATCAGATTGGTGGTGCACCCTCTCAGATGGGGATGGGAGCCATGACATGAGCCACATGATGGATGTAAAATCACGTCATGGCTTCCTGGCCTTACTGAGGTCGGCAAGCCCTGACATTTTGGCCAGGCGGGCAGGGCCATCACCTCAGAAAAAAATTCGGGTCAAGGTTTATTTTGCACAGTAGATGTACAAAGGAAGTGAGTGAAGGAACATTCTTAGCTGAAAGTTGGGAGTATCATAAACAGTGATGCAGTCATGATTGGTAAAACTCTGATATGGTCTGCCGCATCATGAAACCCTCAATTCACTCCTTCTGCTATATTAATGTTAACAAGAAAGGAAAGGACTGGCATTTCTGTCTCACCTTTCACAACCTCAGCATGTCCCAAAATACTTTACAGCAATATAGTACTTTTGAAGTGCGGTTACTCTAACAATATAGGAAACATGGCAGCCAATTCTGAACACAGCAAGTTCCCAAAAACAGCAATGTGAAAATGATCAGATAATCTGTTTTTTAGTATTGGTTGAAGGGTAAATATTGGGGGGAGTCGCCTGTTGTTGCCTGAAATAATGCCATGGCCCTTTTACAATGATTTGAGAGAGCAGGTGGCTTGAAGTCTCATCCATAAAGACTACCTCGGAAGCGGACCCAATTGTGCACTCGAGTGTGTCTAGGGTGAACCCGTAACCATCTAGCTCAGCAGTGAGAGTACTGACATTGTTACCGAAGCTAGTTGTCACTTGGCTGACCTCATAAGATCACAAAAGATCATCTGGTACTGTTGATTCAAGTGTTTGGGGGGAGGGGAGGGGGGAGGGGTGGTGAGATGTTGAAGCTAGAACTGTCAGTCTACATTACCTCCTCGGATAACGCTGTTGCATATTTCCTCAGCTTCTTGCAGCGCTCAGTGCTGTAGAGCATTGTCCCCTCTACTTCACTATCTACAGCAGCTTTTCTGCTGTCCCCAGGGAGATCCCGAGTGTTCGCTGCCTTACAATGTATTGGCAGCCATTTCAAAAAGCACAAGACATTTTTATCCTCAATGAACATGGAAAAGCCTGTCATTTAACCTGCTACAAACCTTTAAACCCTAATCCAAGTTAGAGGCAAGTCCTTGGAGCTTGGCCAGAAAGTTCCAACGAGGCTGATGCCAGCAATTATGTTGAGTTGGACCCTCATAAAGCATGATCTTCAAACATAAGTTCTTTCTCAAGCATATATTGAAATAATGTGGGGAGTTCGACGCCCCCCCCCCCCCCCCCCCCCCCCCCCCAGAAGGGGTGCAGTTGGCGGGAAAGTAAAGATTTCTAAATCCTAAACCCGACTTTGATTCATCTCGTACTCACCGACTTACAGATTAAATGGAGGCAGGTCAGGCCAGCAGGAAAAATGAATCCCGACAATGAGGAAATTCTGGCTTCAAGTGTCCTGTGGCTTCTCAATTCAATAAGTGTGATTGCCAACAAATACTTTAGCGGCTAAAGGGATAATAAAAAGGTGGCCAAGGTGGCATCGTAAGGTGAAATGCCTGTTCGGCTCACATTTAAGTACAAGGTGCCATGAAACTACCTGGAGGCTAAACATCTGACAGCTTAAAATAGTTGCTGCCACGCATTAAAGAGGCTTCATGGCATTTTGAAAGCCAGCACTTCCATTAACACCATTACTTAACAGCAGCTAGGTATTTGGGAGTAAGCACAGCCTCTATATAGATTCCAGCGGCTAGCTAAAAGGAAACTAATTTGAAGGGTTATCGCCATTTCATGGCCATTTTGGATGGCACTGTAAGATAGGACCGCCGGAACACATTGGAGACTTTCTGAACCATTTGTAAAGACGTCACCAAGACTTGAGCAATGTTAATTTTGTGGACTTCACCTAAAATGAGCAAGCACGATGCCACTCCATCTTACAAAACTCACCAAGAGAAAGAGGGTGTGAAGCCCTGCAGATCCAAAACTGTAGGTCACAGAAGCAGCGACTAAGGCCACAAAATTAAAATTGCATTAATTTAATACGGTCTTCGAAGCATCGAAGCTTAGCGCAAGACAGGCAAACATATTTCGGGATGAAGCCCACCAATCATATTTCTGAGTGATACCCGTTATCAACACACCCATGCATTGACTTCTGTGATGACAGATTATTTTAGATGGTACAGATTATTTTAGATGTGCAGTATCAACTACACCACCACATTTGAGAATCTGTGTCACAACATTCATGCCCATGTATCTCATTAGGTCTGGTGAGTACGTAAAATAATGACATTTTTACAAAGTACAGATTTTAAAAGCAAAGATTTTCACATTTATAAGTTGCATTGTACGTTGATCGATAATCTAGGAATTTTAAAAATGAGATACTGAATGGTACTATGCTGCTTTATTGCTGTTTTGTTTCTGCTGGCACCTTGGGTCATGTTACTTTTCAAGTGTGAAAATGGGGTCATTTTGGGAGATTGTTTTGGAAGTGCAAGCATAATCATTGGCATTTTGCCAGCAGCTCCATTGCTCTGGACAAGGAATTGGAAGAAGATGAAAATCGCTTAATGTCACGAGTAGGCTTCAAATAAAATTACTGTGAAAAGTCCCTAGTCGCCACATTCCGGCACCTGTTCGGGGAGGCTGTTACGGGAATCGAACCGTGCTGCCAGCTTGCCTTGGTCTGCCTTCAAAGCCAGCGATTAGCCCAGTGAGCTAAACAGCCCCATAGCTAAACAGCCCCATGTGAGGTTAGGCAGAGCATTGCCGGATGTTGGAGGTCCTGGGGCTCGGTGGGGGAGGTGGGGGTGGTGGTTCCGAGGAAGGCGAGGGTTAAGTGGCATCTATGCCCCCATGGAAAATCCCTCCTCCTCCGGTCATCCTCCTTCAGTGTCATATTTAAGAATCTGTGCATCCTCTCTTTCGGCTGCCAACCAGAAATCCCCACTGTGTGCAAGCTAGAGAACTTCACATTTTCAGCGGCTGTGGTTATAATGAACCCACATTTGCTGCACCCAGTTAGCACTTGTGTGCTATGTCTGCACATTTATAGTCAGCGCCTGCAAGCATGCTCAAATCATGATCATCATTAAGTATCCCCAAAATTTTCATGCCAAGTTCGGACATTCAAACAAGCGTTTATTTCTAGCGCAGTACCCATATCTGCTTCCGGCAGTATTGTTTTCCGGATGAGGATGAAGAGTTGGTTCTGTGCCACCTAACTGAATTTTGAAGGTAAGTCCAAAGGGATCTGAGATTTTTCTGCTTTGAACTCAAAGGGACCATGATGCAGAAATATTCCGAATGCAAAAGTTAGGCACAGGGCTAAATCGCTGGCTTTGAAAGCAGACCAAGCAGGCCAGCAGCACGGTTCGATTCCCGTAACAGCCTTCCCGGACAGGCGCCGGAATGTGGCGACTAGGGGCTTTTCACAGTAACTTCATTTGAAGCCTACTTGTGACAATAAGTGATTTTCATTTCATTTTTCATTTCATTTCTTGCAACTATAACTGTAAAGTCTAATGCTGGTCAACAGCTTTTTTCCCCATTACTGACTTATTCAGTCACAGATTGTGTCACATTGATTGTGTCATAATTGACACAAATGAAAATAAAATACACTATCAGGTTTATTTAGTTAAAGGTACAATAATTA
Organism: Scyliorhinus canicula; assembly: GCF_902713615.1. NCBI lineage: Eukaryota > Metazoa > Chordata > Chondrichthyes > Carcharhiniformes > Scyliorhinidae > Scyliorhinus > Scyliorhinus canicula. Next base: position 33,444,508 of record NC_052150.1, on the reverse strand, counting down.
CAAGGTCTAATTTAAAAACAAACATATTGAGAGTAAATTTTTGTAGTTTTGCTGAGCTGTTCAGGATTGTGTTTCACATTGTCAAAGTAAGTTAAATTGCTTTTGCATAGCTTAAACCTTGAGGGTTGTTGCGACTAGGTGAGGACGGATGTCAGGACGAGCCCTTTCCTTCCCACTCCTTGATTGATTGTACCAGGGTTTTTTTAAATTTCCGAGTGAACGTTTGTGCACTGGGGCAGCTTTTGAAAATGGCACCCCAAAACCGAAGTAGCTGGTGGGGTGGCGCTGACCCTGATGTTAGTATGATGTCATGGGTGAAGAAAGCCGCCAATGACGCCTTCAATGCCGCTTTTCCCGCCCGCTATCAGCCTTTGCCGAATTTCAGGAAAATTCCACCCAATGTGCCATTGTACAACTGTCATGTTACAGTAATAGTGAACACAAGAATTAGGAGCAGGAGAAGTTGGTCCATTGAGCCTGCTCCGCCATCTGATAAGATCATTTTTGAACTGGTTATATTCTCAACTCCACTTTCTTATCTGCCCCCCATATCCCTTGATTCAACCTCAAATATATTCAATGATCCAGCCTCTACTGCTCTCCAGGGAGGAGCATTCCACAGACTAACAATCCTCTGGTGTTGCGGATGGTGAAGGGGATGGAGCTGGTGGGTGCCGTACTTTAGACATGGCAGGGAGGCCCATGGCAATCTAATAGTTACCAGATTCCAGACAAAGTCAGCTGCTGACACATTTCTTTAACTTTTTGGTTTTCTATCCTCGGCTGAAAGACCCCGGCTCCTTTTTGGTTTCAGGCATTATACTTTGTGCTAATGTACCTTGATTTATGAATTAAATTGCCCTCATCACCGTTTGCCCTGCTGGTGGCTTGATCTTTTGTATGTGCTAAACTGTGCTAAAATGCAGAATCCTGGCATTAAATGCACACATTAATGCACACATTCAATGCCAAACAGCACTTCATTCTCCTGCAACCTCGGGAACCTGTAAGTGGAATTGTGCTTTTGCCCATGCCCTCACAAGTCTGTATACATGACAACTTGGAGGCAATCTCAATCTGAGCTCAGCAGAGATGCGCTCATGTCAAAGTCGCACCTGCTCCCAAAGGAGGGGTGGCACAATCTGACAGAGTTCTTTCAGGCAGTGCCGGCTAGATGGGTCCACAGGGTGGAGCAGCAGGAGAGGAGCATTTGGTTTCTTGATATCCCTCCTCTTGAAAGACTCATCAAGGAATAATCGCGCCCCTGTCCCCTAGCCGCTACTCACTCTTCGTAAACCTATATGCCTTGCCATCTTTATCCTGCTGAGAAATTTCCATGTAATCTTGGAGTCCACTCCGACGAGTGCCTCACCTGCTGAGGTGCAATCACTCCAAATCCTCCAATCGAAGAGACCCCTGCAAGCCTTAGCCGTAGATGGGTTTAGCATTAGTGTGAGACCACGATTCATCATTGCGGACGCCTCAACCATAGTGAACTTCTTTACTGCTTGGACCCTGTAATGGTCTGTTAGAGCTGCTGATGCCTCACATGTTTACCCTCACAGTTTTCACACAGTCCAGCACATGGACCCTTTCTACCTCTCTCTCCTACTGGGGCTGGTTTAGCTCACTGGGCTAAATCGCTGGCTTTTAAAGCAGACCAAGCAGGCCAGCAGCACAGTTTGATTCCCGTACCAGCCTCCCCGGACAGGCGCCGGAATGTGGCGACTAGGGGCTTTTCACAGTAACTTCATTGAAGCCTACTCGTGACAATAAGCGATTTTCGTTTCATTCATTTCATGCACTATAAGCCTGGCCCTTCAATTATATTGGATGCACTTTGGTTGGAAAGGTTTGCAGTCAATCTTGATAAGCAGACCACACAAATGTCCAGGTGAGTGAGGTCTGTCAAAGGCTTCAGTCAATTGCACACACAACTCTAAAATGCTACACTGAAATCCCTCTAGAAGTTAATGAGTCTGTTGCTTCCTTATTTGCTGCCTTTATCTGCATGTTATCTCAAAATGACAAATCACCAAGAAAATCCATTAACAATTGCACATGCCTTCCACAGCTTCCTCCATGCTTGGAGGGCAGCCTCTGGTTTTCTATTGTCAAGAAGACAGTGTAGATCTTTACTATCTGAGCCCTGAAACTGCATCTACAGTGTTCCTTGCCACTCGCATAGCAGATTTAACTCGTCTCGAGTACCCACGGCATCCACCTCCATCTCATATCAGGGCAACAGCAGCAGGAGATTCCATGACCTCAATGAACACATTTTCAGTGGTCAGAACATATTGAGCTGCAGGTAATAACTTGCATGTTGTGTGGCCAAGCAGCGCACTCATGACTGATGGCTGGTGATTAACCATGCACATGTGGGACATAAGGGGCAGCAGGGTAGCATGGTGGTTAGCATAAATGCTTCACAGCTCCAGGGTCCCAGGTTCGATTCCCGGCTGGGTCACTGTCTGTGTGGAGTCTGCACATCCTCCCCCTGTGTGCGTGGGTTTCCTCCGGGTGCTCCGGTTTCCTCCCACAGTCCAAAGATGTGTGGGTTAGGTGGATTGGCCATGCTAAATTGCCCGTAGCGTCCTAATAAAAGTAAGGTTAAGGGGGGGGGGGTTGTTGGGTTACGGGTATAGGGTGGATACGTGGGTTTGAGTAGGGTGATCATGGCTCGGCACAACATTGAGGGCCGAAGGGCCTGTTCTGTGCTGTACTGTTCTATGTTCTATGTTCTATGTGGGATTATTGAGTGATCACTATGCTGAAAACATGGGGAACTGAATCTATGGAAGTTCATGAACAGACTCTAATAGGGGCCCACATTCCAGACCCTTAAATGCCTGTGACCATTGAAGCAACTCGTAACAAGATGGAATCCAGGAGACATCCAAACAATGCTAGTGAACACATATTTACAAGTCCCAAAACTATATATAATAGTTGTACACAGGAGACACCTGTGTGCCTTTAATGCTTATTAAACTTTTGTTAGCTACCACTATGTCTAGTTGCAGCCCTGACATCTGCAGCAGAGGTGGAGGCAGCGAGCTGACTACTGTGCCCTATTGACTATGATGACTTTGACAAGCATCCTCTGGTGGCCCAAGGCCGAGAGCGTTCTGGGCCATTCAGGATCTCCTGCTCAGGTGCATGTTCATCTTCCTCGGCCTGATCTGCTGGAGGCAATAGGGTCACTGGCAGAGGGGTGGGATGGTAGCATTGTGGATAGCACAATTGCTTCACAGCTCCAGGGTCCCAGGTTCGATTCCGGCTTGGGTCACTGTCTGTGCGGAGTCTGCACATTTTCCCCGTGTGTGCGTGGGTTTCCTCCGGGTGCTCCAGTTTCCTCCCACAGTTCAAAGATTTGCAGGTTAGGTGGATTGGCCATGCTAAATTGCCCTTAGTGTCCAAAATTGCCCTTAGTGTTGGGTGGGGTTACTGGATTATGGGGATAGGGTGGAGGTGCCTGGTTGGGAAGGGTGCTCTTTCCAAGAGCCGGTGCAGACTCGATGGGCCGAATGGCCTCCTTCTGCACTGTAAATTCTATGAATCTATGAAGTGGAAGGGCATCCTTGGAGTGTCCTGGCTGAATCCCCAGGGGTGCCTAGGTGGTGTTGCTTCTCCCTGTGGGTGCCCGTTGGTATCTCCTTGACGAGATGGGACCCCTGAAGGAGAATCTGGATCCCCAGCTCCCCTCTTGCCTCGCCACTGCTTCACTGCACCCATGGTTAGAGAGATGGAATGCAGGTCTGAGTCCGTATCCGACAACCACTATGCGTTCTGCTGGACCGGGATCTTTCCCTTGGAGGCAGCCAAGTGCTTGCATGCTGGAGCCATGGCATCAGACAGAAGGTGGATGGGCTCCTCTAGCTTTTAGCCCAGACTACACATGGTCTCTGGCATCTCTGCCTGATGTTCCCCTGTCTGGCTTTGCAACTCCAACACGTCCAGAGGCCGGTCACCTTCATGGGATTGAGCACAGAACATGCCTCTAGTAATCCACCAAGTTTCAGAGACATGGGGCTGGATTCTCCTATTTCCAGATTAAGTGCTGACGCCGGCGTGGGAACAGTGCCGTTTTACACCAGAGAAAACGGTGTAACAGCTGCACCAATCCTCCGTTCGGTGGGGGGTTAGCAGCCGGGCAGCATAAAGCCCCCGGCTTTACCTGCGGATTTGGCCAGAGAATTGCCAGGTCCATGGCCGCGCATACGCACGGCGGCGGCCTGCGGCGGCCAAGCTGCGCCAAATAATGTCCCAGTACCTCCCTCACCACCCCAGACCAACCCCCACCAGTCCCTCCAGCCCCCGCCGAAGCCCCCCTGTCCGCGGAACTGACTATGGTGGTGCTGGACACAGTCCGCAGCTGCTACACGGGGTCAATGAGAAAAAGTACCATAAGTGTTCCGCGTCATTGGGAACTCGGCCCATCGAGGCGGAGCATCGGGGGAGGGCCTCAGGTGACGTCCTGAGGCTATCCATATGGAGTACACCGTACTCCCTGAGTGCACTATTCTTGAGGGGGAGGAGCATCGCAAAAGCACCGCTGCCCCGATTTCGGCGCAATGAAGGATTCTCCAGCCGATCGCCGAACGTGATTCAGTAGTCGGCGACCGGAGAATCACACCCATGTGCTGTCACTTTCTCCACCAGCTGCAGACTGTGTCAGTGATGTGCTTGCCAGATTGAAACCCTGAACCTATTCAAAACTTTCACCCACTGAGGTGAAGGGTGCAGGTGAACGCCATGATGGTGCATTCTCTGAAAATGAAATGAAAATCGCTTATTGTCACGAGTAGGCTTCAATGAAGTTACTGTGAAAAGCCCCTAGTCGCCACATTCCGGCGCCTGTCCGGGGAGGCTGGTACGGGAATTGAACCGTGCTGCTGGTCTGCTTGGTCTGCTTTAAAAGCCAGCGATTTAGCTCAGTGAGCTAAACCAGCCCCTCCTCGGCAGCCTCCTCGGAGATGGGGTCGGAGCTAAGGCTGTGGCTGGTCCAGGGTGCTGGTTCCCCTGTTTCTTGCTGGTACCTGGTCTGGAGAATAGAAAGATTTGCTAAGAAGACACCTTAATTAAACACATTTCTCACTCAGTGGGTACAGCTGATAACTGCAGATAGGAGGCATCCTCACTGGCTTCCTGGGGATGTCCTATCTTGCTCTCAGCACAGCCACATTCCTGTTCATCTCTGGTAATCCCTCTGGCTTGCTCCACGAAAGGGGTGAGGGCTTGAATGGGGTGAGGTCCAGTCTGGACCTCCAGTCCAGTCTGGAAGTATTTGTGCTGTTGTTGATGTTCTTTCTTGTCCTGCAGAAAGACACAAGAATTGATTGCCATCACAATGGTTGCTCGAGCAGTTCAGGAGAACGCAGGCCTGTTGCTGACATTTCCCCAGTAAGTGATTAAGAAGCAAGGTGCCCTGAAACTTGTATAAAATTGACAGCATGAAGTGGCTGGCACACAGTCAGTTCAGATGTCCCATCTGCTGTCGAGTGTTGCAACCCAAACTCCTGTCTGGCATCCCTGTGCACGCGTTCATTTACGCTGCCTGATGCCTTTATGCGTGTCTGTTTTTAGTGAGTAGACAGTGCAATTACAATGGTGGAAAGCAGAAGATCATTCATCCTCTTCCGGCATTGCTGGACCCCAAGGGCATTAACCCACGTTCTGACATCCGCCAAGGATTATTATTTGGTCAGATGGGATGGCCAGGGGGAAGTGCCCAGGTGGGGAAGGAGCGTTCTTTGGGGTCGGGAGGGGGCGAGCTTGTATGGGATTGGGCAGGTGTTCTGTTGTGTGGGGGGCTTGTGTGTGGGGGCTCCATGTGGGGGATTGTGTGGGTGGGATTTTCGTGGTGAGGAAGGGATTGCTTGGGGGGGGGGTGTTCTTGGTGGGGCAAGGGGTTGTGTTGTGGGGGAGGGGTTGTTCATTTTACTAAACTGTGATTTAAAAATCAGATGCCTTAAACTCCAACACAAAAATTTAAGCTGCAGTGTACCCATGCCTCATTGGCCAAATTATGGTTTGGAGTGGAGTTGGCATTTCCAAAAAACTGAGTTTTACTGAAATTGAGGAACATTTATTTCAATTTGTATGGACACAAATACAGGAAATATTTGAGTTAACATGTATCATTCTTCACTCTGTAATTTTAGAATTCTGCTCTAAAATAGGTAAAGCTGTGATTCATTGGGGGGCATTTTCCATTCCTGTTTGCGCCGGATGGAGGCGGGTAATCCCATGATTGTCCAAAAACAGCTTTTACATCGGCCAGATTTTCCTGATTGATCACCAATGCCATAAAGCGTATTCCGACGTTGAACTGGCCAGGAAATGCCAGGGAGCAGTTCCAGGGTGAAGTGTCGGGGGCAGTGCCCAAGTGAAGAAGGAGCGTTCTTTGGGGTTGGGAGGGGCGAGCTTGTATGGGATTGGGCAGGTGTTCTGTTGTGGGTGGGGGGCTTGTGTCTGAGGGGCTTGTGGGTGAGGGCTCCATTTGTGGGATTGTGTGGGTGGGACTTTCATGGTGAGGAAGGGATTTCTTTGGGGGGGATGTTCTTGGTGGGGCGAGGGGTTGTGTAGGGGGGAGGGTGTTGCGTGAGGAGGTTCTTTGTCCGTGGGGGCAGGGCAGAGCCCCATTATTGGAAGGGGTGGTGTTTTCATTATTATTTTTATAAATCCGGTGCCCAGACCTTTTCGAAATCTACGTTGCTGGTAAGGCGGACTCAATCAAAGCTAATCCCACCAGCTTGATGTTGTGGTACCTGCACCTTACTTGAATTTTCACCAAGAGGCTCACAATATGGCAATGGAAGCCACTTTTGGAGCTGGTGTGGCATCAATCCAGTTTTCCCACCCGCTGCACCACTCTTTCAGAAAATGTAATAATCCCTTTTGTGTTTGAGGCTCTTACATTACATAATTCGTCATCACAAGTGTCTTCTAGATTACAACAGGAATTACGGTTTACAAATGCTTCATGGACTATATGAAGCCTTTTGAGAAGTTTTCAGGTTGTGGAAGGCATTTTGTAAATGCAAGTCATTTCTTTATATTGGGATTTCAGCACCATATTTGTTGTCTGGTGACTTTCTGTCTCAAAAACTGCTTTTCCGCGGTTGATTTCATACACCAATCATACAATCCCCTGAGAGGGTTCAGGGCGGAAGGGTTACCTTTTTTGAGCATCAGACAATTCCGTGTTAATTGGTGCACATTCTGTACGTGAAGATGTTTGAACAATGTAATTTTATTAAATAATGACCCGTGGTCAGTGCATTGGATCTTAGATTCTTCGACTTTGAGCAATCTTTAGTAGTTTGAAAAATACTCACATGATGCTTTTCAAGTCAAAATTTTCTAAACCTCATTCCTACCATTTCCCTCCCAGGTCCAAGAAATTTTCCAAATCTCACCACCTTTGTTTCTGCCCCCTGGCTTTATTCCCCCCATAAACCTTTCTATCTCTACAGCTCTCTGCTCTTCTGAGACCCTCTTTAAAAAAATCAATTTTTGACCAAGTTTTTGTTCTGTTTTACATGGTTCTGTGTCAAATTTTGGTTGATAACACACTCAACACGTTTTAGTACATTAAGCCCTCTATCAATGCAGGTTGTCGGGTGTGGCAAAATGTTTTTGGAAAAGGAGATTTCTTTGTCTGAACAGAGTTTACAACTGCAGCGAGGAGGAGTTACTAACAGGAGGGATGAGAAATTGTAAAGCAGGAATGGGGAACGAAGAATTACAACTGTACTGAAACCATTACTGGCCAATAAATAAATGGCACAGATATAATTCTGTCAAGGAAAGAAAAGCTCATCAGTACCTTAATGCAGGCCTGTAAATTGAACATGGAAATGGGATTACGTGACACTGCAAGTTGCTGGTGTTTACAAGGTCCAACTCACCGGGTAAAGAAATGATGAGAACTTAGCTGTACAGTCATTTTGTAATCAGGTTTCAGTACGACAAAGGTTAGTACCTTGTGTTTCACCAGTGTTTCATGATTCCTTCCACTGTTTATGCAATACAAAAGACATTGCAACAGCTATTAAATACATAAAGTGCAGGTCATTTAAAGGGAAGTGACAGATAGTAAATGTATTGAATTAATTGAACTGCTGTGTTCCATGCTTTTGCGTTGCACTTAAGTAATGTTAGAAGTTCTTTACATAACATCGTTTTGTGTGTTCTTGCAAAATAACATCTAATTTATGTCTTCATCACATCCATCTGTTGCACCTGCCTGTTCTGCTCTCAGTCTGATCCTATTGTATTTTTAAAATGTGTTTACCCTTCCACATATCCCCATTGCAGGATTTCAAGACAGATTGTATTATGAGGACTATTCAACCAATAGCCACCCATTCTTCCTATCACCTCTACTCCCACCCCTTTTCCCCCAGGTAGTTCTGCACTGCCCCTCCTGTCCACCGCCCATCCAACGTGACCCTTAGTCCCTCAATAACTGTTTCAATTCATAGACCATCTTTCAAACCCCCCTGGACATGTCAAAGCATGAGAGGAATGGTCGTGTAAGACCCACCATCACCCCAATGTGTAATAACTATCAGCAACACCCAGATACCAATACTCTTATAGTCATAGTTCTAACATAGGCAGAAATGAAGCTGATACATGTTCAGATTCCATTGGCTGAGCATCTCCCAATGATCTTCTGGTGGATCTGCAGCAAACACAGACATAAAGCTGCTTGGTACTTTTCTCTGCCATGTTTCCGCTTAACCTAAGGATCTTTGAAATTCTCCTACAATTCACTGCTGTCCTTGTGATTCTACGTGCGAAGGTGACCATCTCACTCTTCCATGGTCTGGCATCCTCTTCTCACTGGTCCCACGGCCCAGGATTGCTTCCCAAGCCATCTCACTCCCAATAATCCCTTGACATAAAAGCCCCATTGCCAGTCCCGACAATCTCTGCTACTCATTTGAGCACTCTCAACACCAGGAACCCCACCAATCAGAATTCTTTCTTCCTCACAAATATTCCCAGAACCTCACACTATACCAAGGCTACCAGTCCTCCCATACCTGAACCCCTTCCTTTCAAGTCCCAATTCAGGGGCTTTGGCTGGGACTTTGCGTTTCCGTTCACATCGGGCATGAATGGTGATGGGAGCATAAATTCTCGTGAGAGGCGCAAATTGCGTTATATGTGGGCAGGAATTCCCATCGCGATTGTCCCCACCTCCCACCAATGATGTAAAGGATTTCCGACGTTGAATGTGGGAACTCCGTTAGAATCAATTTCAGTCTAATTATCAGGCATTCATGTCTAATAACACCCCCCACCCCCGATATATTATCCACTTACGTCAGCATGAGGTCAGACTGACATAAATTACAACTGGCCTTCCACAATGTGGCATATAGACCTGGTGGAGGAGCACAGCTGATGGCATTGCTCAGTGGGGAGAGGGTCATGGGAGCAGAGCCCGATGCTGCCAAGGGTCAGTGTTGGTGGGGGTGACATGGTATTGCATGGGGCAGAAATACTTGGGCAGGTGGTGTTCAATCCTTAGTGTTTTGTATTGGGGAGGCCTTTAAAAATGGTACCCAGATCTTTAAAAACCTAAGTTGCTGGTGGGTGGGCAGGCTAGCAAGACGTAATGGGACCTACCCCTTGGATTTTGTTTTTCTAAGTTTCTCCCAATATGGTGAAGAAAGCCACCTTTGGGGTTGCCAGCTTTAACACCGCTTTTCCCACCTCTGCAAAAAAAAAAATCCCACCCTTAAGAACAAAATCTAGTTGATACTCCAGTGCAGTACTGAAGGTGTTCTGTGTTGTTGGAAATGCATCTACTGGATGCAACATTAAACCCAGGCACCTTCTGCAATGCAGATAGATGTAAATTATCCTGTGGCATTATAAGAAAACTAACAGAGTGGTTCTCCCCAATTCCCTGATCAATATTCATCCCTCAACAATACCATTAAAGGGCAACATGGTGGCACAGTGGTTAGCACTGCTGCCTCATGGCGCCAAGGTCCCAGGTTCGATCCCGGCTCAGGCTCACTCTCCGTGTGGAGTTCACACATTCTCCCCGTGTTTGCGTGGGTTTCGCCCCCACAACACAAAGATGTGCAAGTGGATCGAACACGCTAAATTGCCCCTTAATTGGTAAAAACAAATTGGGTACTCTAAATTTATATTTTTAAAAAACACCATTAAAATATTTCATTGCTGACTGTTTGTGGGACCTAGTGTGCAAATTATAAATGCGAGTTCTTGCTTGGTTTATTCTGCTTCAAGCAATATTTGAATATCTCAAGACCAGTTTGCTGCTGTGTGCTAATTGCTCAATATTTCTAAAGTCCCAACTCTCGCGCCTGATCTTCCTCACGATACATCTTGGCTCAACTTTGTTTTGGGTTTGCTTCCTCTTGGATAATTCTTTGAGTCGACCAACGTTCAGTGATTTATTAATGTGAATAAAACCATCTCTAGAATCTGAATTACAGATTATATACCACTTGCATGTTTTGACAAGCAAATCTGAAATTAAAAATCATGAATGTGAAGTGAAGAATCTCTGATCTTAGGCAATAAGATGTTCCAATGAGCTTATTGAAGTCGTCCGCGGCATTAATGCTGAAAATTGTTTCTGTGAGTAATTATAACCTGTCTGTCAAAAGTAAGAATTGGATGTGAAACAAACTCTCCAACATTAAATGACATTGAGTTTGCGTTTTAATAATGGAATATAGTGTTTTACCTCGCTCATGAAAAATTACACTGCGCTATTGGCATGTCATTTGTAAGGAAATGATGTTTCCTGTGATCGGAGCTCTTGTCCACTTGCTGACTGCACTGTGCTTCTTTGTTGACTAATCAAGGTTAACTTTGAAGAGTTGACACTTCCATTTTTCCCACCGTGAAAACATGCCTCTCTCCTCCTGCACCTCCTAGTACGCTCCATCACAAGTGGGTTTGTTTTACTTGCTGAAAAATAAGCTACCGATACTAGATTGGTGCCACAGGGATAAACCGTTCCAATTATCTGCAGAGACTGGAAATCTGGGATTGTTCTCCTTTGGACAGAAAAGGTGAGGGGGAGATTTAATCGGCAGGCCGTTCAAAATGATGATGAGGCCTTGAAAGATGAGGTAACGTGGAACTGTTTCCACTGACAACAGGATCAATAACCAGAGGAAATTGTTTAAAATAATTGGCAAAAGAGCAAGAGGGGTGATGAGATTTTTTTTTTAAATTCAGAGTGCTGTTGTGAACTGTAATTTACACCTGAAAGGATGGTGGAAGCTGATTCAAAAGGGAACTGAATCTCCAATTAAAAAGGAAAACAATTGCACTGCTATGAGGAAGAGAGGGTGAGTGGGACCAACTGGATTGTTCTTTGAAAGAGTCAGCATAGGCATGATGGGCTGAATGGCCTCCTCCTGTCCCATATGTGTCTCTGTCCTGAGCATGGTGAGATTATTCTGCTGTGATACTGGCTACGTTCTGATTCTGCGTGTGGAATTGACGTGGATTGTGCTCAGTCTGTGCTTCTCAATAGCTCAATCTTTTGAACACATGCTTCAATAATTGCCGCTAATTAGATAGAAAGCCATGGCAACCATTAACCCTGTTTATCCCACTTCAAAGTATTCTTCTTTAATCTTCTGCTTGTGTTTTCATAGCTATCCATCAAAGTTCTAGTCAACTGTAAACTACAGGTCTTCTCCCTGAATCCATCGTGATAATTGTCTCAGACTTTTACTTGTGTCTCAACTGTCTCAACCCCTCTCTACGCTGCCAACATCATGGCGGTTTTAATACAAGATACTTTTCCTCAATAAATCGGCCAGCAACTTGGGCCAAGAAAGAAATACCCATTTGCGAATCACCACATGTTGCTGGATGATTGGTGCCACGAAGCTGGTAACTTTGCTAAAATGGTGACTCACCTTCAACCTCCATGAGTTTCAAAAGAATTGCTGCATTTGCAGTGTTAAAACAAAATAAGTTTGCTGCAGAAAGTTAGAGCTGGCACTTCATAGAATCAGAGAATCCCTACAGTACTGAAGCCAACATCGAGTCTGTACCGACCCTCCGAAAGAGCATCCTACCTAGGCCCACTCCCCTGCCCTATCCCGTCACTTGACCTGCACATCTTTGAACTCTAAGGGGCAAGTTAGCATGGTCAATCTACCGAACCTGCACATCTGTGGACTGTGGGAGGACACCCAGGCATGCGGAGGAAAACCAAACTCCACACAGTCACCTAAGGCCGGAATTGAACCTGGGTCCCTGGAGCTGTGAAGCAGCAGTGCTAACCACAGTGCCACCGTGCCACACTTAACAACACAAGTACCCTTTTAGATTTATTTTCCTGAAATGTCACTCAACGTGTATAGCCCAGAAAGGGAAGAACTGAATCTCATTCCTGCAAGTAGTAAATTGTTCTTAGAGGTTTTTTTAAAAATGTACGTTTTTTAACAATGTATTACTTTTCCTTTTCGTCACTTTTATTTTGTTTCTTGGATTCCAAACTTGCTTTATCTTTCTGTCTCAAATTTGACTCTAATACACTTTATTTCCTTCTTTATCATTCCTTTGTTTCTTTCATCATCTTTCCATCTCATTGATTAAAGAGGTAGACAATTGACCCAATCATTCATCATGTTCCAAGATGCCCCATGTTTTGCGTTATTCTGTTATCATCCTGCATTTCCAGCAATTTGTGATGCAAAGATTTTGCGAGCTGAAACATGAGAAGAAAAACCCAGAAAACTGGATTTCAGTCCAGCAGATTCTTGGACGTTATTCAGCCCCTTTGGATTGGATTTATTTACTGTCACGTGTACCAAGGTACAGTGAAAAGTATTTTCCTGCGAGCAGCTCAACAGATCATTAAGTACATGAAAAGAAAAGGAAATAAAAGAAAATACATAATAGGGCAACACAAGGTACACAATGTAACTAGATAACACCGGCATCGAGTGAAGCATACAGGGGTGTAGTGTTAATCAAGTCACTCCATCAGAGGGTCGTTTAGGAGTCTGGTAACAGTGGAGAAGAAGCTGTTTTAGAGTCTGTCCATGCGTGTTCTCAGACTTTTGTATCTCCTGCCAGTTGGGAGAAGTTGGAAGAGTGAGTAGGCCGGGTGGGAGGGGTCTTTGATGATGCTGCCCGCTTTCCCCAGGCAGCGGGATGTGTAGATGGAGTCAATGGATCGGAGGCAGGTTTGCGATGGACTGGGCTGTGTTCATGACTCTCTGAAGTTTCTTGCGGTCTTGGGCCGAGCAGTTGCCATACCAGGCTGTGATACAGCCAGATAGGTTTAGATAAAGGATCTGGATCGGCACAGGCTGGGAGGGCCGAAGGGCCTGTTCCTGTGCTGTAATTTTCTTTGTTCTCTTTGTTCTTTAGATAGGATGTTTTCTATAGTGCATCTGTAAAAGTTGGTGAGAGTTAATGTGGACATGCAAAATTTCCTTAGTTTCCTGAGGATGTATCGGCGCTGTTGTGCTTTATTTTGACTTCTTTTGACAGTACCACATTAGTCCTTGAGTTGCTAACATATTTTGGAAGCTGGGCAACTACCCTCATCCAGTGATGCGACCTTCCACGGATTACCCAGAAACCCATGGGAGTACACTGCACAGAACCTGGCAACCATGTGCTCAGGTTTGGAAGGCCGAAGCCTGGGAGTGCTATATGCTGGGTACCACTTGAAGGCCTGGTGGCTGACCTATGGAGCCCAGTCAGCCCCAAGCCAAAAACATTGAGTGCATTTCTGAAAGGGAAAGTTCCAATTTGTCTTTTGCTGACTATCGTTTTGCCTGCTGAGGAGAGGGAAACTGAGGGAAGTTCTTTCACAAGACCCACTGCCAAATGACTTTGTTTAATGCAATGAAACGAGATTGAGGTGCGAGGACCAATAGTGCCGCATCCAGATGCTCTCTCACCTCTTTACAGTTGCCCCAGCAATTCCCAAACCACAAAAGGGACCTCACACTAATGTAACAAATCTCTACTCATGTGCCTTGGAGATCAGTGATCCCCTAACCCTACAGAGAGGAATATCAGGATATTACTGTTAAAACAGACCATCAGGTGACATGCTGGTGACATCAGTAGCTCCTTGACCACCCCCCCCCCCCCCCCCCCCGCCTAAATTAGGTTTTGCATCCTGCCCATTGAACTTTGTTTAATTCCCTTTTCTTCCATGTACTGAATGATCTGTTGAGCTGCTTGCAGAAAAATACTTTTCACTGTACCTCGGTACACGTGACAATAAACAAATCCAAATCCAAAATCTTTCAATTTCAACTAACTGCAGTTCCTTTTGGAGTTTATTGGGATTTATTATTTCTTTTCAATACAATAAATTCCCTCATCATATTCTGCACAAAGATATTTCACAGAATCCCCATTATTGCAGTGTTCTTCTGCAGTTTGAAGTCGTTTTGCACTATTAGTGAGCTGGATGAATATGTGTCAAAAGAGACACTGAATGGAAAAGAGAAATCTTCCAAGTTGCAAACAAAGGCTGATGAAGTGGCACGGTGGCAGAGTGGTTAGCACTGCTGCCTCACAGCTCAAGGCAGCCTGGTTCGATTCCGGCCTTGGGTGACTGTGCAGAGTTACTCCTGAAATTATTTCCCCTTCATGGTCCCATTGTCTGTTGATGAAAGAAAAATTGGAACTGTCTCTTTGTGGCCTATTCAATCTACTAATACAATGGGCGATATTTCTAATCACACACAAAGAAAATTGAAAATAGCGTTGAAAATATGTTGGACCAATGTCAGTTTTATGGAAGCTTGAAGAATCATTTATATTCAGTCTTGTCTTTTTTCCTCCTCCAGCTCACGGACACTAGAACTATGTGTGCCTGCATTTCTCCCACTTACCTTCGATAATTCCACATGACTACTGTTCTTCTCATACTTCACATGATAGTTATGGGTAAAGAAGGTCTATTTTAATTGTTAATCCTGAAAAGCCCTTCAATCCACTTTCCATAGCTGTGTCCAGTATTTTTGACCGTTAACTTATTTTTTAATGGAAGAGGACAGAGGTAAATTAATTGGATTGTAACATGTGACTTTCATGAGGTGTTTCTACTTTATTCGCTGTTGGCATGGATTGTCCGTTTCGTCAATGCTTTCACTGCGGCTGAACCAAACCATCTACAACTTTGTCATTCTATTTGATCATCAGCTGGGCTCTCCATCTCCAAGACTGTGTACTATTACGGGCCAGGGTTTTGAGAACCCCAAAGTGTATCATGGAGTTCACCTAACCCATAACTTTTAATAGATTTTAGTTATGGGGAGCACAAGGGCCCACTTTACAGATGTGATGCAACAGAGAGCCAAAGTACTTTTAAATTAAAACAATGTTTATTCTATGAATCCAGTTAACATTTTTATAAACACGCAGTAAACATCTCAGCAACTATCAACTCAAATACTCCCCCCAAAGAATACAGTACTCCATAAGTAACCCTTAATCTTTCCTTGTAACATCCATAAGACAGATACCCTCTTCAACACAGACATCAGGTTTAAACTCTCTCCTGAGAACAGTTATCACTTTTAAATTAGCAAGTGATTTGAAGACATTCCTTTCATGCAGAAATAAATCGACATTCCACTTGGTTTTGCTGAATGCAGCCCCCAATCTGCAAAGACGAAGCTAAACACACCTTGTAGCTGCTAGTTCAAAGCGAAAGTAAAACAGACAGCCCAGCTCCACCCACACTCTGACATCATTTCAGCTATTTGATAAACACCCGTTTCTTTTTTTTTAAATAAATTTATTTACTTCCAATTTAAGGGGCAATTTAGCGTGTTCAATCCACCTACCTAGAACATCTTTGGGTTGTGGGGGCGAAACCCACACAAACACGGGGAGAATGTGCAAACTCCACACGGACAGTGACCCAGAGCCGCGATCGAATCTGGGACCTCAGCACCGTGAGACTGCAGTGCTACCACTGTGCCACCGTGCTGCCCTTTAAACACCTGTTTCATAAAGGTACACCCACTACAGCTATTTGATAAACACCCATTTCTTCAAGGTACTCTCATATGACACTAATTCCACTGTTGCAGCACTGTTCATTTCCGCTTCAGATCATCCACTACTGAAACCCTCATCTGTGCCTTTGTTACCTCCAGACTTGACAACCCCAATGCTCTCCTGGCCAACGTACAACATTGCCCCATCCATAAACTGAATCTCATCCAAAACTCTCTACCAACGGGGGTGGAGACTGAAAAGACTGGCTGGGTGCAGAGCTTTGGGATGCCGGAGAGAGCGTTCAGGGGTAGGACATCAGTTGGGTGTCAGAGAGATCAGTGGAGATGGATCATTGAGGGGAGGAGGGCACCAGGCAGATTGGGGTGGGTCTTGGGGGCCTGAGAAAATGGTTTAGTGGTGCGTGCAGAGAGAGGTTGCACAGTGGGAAGTCCAGAGGATGGCCACGAGGGGTCGTCGGGTGGGGAGAACTGTCAGTGGGATACACAGTGTTCTTAGTGGGAGGGGGGTGGATGGTGAGGGAGCTACTTTTGTTGGACCGATGTAAGAGAAACAGCAGGACATCAGGGGGAGGGGGTTGCGGAGGTGGAAGGGATCGGTTGACGAGTGAGGGATGTCGAGAGAATTGATGGGGTTGGAATGGTGTGTGGTGAGGGGGTGGGGTCTGCTCATGGGACAGGTTGGTCTCATTGCGGGGTGGGTGACAGGCCAGCTTCCTCCTGGCCTACGAAACAACAGAAAGATGATTAAATGTTGGAACCAGCCATTCTTGGTTCAGTTCAGCTCCTGTGTTTCACGAGGCCTGAGAAATCCAGCCTGCAGCCACTGAATCTGGAAAACAGATTTTTGAAATTTTACCTATTACCTGTTCAACGTGCTCAGATTTCAAAGGAATTTCTGATACAATAGCCAGTCTTTGACGCCCTATTAGCGACCCCATGATGTACCAACAGATGGTTGAGGGGAGCTAATTAGTGAGCCTTTTCCAGTCCCATTGGAATGGGAGAAAATCAATTAGTGATCATAAAGGAAAGGCAGTGAGAGAAAACCCTGGTGTGCTGCAATTGGATTCTCTTTGAGGTTTCAAGCAAGGTCATTTTCAGCTCCCTCCTGTGTTGGCATCAAACCTATCTTTCTGCGCTCACTATTGAATCAGTAATTTGTCCATTTATTTTCTGAATGCTTCAGCTGAGGCCACATTCATTGCACATAGTGGCAGCCTGGTGAGAACCTCCTGCTTAATTTGAATCCAAGTTATGACTTCATTGCTTCCTTTTCTCCATCACTAGCAGCAAAGGGAATAGACACAAGATGGACACGCTGATCTCAGCGGCATTTCCAGATTCAGGAGAATGACTGTAAATATTATTACATTTGTTCAATCCGAGAGCTTTGGAAGGCTGGAGTTCAGTGCAAGTTTGTGGGGTGTAAATTAATGCTCCTGATTCAATACTAATTGTGATTTCTGTGTTAGAACAAAGCACAAAGAAAAGTACAGCACAGGAACAGAACAGTTCGGCTCTCCAAGCCTGCGCCGGCCATGCTGCCCGTCTAAACTACAATCCTCTACACTTCCGTATCCCTCTATCTTCATGCCGTATCTTCAAACGAGCACATGATCATGCATGTTAGACTTAGGGCGCGATTCTCCGCTCCCACACCGGGTGGGAGAATCGCGGGAGGGCTGCTCTGGCACCCCCCGCGATTCTCCCACCCACTCCAAAATGGCGTGTCGCGTTTTGCGACACACCGCTCGGAGAATCGCGGGCCGCCGTTTTTCACGGTGGCCCGCGATTCTCCGACCCGGATGGGCCGAGCGGCCTGCCGTTCCCGACCGGTTAACGTCGGCGGCAACCACACCTGGTCACTGCCGGCGTGAACATGGTACCAATACCTGGTTTGTGGCTTGTGGGGGGCGGAGAGTGGGGTGAGCACCGTGACCATGCTCGGGAGGGGACTGGCCCGTGATCGGTGCCCACCGATCGTCGGGCCGGCGTCTCAAAGGGACGCACTCTTTCCCCTCCGCCGCCCCGCCAGATCAAGCCGCCACATCTTGCGGGGCAGCGGAGGGGAAGACGGCAACCGCGCATGCGCGGATTTGAGCCATCAGCTGTTGTGACGTCAGCTGCGCATGCGCAGGTTGGACGCCAGCGACAAGGCCCCGCGGCCGTGATTTACGGCATGGCCCTCCTCGCCCCCGGGGGGGGGTAGAATAGGGGGCAAGGAGAGGCCTCCGACGCCGTTGTGAACCTCTCCGGTTTTCACGACGGCGTCGGGCCTTGTGGAGAATTCCGCCCTTAGTCTCTGACTGATTGTTCTTTAATCAGCTCTTAAAGAAAATTCACTCAAAAATATCTTATCCATGTGGTTTTTGGAACTGTCATGGCTCAGTGGTGGTACTTGCGCCTCTTGATTCAGACGTTTATTCCAAGTATTTTTCCAAAATTTGTAGTGCAATGCCATGAGAGTGCTGCACTGCTGGACATGCTGTGTTTGGATGAAATATTAAACTGAATCCCCATCTTACCTCAAATGGGTGCAAAAGATTTCACAGCGCTATTTGAAAGAAGAGCAGAGTTCTTCCTGATGCCTTGGCCAATATTTATCCCTCAACTACCATCTTAAAAAGCAAAAGCTGAGCAAAAGCTTTGGCAAAGAGTTCTCCAGACTCGAAACATTAGCTCCGTTCCCTCTCCACAGATGCTGTCAGACCTGCACTTTCTGCTTTTGTTTCAGATTCCAGCAACCACTGTAATTTGCTTTGATCTTAAAAAACAAATTCTCTGGCCATGCTGTTTGTGGAAACTTGCTGTGTATAATCTGAATTCCACACTGTCTACATTAAAACGATGACTACACTTCAAAAGTGATTCATGCTGGAAAGCACTTTGGGACATCCTGAGGTCCATGCAAATCCAAGTCTTATTTATTTTTATTCCCATTTCTGGACCGACTTAGTTGAGCCATTATTCGGCAACTGGTAAGGCAGAGGGCGCGCCATGCAGTGCACGCATTGTTCTATGATTCTAAAGCCAGAATTAGGCGTGGTAGCAGTGGGCACGCACTCAACCCAAAATAGCACAAAATCTTGTGAGAAGACATCAGGCGCACATACCAACAACATCGCGCACGTCTGCAACATTACGGTCGGCATGCCAGCATGGGACTCGGAAGCGCATCCACTGACAATTAATCAGCCACTGAAGGCAATAAAAAGGGCAGTTGAAGAAAATTTTACGTTGCCTGTCCAATCTACGATTTCTTTTTAGAAATTTAGATTACCCAATTATTTTTTCCAATTAAGGGGCAATTTAGTGTGGCCAATTGAAAAATGAATGAAATGAAATGAAATGAAAATCGCTTATTGTCACGAGTAGGCTTCAATGAAGTTACTGTGAAAAGCCCCTAGTTGCCACATTCCGGCGCCTGTCCGGGGAGGCTGGTATGGGAATCGAACCGTACTGCTGGCCTGCTTGGTCTGCTTTAAAAGCCAGCGATTTAGCTGAGTGAGCTAAACCAGCCCCTAATGAAATGAAAATCGCTTATTGTCACAAGTAGGCTTCAAATGAAGTTACTGTGAAAAGCCCCTAGTCACCACATTCCGACGCCTGTTCGGGGAAGCTGGTACGGGAATTGAACCGTGCTGCTGGCCTGCCTTGGTCTGCTTTCAAAGCCAGCTCTTTAGTCCTGTGCTAAACCAGTCCCTATTCAGCTACTCTGCACATTTTTGCGTTGTGGGGGCGAAACCCACGCAGACACGGGGCGAATGTGCAAACTCCACACGGACAGTGACCCAGAGCCGGGATCGAACCTGGGACCTCAGCGCCATGAGGCAGCTGTGCTAACCACTAGGCCACCGTGCTGCCCTAATTCTACGATCTTCACATGGGCAGGTAGCCTTTCCATTTTTTCACGTCTCCCATCCAAGGGCGGGATTAAAGGGGCACAAGCATTGGCTGTGCAAGTTTTTTTTAATAAATTTAAAATACCCAATTATTTTTTTTCCAATTAAGGGGCAATTTAACCTCAACCTGCACATCTTTGAGTTGGGGTGAAACCCACGCAGACACGGGAGAATGTGCAAATTTGGCTGTGCAAGTAGTTAGGAGTTCAGGTGAGAGTTTGCTGCCACCTGTGTATTTCATCCCATTTCTTGTGGTTTCCGCTGAACTGTTTGCATTGAAAACTTGTTTTTTTGAGGACCCTTTTGTTTACCCGACTCTTCCAGGGTATTTCTGGTCATTGCAAGCTACAGTGCACGAGACAGTGCCATTTGCACTTCTGCACATGGGGACTTTATACTGTCCTGGTGGGACAGCCTCTGAAGAAGGAGAGGAGGGCAGCGTCCTGTGGGAGCAGAGGTGTAGGTTTAGCAGGGAGTGCAAGTGAAGCATCTGCACAAGATGCCGCTACCCAGCAGCCAAAATGTACAGGCAGTGCTCCATCTATCTCCATATATTTGAGTTCCAGTGCCAAAGGAGGTATTGCCTCTCTAAGGAGACTGGATACCCCATATGCCAGATAATCGGGTCAGAGATCGTCACCAACTGTGTGGGTAGCCACAGAATTCCTGTGGTTCTGATGTTCACAGTAGCCCTCAACAGTTTTGCCTCAGTTTCTTTCCAGGGGTCAGTGGGGGATCTGAGTGGTATGTCCAATCTGCGGTCCACAGTTCTGTCAAGCTGGTGACTGACGCTCTCTTCAGATGGGGAAGTAACTTCATTCATTTCCAGGCTGACAAAGCCAGCCAGGCTGAGTGAGCTGGAGGCTTTATGGCAATTGCTGAGTTCCCCAGCATTGAGAGTGCCATTGTCTGTGCAGATGTTGACATCAAGTGGGCGAGCCGACTGCCTTCATGAACTGAAAGAGCTTCCACTCCATGAAAATGCAGAAAATTTGTGGTCATCACAGGATACAGATTCTGCAAGTCTGAGCAAGGTATCCTGGCAGCTGCCATGATGTATATACATCTTGCAACACTCCCAGTCGCCAAGGCTGTTTGTTACTCCAGCTTCATTGGTTGCATGGCTCCTGGATGACACAGCGCTATCCCTTAAAAAGATGGCTCATGATGCTATTCCGGCACCCAAGGACAGAAGTGGAGGAGAGGTACAATAGGAGTCAGGCCTCCACAAGGCGGAGATTGAAAGGACCATTGGGCTGCTGAAGATGAGGCTCAGATACCTGGACCAATTAGGAGGCGCACTGCAATATCCTCCAGAGCGTGTGTCATTTGTAGTCATTGTCTGCTGCGCTTTTCACTGTCTGGCTCTGGCAAGGAGGAACCCACTGGAGCATGAGGATAGCGAGGCTGTTCCACAGGCTGTGGAGGTTGATGAAAGTGATAGATTTGATGAGGTGCCCGGGGAGGCTCAGAGTGAAGATATAGAAGCAGACATGAGGATTGTTCAGGGAGGTAGGGGCACCACGGAGGGCTTGATTTAACACTCCTACAACTAGGCAACCAAGGCAAGGCTTCAACCCCATGCCGCCTCCTCACCAAACCTTTTTGATGAGGCAATCCTATCATGACCAATGTCAAATTACAATCTGTGTGATAAAGTTTGCAGCCCCTGTCGACTATCATGAGCCACAGATGTGCCCTGTACCTATGAAAAACGTGAAAGATACTCCGACCATTGAAATAAAATGAATATTTATCGATTTTTGCGAGTAACAGAAAAGGAACATAACATCATTGAGGGCTGACGTTCACACAGAAAACATAACACTGATGAAATGAAAGGATCCCACCTGTAAAAACACCCTCTTGTGCTCATGTGCCTTAAAGATACATTTGCGAGTGTTGTGTCTAGGTGCACCCCAACACCCACTCGGTTGCAGCTGCATTGGTGGCAGACAGCTAACTACTGTCCTGTTGGCCCTGATGACCTTGGTGATCATCCTCTGGCAGACAATGCCTGAGCAAGCGTCAATTAGGAAAGGTTCATTCAGCACCATGTTCGGACATGGGGCACAAACTGATAGGCAACAGTGAGATATTGGACATGGAAATGGGACAAGTGACACAAGACATAGTGATAACAGTGATGGAGCATGGAGACAGGCTACACAGCAACAGGAGCGAGACACAGAGTGATAGGACACATGGCATAGTGATAGACATTGACGAGGCACAGGGAACAGGAGCGGGACACAATCCACAAACCAACAGAACAAATGGGCACAAAGTGTTGGGATGGCGGAACAAAGTAATGGGCCACAAATTACTGCGATAGTGATGAGATACATAGAACATTACAATAAATAAAAGCAAATTACTGCGGATGCTGGAATCTGAAACCAAAGAGAAAATGTGCTGGAAAATCTCAGCAGGTCTGGCAGCATCTGTAGGGAGAGAAAAGAGCTAACGTTTCGAGTACAGATAACCCTTTGTCAAATCAGAACATTACAATGATGGGGCACAAGAACGTGAGGTGCAGAGTCATGGCTCGTCAGCATGATAGTCCCCATTTCTTCATATCCTCCATTCTCTGGTTGCGGAAAATTCTCATAAATCTGTGGTGAAAACTTAGAGGAGCAACTGTGAGTTATCCTGTGGCATATATAATGCAGATATCCAAAAGCAGACGTACGAACACCACTGAAGACGAAAATTGTTTTAAACAAACACAAGGACATACGCTGTGAGAAAAGGTCAATCCAGAAGCATGCATCCTCTTAAGAACCGTGGGTAATTTGCCACACTATGAACTTTCCCCAGTGAATCTTCCTAAGGGACGGAAACAACTTCAGGCACAACTTTCAAGGAAAATTAAATTTATTTCCGAGACACCATTGGTAATGAAGTGTAAACTCGGAGAGATCAGTGTAACATCATTACATCCATTATTCAATGCTGATCGACTGAAACCCCCAGTTGATTTTCCCATTATAAAATTCCACTATATGTTGTTAGCATGCAAGTATGGTCGGCACATTTGCATTGGAATTCTTCATCAGAAAATTTAACAGAGGTGCGAACTCATTTATTTTACAAGTCAAGCACTAACACTTTGCTAAAAAAAATCACACAATTGCACTCCACCACCATCATGTCCCACTTAGTATTCGATCAGCAGTACTTATTTTTATCCCTTTAAACTGCAGTCTCTTTGATGACCCAGCACAGTTCACAGCTGGCACTGGTTCAGAGCACACAGTCAGGAAACGGCAGAATTTTGCACAGTGTGTGTGAACAATGAAGAATACAGCCATTTTGTTGTAATCAGTGTTAATACAAGGAGCCGGGCTGCTCGACTCGCATACCACAATCAGGTTTTTAGTTGCATTTACATTAGATGCAATTGTCTGTCACAGTCAGTTTGGGCCTGGAAAGTTCTAACTAGCAGGAAAGACTGAACAAGCTGGGCTAATAGAGGCCTTTGAAATTACAAAGGGATTGTATGGTTGCCATGTACGGCTACTTGTTTGATGCAAACTCATTCTGACACAATCATTCCAGTGAATGTGCTGAATACTTCCCACATTGTCCTGTGTGCGATCGAACGGCCACTCTGTGCCTGAAAAGCAGCACACCACGCGCAACATGGCCGATAGAAGCTGGGAGGCCCCGCTCCTGAGACCTACTCAGTTCGCAATGCCTCACGACATCTAACGCCCATTGTGGGTGGGATCACTTTTTGGCAAATCGGCATTTTAGAGCGAGACAGCTAGTTTCACTTTAATATGCAGTTTCCCGAGGCATCCAAGGTGTTGGAATCTATTCCCTTCCCCTCGGAGACCTCGGGTGAGCCCCGTTCAGTACTGGGCTCCACAAACGGGAACGGCACTTATGGGGGTCTCCCAGGGGATCGGAGGCCCCCAAGTGCATGCCCTTTGGGCAGAGTGGTACCCTGATGCCACTTGGGCATCCTGGCAGTGCCACCTGGGTGACAGCCTGGTACTGCCAAGGTACCCAGATGGCACTGTCAGCTTGAAGGGGAACCAACAAGGTTGGCAATGCCAAGGTGGCAAGCTGGCATTTTTCATGTGGTGGCGATCGGTTTGGTAGTGCCCTGTGTGGATGTGGCGGGAGGTGCAGGGGTGGTGCTAGGGTCCCCCTCATTGGGAGTTGCTGGTTGACGTTGGGGGATCTAGAGATCGGGGCACCATTTAAAAATGGCATCCCAATCCCTTGCTACACTGAGGAGTTCCGATGATCGGAATTCCTCAGTGCAGAAAACGGGGCTATGTGCGACCTCAGCCACGTGTTCCCCGCTGAGGAGGCCCCCTATCTAACCTGAATGCTGTTTGATAACCTGTTTCTCGGTGCTGCGAGCGGCAAGAAACACATGGTTAAAGGGTGCTCGCTACGGAACTTTGTTTTCATTTAGTTAAATTTTACCCATTATATCATATTGTATTAAGGACAAATGTCTGTTAGCTGTTGTAATTTGAGATCCGGTGGCATGGTTGTACACTATATATATCAAGAATTCATTTTGATAACAGGTGTCTTGGTGTTTGCGCTGAAAAATTAGAAGTTTTTGTGTTAAGTATTGAGTTACACAGTACAAATCGATAAGTATCATGGGCGGAATTCTCCCACCCCCCGCAGGGCCATCGTGGGCCCCGCGGCGATTCTCCGGCCCACGATGGGCCAAAGTCCCCCTGCTGACAGGCCTCTCCCGCCTACGTGGTTTCAACCACCTCTGGTGGCGGCGGGATTGGCGGCGCGAGCGGGCCCCCGAGGTCCTGCGGGGGGGCGCGGGGCGATCGAACCCCGGGGGGGGGGTGCCCCACGGTGGCTTGGCCCGCGATCAGGGCCCACCGATCGGCGGGCGGGCCAGTGCCGTGGGGGCACTCTTTTTCTTCCTCCGCCGCCACGGCCTCCACCATGGCGGAGGCGCACGAGACCCCCCCTACCGTGCATGCGCCGGTGGTGACGTCAGCGGCCGCTGACGCGCCGGCACATGCGCGAACCGGTGATGGCCTTTCGACCATCCCCCACGCCGGCTGGCGGGTGTCAAAGGCCATTGCCGCCGGTTTTGCCGCCAGTCGGCGTGGCGCCAACCACACCGGCGCGTGCCTAGCCCCCAAAGGTCACTCCGCTACGCCGGGACCCCCCACCCCGCTGGGTAGGGGAGAATCCCGCCTAATGTTACTGCACATTACAAATAGATCATTTCCATCAGTTATTGTATTTATATGTGAAGCATAGATATTTGTTGCGCAAGGCATTAAAGACAGGCATTTATGTGATTCACTGTTGGAAATTCAGAAGATCACTCGTTAGCAGGCATGTTACATAGTTCGGACAGATTCTCACTTTTGTTTCTGATTGCACCTTTGCCTACAAAAGCTGCTGTAAAATGTCAGATAAAATGGACACAGTTGGTAGTATAATCCCCCAAATAAGTAAAGCCTCCCCTCCGCCCACCCCCACCACCAACCCTCTCTAAAATACACTTTGTGACCTCGAATTTGTGATGAAGCTGAGTGAATCTTATATGAACTATTGTCTGGAAAACCCAGCATTTTTCTTCAGAGAAGGGCATTTGGGAATTGTGGATTAGCATCTTGATAGTGCGAGGATGAGTCAACTCTGAAAGTTTACAGAAATCTGTGAATTTTGGTGAATGAAAAATTCTCACTGAACAGTGGTAACTGTTAATTTGGTTAGAATTTGTTCCCTTTTCCTAATTATGTGGTTTCAAATATATCTGATCAGAGGGTTCCCCCTATGCTTCAATGGCTAGTTGCAATATGCAGTGCTAGTAACAGGTCTTGTATATATTTTAAAATGATGTATCGGAAGGAGGTTAGGTGAGCGTCCTTTGCATGCGGGCTGTTGGATGAAGGAATGCTTTGCTATAATCATTGAGCAACAGTCCACTGCATCTTTTAAGGAAAAGCTGGATAAATATAGGAACAAAACCATGAATGGTAGAGAGTTATGGGTAGAGAACCAGCTGGGCAGTGAGATTAGTTTTGGATTGTTTTAGCAAGGAACCAGCATGACATGATGGGCTGAGTGGCCTCCTCTTGTACAGTAACTATCTTTGGTTCCACATATAGCTTGTGAAATCCATAGGGCGATTTTATTGAATTTTCTGTTCTCGAAATACCTGATGCTTTGATTTATTTTTTATAGTTTGGCAGCTAACTAGACTTGAAACTTGGCTATATTCCCAAAGGACACCAGGGGCAAGAGCAACTTTGTCTACTGCGTGCCTCAGAAGCTGTACTAATTCTTGTGTCAGTGTGACAGCTCTGCTCAGTAATTAGGGAATCTGGATTTTTTGCACTGTCAGCCCAAACAGAGCCCAATTGATAGAAGGCAACAGTCTTGTTACGGATCATTGTGTTCTTCATTAAAGAAGTTCTGAGTCTCTATTCCTCCAGACGTATTGAGTCACTGCCCTTTATATTAAAGCGACATGATGAAACCCAGTATACATTGAAGCTCTACATTTTGCCTTGTTTATGTGTAGGTGTAATAAACAAAGAACAAAGAACAAAGAAAAGTACAGCGCCGACCATGCTGCCCTTCTAAACTAAATCTTCTACACTTCCGGGGTCCGTATCCCTCTATTCCCATCCTATTCATGTATTTGTCAAGATGCCTCTTAAACGTCACTCATATCCCTGCTTCCATCACCTCCTCCGGCAGCTAGTTCCAGGCACCCACTACCCTCTGTGTAAAAAAACTTGCCTCGTACATCTCCTCTAAACCTTGCCCCTCGCGCCTTAAACCTATGCCCCCTAATAATTGACCTCTCTACCCTGGGAAAAAGTCTCTGACTATCCACTCTGTCTATGCCCCTCATAATCTGCCAAAATGTACCATATCTCAGCTATCTCTCTCTAACAATCGATTAGACAATTTTGTGGTTGAGCTCAAACTCTGTAGCTTTGGTAGTTAAGTGCATTGGACTTTCCTCCCCCCACCCCCCAACACCCTCTCCCACCTGCTCCCTTCCTAGTTCCTAAATGCAGTTTGGAGAGACAGTCTGGAACAATGGAACTGAACAGCTGAGACAGGCTTCTGCTGGAACACTTTTAAAAAGAAACTCTTAACGGATTGTACATCAAACATGATCGCTGGTTTTCTGGTTAGGAAAACTGAATTTATGTTGAATAGTGTTTCTCAAACTGGTGTCCATAGACCACTGGAGTCCATCGAAACTTTCCATGGGTTTTGTGAAATAGTTGAGTATTGCACGAATGAGTGGCAGCCGGAGGCAAGCAGAGAGGCAGGAATGGAAGTGGAATGAACCTGCATGAGTTCCTGCAGTGCATCTTGTAGATGTGCTTCGGTGGTGGAGGGGGGTGAATGTTTTTGAATGGGGTGCCAATGAAGTGGGCTACTTTGTCTGGATAGGTTCGAGCTTTTGAGTGTTGTTGGAGCTGTACTCATGCAGAAAAGTGGACAGTATACCATCACAGCCCTGCCATATGCCTTGTAGATGGTGGACAAGCTTTGCAAATCAGCAGGTGAGTTAAGTGCCACAAGATTCCTTGCCTCTGACTCACTCTTGTAACACATGTGCAACACGGAATGGGCTGGCTGGCTTGGAGGGAATGCACATGGGGGAATGTTGAGAATGACAAGAGGATTGCCAAGTAGATGGGTCAGTTATTACGATTGGTGGTGGACATCAAGTTTTAATTCATTTGTGAGATGTGGGTGTCACTGGCTAGGCCACCATCCATTGCCCATCCATAATTGCTCTTGAGAAGGTGGTGATGAGCTGCCTTCTTGACTCACTGCAGTCCACATGATGTAGGTACACTCACAGTGTAGTTAGGGAGAGAGTTCCACGATTTTGACCCAACGAAGTGAAGGAATGGTGATATATTTCCAAGTCAGGATGATGAGTGGCTTGGGGAGGAACTTCCAGGTGGTGGTGCTCACATGTATTTTCTGCCCTTGTCCTTCTAGGTGGTAGTGGTCGTGACTTTGGAAGGCGCTACCTAAGGAACCTGCATGAATTCATGCAGTGCATCTTGTAGATGTGCTTCGGTGGTGGAGGGGGGTGAATGTTTTTGAATGGGGTGCCAATGAAGTGGGCTGCTTTGTCCGGATAGTGTCGAGCTTTTGAGTGTTGTTGGAGCTGTACTCATCCAGAAAAGTGGATAGTATAGCATCATAGCCCTGCCACGTAGATGGTGGACCGGCTTTGGAAATCAGCAGGTGAGTTAAATGTCACAAGATTCCTCGCCTCTGACTCACTCTTGTAACCATAGTATTTACATGGCTAGTCCAGGTTAGTTTCTGAGAATTGTTAACTCCCAAGATGTTGTGTCATTTGAGAGTACCTTTAAGAAATGGGTGTTTAAGAAATGTACCTATAAGAAATGGAGCTGCTCATGTTACTGGAGTGATGTCAGAGTGTGGGTGGAGCTGAGCTCTTTCAGTTTTGAGAAAAAGCTTGGGTGTGTCTGTTTTTTCAGTGAGCTGCATCTGAAGTCTGCCATCCTAAGACTATCTATGGATCATTTGGTGAAATCAGAATTGTAAAAGGTCTCAGTATTGAATGTAAACCTAATGTGCTCCTGTTTGAAGGTTTATTAAGTCTTTTGGATGTTAAAAGGACAGCTTACAGGGGTACATAGTTCAGAAGTCTTTGGGGTCATATTTGAATTAATGGTTGCTTAGATGTTCACTGTTTGTTTTAAAAAAGGTTAACTTGCGTTCATAGAATAAACATTGTTTTGTTTTAAAAAATACTTGTCCTTTTTCTGCTGTACCACACCTGTAGAGTGGGCTGTGTGCTCCCCATACCAGAATCTATTAAAAGTTGTGGGTTAGGTGAACTCCATGATACTCTTTGGGGTTCTCTAAACCCTGACCCATAACAGTTGACATTGGGGGATTCAGCAATGGTAATGTCATTGAATGTCAAGCGGCAATGGTTAGATCCTCTCTTGTAGGAGATGGTCATTACCTGGCACTTGCTTGGTGTGAATCTAACTTGCCACTTGTCAGCTGAAGCCTGGATATTGTCCAGGTCTTCCTGTATTTGGGCATGGACTGTTTCATTATCTGAGGAGTCGCGAATGATGCTGAACTTCGTGCAATCGTCAGCAAACATTTCCACTTCTGACATTGTGATGGTAGGAAGGGCATTGGTGAAGCATCTGAAGATGATTGGGACACTATCCTGAGGACTGTCTGCAATGAAATTCTGGAACTTCCAACAGCCAAAGCCGTCTTCTTTGTGCCAAGTATGACTACAACCAATGGAGAGTTCTCCCCCTGGTTCCCACAGACTCCAGTTTTGCTGGGGCTCTTTGATGCCACACTCAGTCAAATGCAGCCTTGTTCAAAAGAGGGGATTTGGAAATGGTGGGTTAGCATCTTGATAGTGCGAGGATGAGTCAACTGTGAAAGTTTGCAGAAACCTGTGTATTTTGGTGAAAGAAAGATCCTCTTTTTAAAATTTAAAAAAAATTTAAAAAATATTTCTGTACTATTTAAACTCAGAGAGTGCACCAAAATGCAAGCCAGTTCGGGAATTATAAGTATTAGATAGTATAATTTAGATAGGGAGGAGGGGACGTCCATGATGACTAATCCATTTGAAAAAAAGGTCCTTCAGTCAAAAATGTTGAAGAACTACTGTTGAAGAGTCCTGCTGTTTTGAAGGAAAGTTGCTATTACGATGCTTGCGCTGTACATTTACGAGAATGTAGGTCTGTCAGTAATAGTCAATGCCAAGCCTCACAAGCCAACAGAAATTCTTTGAGAAGGTAAGCGAACTGACAATGGTAAGCAAGTGGTCAAAATTACGTGCTTAGAACTTAATAAGGTACCTACATATTGTGAAGCTCTTATCGATGACACTCACCTTGGGCTGTGATCCATTTGACTACTATTTGCACAGAATCATACGAGGGTAGATTGCACGTGGTGAGTGGATGGCATGGGCTTTGTTGGGACACTTTTTCTCTCCACACAGTCTTATAATATTTGTCAAGGGTAAGAAAATAAATATGAATGTTTCTAGAAATATGATGTTTCTGCACGTGGAACTGAGGCAAGAAAGGATTGAGTGAAGGATGTTCTATGTAGCGTATGAATTTAATTGTGGTTTGGAGTTTTGCTTGATGTACCTTTGGGATAACAAAGGAAAACTTGATGATGGGGGGAGGTCCCTCAATGGTAAAGTGGGTGTATGGCCAGTTAAGGAAGGTAATTTGATGGGCTGACTGGCATGAAATTAATCTTGATTGTTCCCTGCAAAACCCTGATGATCCAATCCATTACTACCTCTGATTTCTTACAGCCTTAAAACCTCTGCGCTCCTCCAATTCTCGCTGCTTGCAAATCCCTGATTTCCATCACCCCCACCATTGGTGGCTGAGCCCTCAGCTGTCCAAACATAATGGTCTGGATTACCCTCTCAAAAACTCTCCACCTCTTCACCTACCTCCTCCTTTAAGTTGTTTCTTAAAACCTACCTCTTTGACCAAGTTTTTAGTCATGTTCTCTGATACTTCTTTATGGGACTTGTCATTATAATTTGTTTGCTAATGCTCTTGTAAAGCACCTTCACTGGATTTAAAGGTGCTATAGAAATTCACGTCGTTATTTTCACTTCGAATTTTAGCCTTGCTCGTGGGAGGAAATGGAGCCAAAAGAATATCTAAATTTAATTAATTCTGAAATTAATCGGAATGTTCTAAAGCCTTTATCTTTAATACGCAGAGAAAGGTATTCAACGTCTCTCATCAATTTCTGCCTTTTTGCAGTTTGTTTCTTTTTTTCTGACTCCGAGTCCGATTCAAAGCAAGTCCATTAATTTCCGGTTTGATAATGTCTTCCATTTCCTGTCAAATTCTGTTTGCTATCTTTTTAATAAGCTACCCTGACACATATGTACATTGTATTGTCAACCTCTTGTCACATCAAATTACATACACGGCAGGCAATGCAAAATGACACTTGCGTGAGAGGATTTTAGCCCTCGATTACAGCAATTGCCCATGACTAGTGCAAGTTATTGATGGTTCTGTTGGTGTACTGCTCAATTGCTAGCTATTCCTACTAATGCATCCAATATTTGGGAAGCCTATCAACATTCCCATTTGCCTCACACTGCTTTACTCAATGTGGGGAGTCAACTTTCTCTGAAGTAAACAACATCTAAGTGGGCGTGTCACCTATCCACTCAAATAGATTTAAAAATCATCTGATGCATTATTAGTAATAGTGTGTTAACATATTGTTCTAATTGATCAATTAAGATAGTGGACATGGGAATTTTATCTGAATCTATGAACATTGGTAATATTACACGGTCTGATTTAACCCCT
Source organism: Scyliorhinus canicula (assembly GCF_902713615.1). NCBI lineage: Eukaryota > Metazoa > Chordata > Chondrichthyes > Carcharhiniformes > Scyliorhinidae > Scyliorhinus > Scyliorhinus canicula. The sequence goes on along the minus strand of NC_052150.1, from coordinate 33,413,224 downwards.
GAAGGGTTAATAAAATTGCAGCAATGAGCACCACACACAGATAATGGCTTCTATTTTAAAAGCTCCTGTTTGCAGCAAAAGAGGCTCCACATACTTTGTAAACTAGAATGGTCTGATTGTTGGAATTACAATTTGTGCTTGTGCATTTATCTCTATTGACCAGTTTATCAAATACAATGACACTTCAATAAATCTGCTACTTATGTTCCAGCACCAGTAATATAGCAACAAAAGTAATCCGATTATTGTGATAACTTTGCAGGTTCAATAATATCAATCACTGTGGGTCTCTTCCATCATCACCCCGGCCCGGCCTACATGCAACTCTCATCCAATATTACATTCTTCACCTTAAATTGCATAAATGTACATAGAATCTACAGCACAAAATAAGCAATTTAACCCAACTGGTGTGTACGTTCCACACAAGTATCCTTTCACCCAGATTACCTCCACCAATCAAGAAGCAATAGATGTATAAAAATAGTTGACATGTGTCAATTAACTTAAGTGGATCTTCAAGTTAGAAACTTTTCAACAACATGATTACATAAAATATGAGACTGCATTTGAAGCTTCATCTAATAGTATTTCCAGCAACACATAGATACAGCTTTTACTCGATCTCAAAATGCGGTAGTATGCCATTTTGAAGGTAGCAACAATAGAGTCTTGCTCTATTTCAGTTATTTCTTGGGTGACTGTCGTCAATTAGGTTGGTACCCAGTGTTGGAATTGTCAGATTGTCTGAGGCTGCAATCGCGCGGCAACTTTATGTCTTGACCTCGGTATCGTCAACAGATTTATTGTACAGCTACGCGTTGAGACTACTGTTCCTCAAAGTCCTCCTGGATTCTAAACTGTCTGAGTCATCTTATTCCTGTTTTCGGGCACAATTATATAACTTCAATTGGGAAAATTGAATTTTGTGATGTATTTGAATGATCAGTGCAAGTATTAAACAAAATATTTGGCTTTGTACTGTGGATCATTTGTTCATTGGTACTTAATTTTTCTAGGGTTGACACTCCACCATTCTTATCCTTCCTCTTCTGACCTTTTATCTTCTCTTTTTATAGCTCATCTTTTTTAAATGTTTTTGATACTTGCTTCTCAGCATGCATGGACATGATTGGCACAATGGTGAATTTTTGGGTTTTTATGCTCCGACAAATGTATTCATTCATTTCATTGGGGCTGGTTTAGCTCACCAGGCTAAATCACTGGCTTTTAAAGCAGACCAAGCAGGCCAGCAGCACGGTTTGATTCCCGTACCAGCCTCCCCGGACAGGCGCCGGAATGTGGCGACTAGGGGCTTTTCACAGTAACTTCATTGAAGCCTACTCGTGACAATAAGCGATTATCATTTTCATGTATTGATATTTTGTAGGAGAACGAAGGTTGTCTCTTTTACACATTTCTATCTTGATAAAGGATGTCAATTATTCTCACAGACGGGGGGGGGGGGGGGGGGGGGGGGGGGGGGGGGTGTTCCCCGAAGTGCTGCTTGCATGCTGTAACCAGTGTTTATTAATGAATGTCATATGGCTTATTAATAAAAAGAAAAACGTGCATTTATACAATTCTTTCATGACCTCAGGACACCCCAAAACACGTTACAGCCAATTAAGTACCATTTGAAGTCACTGCTGTAATGGAAGAAATGGCTCTTAAGATGTTAATTACAATAATTTTAATATTTAATTGCCATCGATGAATTATGATTCTGGAATATTGACAATACCAAATTGACAGATCAATGGAAAATGAACACTTGTTTATGTGCAACACCTGCCAAAAGCACTTTCCAACCTGCATGCAGTGATTTTTCTCCAAATTAAGGATTTGAGAGCAGCTGCAATTCAATTGACTGGGGAAGTGTGCCAAAGAGTTAAAGATTCAGCAATCAGGCACGTCACAGGGAATGATTGAATGGATTGCACATGTGCACTAGCTTGCAGAGGAAAGAAAATGTCCGGCCACAACACCGAGAATGTTATATATGTTCAGGCACCTGAAAACTCGGGTTTCCAAACGACATGACAAGCAGTGATTTCTTTCCCATTACTTTCACCTTTTAGCTCATCTTAGATCCTTCATGTCGAACTTATAATTTAGGCACTGGCAAAAAAGGCCACAGTGACAGTCATAATCCTCCCAGCTTTCAACGAGCCATTCAGAAATGACAGCCTGACTATCAGACTGCATCGCTGAGTTTCGCCTGTCTACAGCTATACCTGCCTTTGGGTCCATGCATTCCTTTTTCAACAGCTACAGAGCGTATGATGGCATTGACTTGTGCAAGATGGACAGAAGGAGCTTTTACTTGCCTAACACCTTTCATGACCACAGAATTTCCCAAAGCTAATTAAGTAATTTTAGAGGGGTGACACTGTAGCAGTGGGGGCAAATGCAGCACTCAGTTTGTGCACTGCAAGGCCCCGCAAACAGCAATGTGATCATGATCATATAATCTGGTTCAGTGAGGCTGGTTCAGAAATGAATATTCACGAGGAGACTGGGTAAACCCACCTCTTTGAATCATGCCTTAGAATTCTTTGTATTTACCGAAGAGGACAGACTTGGTTTAAGATCTCATCAAAAAGACAACAGCCCCAACAGTTCAGCACTCCCTCTGAAATACACTGGAGTGCCAATGCAAATTTGTGCTCAAGCCTATGGAGGGAGACTTGAACCGCCTGTCATAATATCCACTCATGTATATAATGAGGTGCAGACAGGCAGTCATTGACATACAGGACGACCAGTAAGCACACAACACAGTGCAGCCAATCACCAGACAGGACACTACCACTATAAAGCCAGAGGACACCAGGTTTCCCGTTCTCTCTGGACCCAGCCACTGAGACAGTCAGAGTCCACGAGCTAGCCAGTGCAAACACCAGCTAGTAAGTCTGGTCAGGCTAATACAAGGTCTCCTCAGTCAGTTCAGTATAGTGTCGACCCACAGCTGAACATGTCTATCAGTTCTATCGTTGAATAAAACAGTGATGGATTTTCTCCAGTGTTAGACGTCTGCTTCTAGCTTCCCTGCATCAAGTGCAGTCCACATCGAACCAACCTGTCAAACAAATCACCGCCAACCTTCTAACACGGAACTGAACCTGCCGGATTGCTCCGTGTGGGGTTGCCAACCCTCCCACGTTGTCCTGGGTCTCCATGAATTACACTTTTACTCCTGTGGACACTGCTGTGAGCAACCCTGGAGAAAATCATAGACACTATTTCTGTTCTATTTAACTTTGGACACTTTTCTTTATTAGTGCAAATATTAGTGCAAAAAATATTGGAGATAGGGGAATGTTCTGCCCTCGCCCATGGCAAGTTTGGAAGTGGGGGGGGGGGGTGACATTTAATCAGGTGGGAGGGTAGATAGGGACCCGCCGCCAATTAAGCCTGTGGTAGGAAGGTCCACTGCCAATGGAAGCCCTTGTGTAGGCAATAAATGCCCAATTGAGGGCCTTATTGTGCCATGGTATTAACCATATGGGCAGCACAACAAACCTCATGCGGGATTGCTTGCAGGCTCCTGTTATATTACTTGGGAGTAATATTTGTTACTCATTTGTTTCTGCCGAGTTGAACTTAACTTTAATGATGAATACTCAAAGTCGTTCACTGACATCATTTATTGAGTAATTCATCAATTTACTTGCAAATTATTTTCTTCAATGCTTTTACTAGTGGTTGAATTAAACAAGATAGATTTAGATTTTTTTTAAATTTAGAGTACCCAATTATTTTTTTCTAATTAAGGGGCAATTTAGTGTGGCCAATCCACCTATCCTGCACATCTTTTGGGTTGTGGGGGCGAAACCCACGCAGACACGGGGAGAATGTGCAAACTCCACACGGACAGTGATCCAGGGTCGGGATTCGAACCTGGGTCCTCAGCGCCGTGAGGCAGCAATGCTAACCACTGTGCCACCGTGCTACCCAAGATAGATTTAGGTTAACAATAAACAATATACTTTACACTCTGAGCTTGCTATACTTCTGTCCTTTACCTACAAAGCGAGCAGGAAAACAGATTGAGGTTGTTTATATACTCCCTGTTAGTGCTGCCCTCTAGTGATCATCTGACTGTACTGACTACACATTAACCCTTCATGTATTTACATATTCAGAGATGAGTACAGCTCCCAGGAAGTTCCTTGTTCAAAGATACTCGGTGCCAGGTCGAGGGACCCAACATTGGGGAAGGGTTGAGTGGTGGGGGAGGGGCTCACTGAGAGCCCCCCCCCACCTCCCCAAGCACTTGTTACCAGCACCCACCACCATCCCCACGACCCCCAGCTCAAAACCCCCTTCCCATCATCATTCACCTGTGGCCTGGGAACCAGTGACAATACTATGCCTTAGCTGCCAGCTGCCAGCAGCCAGCACTTCCTTGGTAACACTGCCATTCAGTAGAGCTGCCGGTCTCTGAATGACCAGCAGCTCTCAGGAAGGGGGTGGGGGGCAGGACTTCCATCCCTAGGTCCTTGATTCGGGCTAAGTCCCATAGCTGGCCTCTTAAGTGCCTGAGTGACACATGATGCGGTTGGCCCTCCCAAAAAAAAAAGAAACGATGAGGGCACTTGCTGGGTCTCCAGTTGGTGGCTGAGACCCTTGACCCCTCCCTAAAATTCCAGCCTATGTGCCAGTCAAGAATCGTCATGTTGGTTTGGTGCAAGTCTGTTCCCATTCCAGTTAATGTAGGTGGTGCGATTTAACGAGAGGCATATTGGGAAAGCAATGCTGGGGTTGAGGGGGTGGTGCAGGTCAGAGGTCGTGTGGTTGAACCTCCGGGGCAGATCCAGCCAGAGTTGTGAACCAGATCTATTCCACAATGGGTTTTTAAAAAATCACATCATGCTTGAACTGAAAGATGCAATGGGCATTGTTCAAACTGGAGGATTTCTGCTGACAGATCTGGTAGCAGCCTCAGATTTCTGCCCAGAGCTTCTGTGCTTGTTGATGAGCAGTTACACAATCATGCCAAATGGAAAACAAGAAAGCAATTGCCTTTTGAGTACTGAGTTTCATTGTCAATTATAACACATACTTTGGTGCTGACAGCCCTATAATTTTAATTTAGAACTGCAGAATAATTCTTTGGTAATAGTCACATGATTCACAGGGGAAGCATCCTCCTGCAGTGTTGCCATTGTAACAGCCAGCCGGCCGTCATCTAGCATAGTTTCAGTGTTTGACTGCTAATATACCGTTAATGCTGTTGTGTCTGCGGCGCGCATTAAATTGACTTTGAACATGCCGTTGCATATAATCTGTCAGCGAGAATCATCTCCAATTCTGATCCACGGCTTCAAAGGGGAGCTAAGCAATTCCTCTGGCTGAAAATCACATGAGTGAAGATATTCTTTCTTTTAGCTTGATTGAGCCTGTCAATGATTTAGCAACATTCCCTGAGTCACCGCAATTTCTCAGGTTATACCATAGCTTGGTGGGTCGCTCTGTCCAAAACCCAGCCTGACACTCCAGTGCAGTGCCGAGGGAGAGCTTCAATGTCAGGGGTAGATCTTTCGGATGACATGTTAAACCAAGGCCCTGATTGTCCCCTTCGATAGTTCACAGATCATAGAACATAGAACAGTACAGCACAGAACAGGCCCTTCAGCCCTCGATGTTGTGCCGAGCCATGATCACCCTATTCAAACCCACGTATCCACCCTATACCCGTAACCCAACAACTCCCCCCTTAACCTTAACCTTACTTTTTCGGACACTACGGGCAATTTAGCATGGCCAATCCACCTAACCCGCACATCTTTGGACTGTGGGAGGAAACCGGAGCACCCAGAGGAAACCCACGCACACACGGGGAGGACGTGCAGACTCCGCACAGACAGCGACCCAGCCGGGAATCGAACCTGGGACCCTGGAGCTGTGAAGCATTTATGCTAACCACCATGCTACCGTGCTAAGGCACTATTTCTCCCTAGTGTCCTGTCCAAAATATATCTCCCAAACAACATCACTGAAACAAACAATCTGGTCTTTTAAGCCTTTCTGTTCATGGGACTTTTCTCTGCACAAATTGGCTGCCATGTTTTCCACATTGCAATAGTAACTAAATTTCATTGGATGTCAGGTGCTTTGGGGAAATCCTAAGTTTATGAAAGGCACGAGATAAATGCAAGACTTTTCCATTTTTAAAGTAACCTGATGAGATTGTGTATAAGTCGTTGATTAAAAATATATAGTCATCAATTTAGGAATTATTAATAAAAGGAGCATGTTTTCGGCTTTTTGTTTCCCACATCAGCATCGAGCACTTTTCCTGGGGCGGGATTCTCCGGTCGGCGACGCCGAAAATGCGTTCGCCGTCGGCCGGAGAATCCCCTTCACGACCAAATCGGGGGCGGCGCCACTTTCGTGATGCTCTACCCCCTCCAAAGCAGCATACTCAGAGAGTATACCGCGTGCCATATCGACGGCCTCAGGACATTGCCCGAGACCCATCCCCCAATGCTCCGCCCCTGGCTGGCCGAGTTTCCGATGGCGTCGGTCGCGTGTGGTCTCATCCGTCGGGAAGGCGGCGTGGTGGCTGCGGCCTCAGTCCAGCGCAGCCAAAGTTGGGGGAGGGCCGATCCACGGGCAGGGGGGACTTTGCCAGGGTTTGGGGGGCACTGTTGGGGGGTGATCCGTGGCGCACAAGCCAGCTAAAGATGGGCACTATTTCGCAGGTAGGGTCCGCGGGCAGCCAGTGCCATGTTGCACTGTGCGGCCGCTGCAGGCCGTCATGCGCATGCGCAGCCACGGATCCGACAGTTCTCCGGGCTGTATTGGCAGGGGGTTCTACGTTGCCTCAATGCTAGCCCCCAGCCAAACAGAGTATCGGTGGCCATTTTACGCCATTTTTTCTGTCATAAAACACCACCATTCCCACGCCAACAAAGGTACATCGCCTCAAAATCGGAGAATCCAGCACCTGATGTTTTGGGGAGATAAATCTGCAGTATTGGGGGTTATAACTGGTAAACTAGTACGCCATCATTCATCACCCCATTTTTAAAAAAAACTATTCATCTTGAAGTGCCTCACTCAATGAAGTGCCAGCCTTCAATTATTTTCCAGTACAGGGGGTCAAGAGTAACCATTAACCCCTCTAGTCTTTGAATCCATTCAGTTCAACAGTGCTATCAAGTGGCATTTACTCAGCAATAACCTGCTCATTTGTGCTTAGTTTGGGTTCCGCCAGTGCCACTCAACTCCTGACTTCATTGCAGCCTTGGTTCAAACATGGTCCAAAGAGCCGAATTCAGAGGTGAGATGTGAGCGTCTACCCTTGACATCAAGGCAGCATTTGACTGGGATCGAGGAACCCTCCAAAACTGGAGTTAATTGGAATCGGGAGAAAACTCTCCACAGGTTGCAGTCACCTTGTTTGAACTAGTTGCTGTCATACCTGGCACAAAGGAAAATGGTTGTGGTTGCTGGAGTTTAATCATCTCTGTCCCATCTTTAGCTGCTTCATCAATGACATTCCCTCCATTATAAGGTCAGAAGTGTGAATATTTGCTGATGATTACACAATGTGCAGCACCAAGAGTAACTCCTCAGATACTGAAGCAATCTGTGCCCATTTCCAGCAAGACCTGGACAACACTCAGGTGTGGGCTGATAAGTGGCAAGTAGCACCAACTCCACACAAGTGCCAGGCAATGGCCATCTCCAAAAAGAGAGAATCCAACCATCTCTTCTTGACATGCAATGGCATCACAATCATTGAATCCTTCACTATCAATACCCTGTAGGTTACCATTTACTAGAAACTGAACTGGATAAGGTATATAAATACTGCAGCTACAAGAGGTCTGAGGCTAGAAATTCTGCAGACTAACTCACCTCCTGTCCATCGGCACAAGTCAGGACTGTGATGGAATACTCTCCACTTGTCTGGATAAATTCCAGCTCCATCAATACTCAAGGTGCTTGACACCATCCAAGACAAAGCAGTTGGCCTGATTGCACCCCATCCACTCCCTCCACCACTGACACACAGTGACAGCAGTGTGTACCACCTCCAAGATGCACTGCAGCAACTCCCCAAGGCTTCTTCAACAGCACCTTCCAAACCCTTAAACTCTGCCACCTTGGATGCATGGGAAAACCACCATCTGTAAGTTCCCCTCCAAATGACATACCATCCTCACTTGGAAATATATGGCCGTTCCTTTACTGTCGCTGAGTCAAAATCCTGGAACTCCCTCACTAACAGCACTGTGCCTACACCTGTACCTACACCTACACCTGTACCTACACCATATGGACTGCAGCAGTTCAAGAAGGCGCCTCAGCACCACCACCTTCTCAAGGGCAATTAGGGATGGGCAATAAATGCTGGACTAACCAGTGATGCCCACATCCTATGCAAGAATTTAATAAAATGGCTGACCTGTATCTTAATGCTATGATCCCACCTTGGTTCTGCATTCCTCAATAACCTTGCCTAACAAAATTTTATTGCTCTCAGTTTTGACTATTTCAGTTGAACCAATATCAATAACAGATTGGACGGGGAAAGCTCCAAACCTCTGCTATGATTTGGTTGAAGACGTGCTTCCTCTGAAAGGCTTAGCTTTAATTTTAAAGTGTCTCTTTGTCCTGGCCTCCCTAACTAGAGGAAATAGTTTTGCTCCATCTACCTAATCCAATCATTCAATCATCTTAAATAACCTTAATTTGACCACCCTTCCCACTCACACTCCTGTATCTACTTCCTAGCTTACAGCCATCAAATTGCACCCTCATTTCCTTTCCCAGGCCAGTAATGATTGTTGTTAGTGAAAATCAATATGAAAATGAAATGAAATGAAAATCGCTTATTGTCACGAGTAGGCTTCAATGAAGTTACTGTGAAAAGCCCCTAGTCGCCACATTCCGGCGCCTGTTCGGGGAATCGAACCGTGCTGCTGGCCTGCTTGGTCTGCTTTCAAAGCCAGCGATTTAGCCCTGTGCTAAACAGCCCCAATATGACTCCACCTCCTTCAGTCCCTAGCACTGAAAATGCATATGGAAAGGGTTCTGTCACTCATTAAAATGATGCACTGGTGCTACAAGGCTTTCAATTGCAGCAGAAAGGCAGTCAGCTCTTAAAAACTAAAGGCTCAAAGACACAAGGGCCATTTTTAATCCTCAGCAGAAACCTGGCAGGCAGCTAGAATAGCTGCAGAGACATACCAGCTCGAATCCCACTGCCTTTCAGTGAATTATGATTTTAACTTGCTCATTTACGCCAATCAAGAAAGGCTTCCGTCAGGAGGTAGTGGAGTATTTCTGTAAGTGTGCAGGCAAGACTGTAACGCTGTAACCTGAGCTTGACCAGACTTTTAAGCTGAGGCCTGCGCAGCTGCAACCATCGTGCCTTCCCCGTTAGGCTAACCTGATGGCAAATGGAGCTCAGGCCCAAACACTCAACTGAGTGTCCAGGACTGTTCCATCAGATCTTTGGCATTACCCTCTGGTTGCCTCAAATCCTGCTGCAACCCAACAGCCAGCTAACGCTTCTCTCCAGGTTGTGGTGAAGGGCTGACCGAACCCATGCAAGCTGCAGACCGGGAGAACCATGATGTCCTGGGCCTCACAGTACAAACAACTTGATTATATGCATTCAGCCCCACAACCAACAGCGAGTTGAAATTAGCCCCAAGGGGCATTGTAGGAGACTGTAAAGTCTGGTGAGACATTGCCATTCCTGCTAAGACCCTGAGCGCTGGCACAACCATGTGGCATTCTTACCAGAAAGAATGGAGATTAATGAAGAGTAAAGCTGATTGGGCAGCCACAGCATTCTATATTGGCCTCGCCTTTAATGCAATCAGTATGGGGAACCATTTAGCCACTGAACAGGTTTAATGGGCCTAATGTCTAGCTGGTATGCTCTATAATTTCAATGATCAGTGTCTACTTCAGCAATGTAATATTTCCATTTCTTTCAGCTGCCCTCCTTATGGTGATTCAGGGTGGGGGTCCCAATTTGGTGCCAAATAATACCAAACACTGAGACGGTGAGAATGAATAGTTTCCATTGGCGAGTCAGAAAGAGTGCAAGTGTGCATAACTTCCAACGATGGACCAGGCACCAATCCAAGCACATTTCCTAATTACAACACTAACTCACTTCAAAAGTATTTAATTTGGCTGTAAAGCACTTGGGGATGTCCTCAGGTCATGAAAGGCATTAAATGCAAGTCTTTCATTTATTTCTTTCATGTCTCTCATGCATGATAGGATTTCCACGGCACCATTTCTGTAAAGTGGAGGGACATGGCCAATAAGAATGAGCCATTAAGCTGCGATTATTAGGATTTCAAAATGGTTTTGCGACGCCAAAAATGTTGAAAAAGATGTTGGAAGAAAAGGATGTGTCAAATGTGAAAGCAAACAGTCACGAGCCCATCTGAACTCCAGAAACCTTGAATAGCCTTCACACCTTTGTTGAGGGCTTTGAAAAATCGTGGGCGGGATTCTCTCAGCCCGGGGCCAGGCTGGAGAATTCCCCGTGACCGTCGTGAATCGCGCCACGTCGCCCCGATGCCGGCACGCAATTCTCCTCAGAGTGGAGAATCGGTGCCATTGGCGCCGACATGGTTGGCACAGCGCCAGTCATGGTTGGCCCAACGCGGTTGTGGGCTGCTCTATGCGGCCGTGCCACCGATTCTCGGCCCGAGCGGCCGTTGTAAAAATGCAGAGTCCTGCCGGCACCTTCCACACCTGCTCTCAGCTGGCGGACCTCGGCGTGGAAGGGTCGGGGGGGGGCGGTCTTTGGGGTGGAGGGGGGGGCCGACCCCAGGGGAGGGAGCCTCCGATGTGGCCTGGCCCGCGATCAGGGCCCACCCATCGGCGAGCTGGCCTCTCTGGCTGGGGGCCTCGTTTCTTCTGCGCCGGCCCCTGTAGTCCTGCGCCATGTTGCGTCGGGGCCGGCGCGTTGAAGGAAGCCACTGCACATGCGCGCGTTGGCGCCACTGCCACTGTGCATGTGCACGTTGGCGCCAGTACCTCTGTAAATGCGCAGATCCCGCAGTGCCCAGTTCACGCCAAGATCAGCAGCTGGCGCAGCGTGAACCGCTCCAGTGCCGTGCTGGCCCCCTGTAGGGGCCAGAATTGCTGACCTTGAGGCCGCGTTGACTCGGTCGAGAAACGCGACGGCGTTTCCGATGACGTCAACACTTAGCCTCAGGATCACAGAATCCCGCCCCGTGTCACAGTCTAACAAGCTGATCTTTTTTGTTGTTTTTCTTTTTAGAAATCTTCATTGTCTTTTCCACCTCATCCCACTTTGACTTTGCAATACTTGTCATTTGAGCTGCATCCTGTGAAGATCCATGAGCCGGAAAGAAATGGTGGCTGACCGTCACTTCAGCTGAGCTTCAAAGGAGAAAAAGATAAAGGGGACAACAGCGGATGCTAGAAATCTGAAACAGAACATGAAGTGCAGAGTGGATCAGTCAATATCCAAAAAGGGAAAGTTAGCTAGAGGGTGCCTCGGAACAAATATTATTATTTTTACTATTTGGCAGTTCATAATCTGTGCAAACTTCTTTGGACACTTTGAATCACCCATTGCCATTTCAGTCTCGAGATCTGTTTCCAGTCACACACAAATCTCCTGGGTTTGGGGAAGCCATTGGCATTAGATTTCACGATATTTTTAGACCCTCTGATAAAAAGGAAGCAAGGGCTCACATTTACACAGCACCTTCCATGATTCAGGACATCCCAAAGCAGACAAGGCATCATCATTTGTAATTTAGGCCGTGAGAATTGAGTGCAGCAAGTGTCATAATCTGGGGTTAAGCAGGTCATGGGACACTAATGAGAATGGGGGATTGATATTAAACTATGGTGGTGACTTCCGGTGGCGGCTATGAAGGAGTAAGTCACACATTTGGTGGCTCCCGCTCGGGTCAGACTTTTGGACCTTTTCCCCAGATTTTCTACTGGACTTGAATTGAAAAATTGATGACAGAGGCAATTGTGTACTGAATTCCCAAATCGGTGCATGGAGAGAAGGACTAGAAGTGCTCGTAAAGGCAGAAACAGAAAGATAGAGAAGGCTTGGGCTGAAGCTGCAGCGGGAGACAGCATGGCGGAGGACCGGACCTCTAGCTTGTCGACCCAGCGGTCAACGGAGCAGCTGATGCAGGTTATTCAGGAAGGCTTTGCTAAGCAGAAACGGGACTGCTTAGATCCGATAAAAGAGTCAATTCAGCGGCTGGAGCTTAGATTGGATGCCCAAGATCGGGCGATCCAGAAGGTAGAGAAGACGCTGGCTGACCAGGAGGAACATCAAACTGCTGTGTAGTTGGAGGTGGGGATGCTGAGAGACCAACAAAAGGAGCTCCTGGAGAAGGTGGAGGACCGAGAGAATAGGTCTCGCCGGCAGAACTTGAGAATCGTTGGGCTCCCAGAATCGTTGGGCTCCCAGAGGGGTCCGAAGGAGCGGATGCTTGGGCATACATTGCGGGCATGTTTGAGAAGCTGCTGGGGGATGGGGCATTCTCCCGACCCTTGGAGGTGGACAGAGCTCACAGAGCACTCGCGAGGAAGCTGCGAATGGGAGTCCCACCGGAGGGCAATGGTGGTGAGATTCCAAAGGTACTTGGATAAGGAGCGCATTCTACAATGGGCCAACAGTATCCTGCGGATCTACCAAGACCTGAGTGCGGAGGTGGCCAGGAGAAGAGCGGGCTTTAACCAGATCAGGTCGACCCTTTTTAACAAAAAGGTGAAGTTCGGACTGTTGTATCCGGCCCATCTCTGGGTCACGTACGCAGAACAGCATGTTTATTTCGAGTCGCCTGAGGACGCGCTGGACTTTGCAAAAAGGAAAGGACTGGTGGTGGACTGAGAACTTTTGAACTTTGCTGCAACGTTCATGTTTTGGGAGGGGACTTCAACACAGTTATTGACCCTGGCTTGGACCGGTCAAGCTCAAAAACGGGCAGGGTGCCAGCAATGGCAAAGGAACTAAAAGGGTTCATGGAGCAGATGGGGGGGGGGATGGATCCATGGAGATTTGAGCATCCGAGGGTGAAGGAGTTCTACTTGTACTCACTCTTACATAAAATGTACTCCCGGATTGATTTCTTCATTTTGAGCAGGACCTTACTGGCAGGGGTGGTGGACACGGGGTACTCGGCGATCACAATCTCAGACCATGCTCCGCACTGGGTTGACCTGCAGGTTAGTAAAGACAGTAGCCAGCACCTGCACTGGAGGCTAGATGTGGGACTTTTAGCTGACGAAGGGGTGTACGAGCGGCTGAGGAAATGTATTCGGAACTACCTGCAGGTCAACGACATGGGGCGAATTTTAGCAGCGGTAGGCTGGGAAGCACTGAAGGCGGTGGTCAGAGGGGAGCTGACCTTGATACGGGCCCACAGGGAGGAGGTAGACAGGGCAGAGATGGACCGACTGGTAAAAGAAATACTACAGATCGATAGGAGGTATGCGGAGACCCCAGAGGCAGGTCTTTTAAGGAAACAGCAGAGGCTACAGGCGGAGTTTGGCTTGTTAACCACAGGGAGGGCGGTGGAGCAGCTGAGAAAGGTGAGAGGGTGATCTATGAGCATGTAGAGAAGGCCAGCAGAATGCTTGCACAGCAGCTTCGAAAGAGGGAGGCAGCCAGGGAGATAGGAAAAGTAAATGATGGGGATGGGTACCTGGTTGGAGATTCAGCAGGGGTGAATAAGGCATTTAGGGATTTTTACAATCGGCTGTATGGGTCGGAACCCCCAATGGGGCCGGAGGGGATGAGATACTTCTTGGGGGCTGACTTTCCCAAAAGTTGAACGGGGAGCTGGTAGGAGCGCTGGGGGCCCTGAATGGGTTGGAAGAGATAGTGGAGGGTCTGAAGGCCGTCCAGTTGGGTAAAGCCCCGGGGCCAGACGGGTACCCAGTGGAGTCCTATAAAACGTTCTCTGGGATATTGGGACCGTTGTTGATGAGGACGTTCAGTGAGGCAAGGGAGAGAGGGATGCTGCCCCCGACTATGTCACTTGCCACGGTCTCGCTGATCCTGAAGCGGGACAAGAGCCCGGAGCTATGTGGGTCCTGCAGGCCGATATCCTTGTTGAATGTGGATGCCTGAACTGCTGGCCACAATTTTGTCCTCCAGGATTGAGGATTGTGTTCCGGACATTATTGGGCAGGACCAGACGGGGTTTGTTAAGGGTAGGCAGTTGGTGGCCAATATAAGAAGGTTATTAAACGTGATCATGATGCCCCCGGAAGGTAGGGCGGTGGAGGTAGTGGTCGCAATGGACGCAGAGAAGGCTTTTGATCGGGTAGAATGGGAATATCTGTGTGAGGTACTGGGGTGGTTCGGATTAGTGCGGGCTTTATTGACTGGGTCAGGTTGCTGTATCAGGCTCCTGTAGCGAGCGTACGGATGAATAGGACAACATCGGACTACTTTAGACTCCACTGGGGAACGAGACAGGGATGCCCCCTCTCCCCACTGTGGTTCCCACTAGCTATAGAGCCATTGGCAATTGCTCTGAGAGCTTCAAGGGGCTGGAAGGGGCTGGTCCGTGGGGTGGTGAAGCACAAAGTGTTGTTTTATGCAGATGACCTGCTTCTGTATGTATCGGACCCAATAGAGGGCATGGAAGAAATCATGAGGATTCTCGGGGAATTTGGCCGTTTTTCAGGGTACAAGCTAAATATGGGGAAAAGTGAGATGTTTGCGGTCCAGGCGAGGGGACAGGAGAGGCGATTGGGGAAGCTGCCGTTTAGATTAGTAGGGGGAGGTTTTAGGTATCTAGGCATCCAAGTGGCGTGGGAATGGAACCGGCTGCATAAATTAAATCTGGCCCAACTGGTGGACCAAATGAAGGGCGATTTTCGGAGATGGGACACGCTTCCGTTGTCACTAGCTGGGAGGGTGCTGACGGTGAAGGTGACGGTCCTCCCGAGATTGCTGTTTGTATTTCAGTGTCTCTTCATCTTTATTCCGCGGTCCTTTTTTAAATGGGTCAACAAAGTGACCACTGGCTTTGTTTCAGCGAGCAAGACCCCGCGAGTAAGGAAGTTGGGGAGAGGGCAGGCTGGCGCTGCCAAATTTTAGTAAATATTACTGGGCGGCGAATATCGCCATGATCAGGAAGTGGGTGCTGGGGGGAGGGTCGGTATGGGAGCATATGGAGGCGGCTTCATGCAAGGGCACCAGTCTTGCATTTTTCTCGCTTCTTTTTTCAGGCCTCTGCCGTTCCCGCCGGCACGGTACTCCATCAGCCCCGTGGTAGTGGTGGCCCTGAGAGGTCTGGGGGTAATGGAGGAGACAGGTGAGAGTTGAGGGAGCTTCGGTCTGGTCTCCAATCTGTAATAATCACCAGTTTGCCCCAGGAAGTGTGGATGGGGGGTTCCGGAGATGGCGGAGAGCAGGGATTGAGAGGATGGGGAATATGTTTATAGAGGGATCTTTCCAAGTATGAGGGCACTGGTGGAGAAGTTTGGGTTGGCGAGGGGAAACAAATTCAGGTACCTGCAGGTGCGGGACTTCCTACGTAGACAGGTTTCAACCTTCCTGCTCCGACCATCAAGGGGGATTCAGGACAGGGTAGCTGCCAGAGGGTGGGTAGGAGAGGGGAGCGTCTCTGACATTTACAAGGAACTTATGGTGTCAGATGAGACGCAGACTGAGGAGCTGAAGCGCAAGTGGGAGGAGGAGCTGGGAGGAGAGATAGAATATGGTCTATGGGCGGACGCATTGAGTAGGGTCAATGCGTCCACAACATCTGCCAGGCTCAGCCTGATACAATTCAAGGTCATTCATCGGACTCACATGACAGTGGCCTGGATGAGCAAATTATTTGGGGTGGAAGACAGGTGTGCAGAATGTTCGGGAGGACCAGCGAACCATGTCCACATGTTCTGCACATGTCCGAAGCTATGGGGATTTTGGCAGGGGTTTGCAGATGTCATGTCCACGGTGTTAAAAACAAGGATGGCACCGAGTCCAGAGGTGGCGATTTTTGGGGTTCTGGAAGACCCGGGAATCCAGGAGGAGAAAGAGGCAGACGTTCTGGCCTTTCCTTCCTTGGTAGCCCGGAGACGCATACTATTAGCTTGGAGGGACTCAAAGCCCCCAAAGTCGGAGACCTGGCTATTGGACATGGCTAGCTTTCTCTGTTTGGAAAAAATTAAGTTCGCCATGAGAGGGTCAATGTTCGGGTTTGCCCGGAGGTGGCAACCGTTTGTCGACTTCTTCGCGGAAAATTAATCGTCAGCAGAAAGGGGGGGGGGGGGGTTAGTTTAGCTTGAGGTAGGGGGTTAATAAAGGTGGGACCTGTAAGGGACGGAGACGGCTTTTGCACTATGTTTACAGATTCATGTACATTGTTTATTTTGTTGTTGTTGTAATACCAAAAATACCTCAATAAAATGTTTATTAAAAAAAACGATATTAAACTTGGGGAATACACAGTCCCCCACTGAGGTGCGGGGCACCCCCTTCTACATCCTATATAAAACCGGGGGAACTGGCTCCGGTAGGAGATTAACTGCTCTGTACTCTTCTTTTGTTGCATTAAACCTTTTGCCTTTGACTCAACCCTTTCCGGATCTTATAATACAGGCGACGAGGAGTAAACTCTGATCTCTGTACGATGCTGCAGCCTATGGCCTCTGCCACCTCCAAAGCCTGCATTCCAGTTGGGTTCTTCTGGGCCCCTGGTTGCTGTTGTTTGGTTGGTTGGATCCGTTTGATGCGGCTCGGGAGAGTTGGGTCCGCTACGCTGAGCACACTCGCTTCTTTTTTCAGGCCACTGCCATTACTGGGAATGACTGGCAACTGGTGGTGTTCCTCACCACGCTGGGGCAGACACTTATGGGCACAGTATCTTCAGACCGCGATTCTACATTCCAAGCGCCCGTTTCGTATCCCTGTCCCGGGCGACAAGATTTACGTCAGGATGACGGCTGGCGTAACTGTTCTCTGGCGGACGGGGATGACCTTGTATAGCCTGCAAGTTGGGCGCCAAAAAGTGAATCACCACGTGGTACACCTTGGACCCCGGAGCTCGGCACCCGCTGTGCCACATGGCGGCTGCACCGTTCTGGACGGAAAGACGCACCCCGCTCCACTACTCATGGCGGGACCCTCTTCCGTCTGTCGCTGTTGAGGGACAACCATTTCTTAAGAGACGCCCGTGTCTACCCTCGCCTCCTGCCTCCCCATCTCGGCCTGGTCACATGTGTGACGGCACCGTCATAGACTTCAGGGGGGAAGGAATGTCATAATCTGGGGTTAAGCAGGTATGGGACACTATTAAACCTGAAGCAGGTCATGAGACACTTATGATACTGGAGTATTGATATTCCCAAAGGGCTATGGGGAATACACTGAGTGGGCGGTGTGCCCCCTTCTACAACCAGTATTAAACCGGAGAGGGCCATGAACTGTGAGCTGGCTCTATAGTAGGAGTAACTGCTCTGTACGCTTGTTCTGTTGCATTAAACTTTTTTCCTTTGACTCAACCTGTTCGGCTCGGGGTGGATTACTTTCTGGACCTTGTAATAGCAAAATGTTCAAGAGGAGCAGTGCGGGGTGAACCAGATCATCAGTGTTCGTGATGCTGGCTGAGAGAGGCATCTTGGAAGGAGGGAACGTTCCTTTGCCAAGTAGTGCCACGATCTTTTACATTAATTTGAGAGGGCAGACGAGTCTTTGGTTTGGCATTTCATCTCACAGTGCTGTACGCCTTCTGCACTGTACTGAAATGCCAGTCTAGATGTTGTGCTCAAGTCTCCTGAGTTAAACCAACAACCTTCTGACTCAGTGTGACGCACCGAGCCACAGCTGTTATGAGCTGCCCCAGCAAAGGGAAAAAGGCAAATTGGCCAATTTTCTGGTAGTACTTCATCATATAGAAATGCTTTATCCTGCGCCTTAGAGAAACGAGATGGTGGAGAACAGGGAAGAAACTTTTTCTTTCCTTCGACAGCCAAATGTTCAGCTTGTGAATTATCGTAACTGAGGGCAAATGGAATCTAAAAACATTGAACTGGATCTGGGAATCACTGACCAGAAGATGATTAATTATCAGTTAGGTTTTTGTCCCATGAATTGCGTTAAGGAACCCAGTTATTGGTTATGTTTTTTTTTAATACTTTGTTTCTAAACTGATGCTAATAAAGCTCCAAACCAGCCCTCATGCAGAGTGTCCATATGTACTTAAGTAGCATATGGCCCATTACACTGTGCACATATTTGAAACCAGATCTGATGGAAGGAATTGCCTCAACCAAGGTTGTCAGAGAAAATTATGGCACACCGACTAATAGACACATTACAAGGACTGTTTTCACTGGGACAGAGAAGACTTAAAGCATTTTCTAAAATTATGAAGAATTTTGATAGTAGATAACAAAAGCCTATTTCCTTTACTCGGGTAGCCAGTGACACATCAGGGGCTGGTTTAGCACACTGGGCTAAATCGCTGGCTTTTAAAGCAGACCCAGGCAGGCCAGCAGCACGGTTCAATTCCCGTACCAGCCTCCTGAACAGGCGCTGGAATGTGGCGACTAGGGGCTTTTCATAGTAACTTCATTGGAGCCTACTCGTGACAATAAGCGATTTTCATTTCATTTTCATTTCACGGGGGTCATCAATTTAAAAATGTCACTGCGAGAGAGAAGAAAGATTAGATGAAATAACTTTATGTCAATAGTCATTTGACAGTATGGAACTTGTATATTGTTGTAAAACAACTTGCTGTCAAAGCTTTTTGTCTTGTACTCATCAGGACCGACACAAAAATACCAAATTTCAAAGGGAACGCCAAATGATAATGCATGAGAAAGGGGTAATGTTTGGTTGGTAATTCGACCCAATTGACCATATCATTGTTATGGAGAATGCGTCAGGGAACTATTATTCTCCATGATTTTTAAAATTTTAAACAAAAGCTTGTGGGACAATAGTCAATAGTTCCCTGGTACATTCTACATGACAGCGCGTTGACCAATTAGAATTGATTTGTCAACCAAGCGACATTCTTTTCTGATGCAGTATAAATTGTTACTCCCTTTGAAATTTGGAATTCTTGCATCTGTCCTGATGAATTCAAGATGAAAAGCTTGGACCTTGTGTCTCTTTTTCGGCAGTAGACTTATGTAGGGAATGTTTGGAGCATAAAATACTTTGCCACGCAGAATAGTTGAACAGAGGCCATTGCATCTTCTGTGAGAAAATTGTATATGCATTAGAATCAGGACAAGATGTTGGAACTGAGCGGGATCGTAGGTTGAAATTTGGATTGTTCAAGTCAGGAGTTGTTTGACTCCTTATGTTTTTTTTCACAAAGGCTGCACTTGCCAGTTCAGAGAGTGTTTAATTGTTTATTGAGCTGTGCCTATAAAATAGATAGACAGGAAAGATTTCTTGAGTTATTTTGCAAGTAAAGGAGACTGTTATTATGCTTAACCAGGCTGAAGAGAAACTATAAAATTCCTCCAATACGGACATGCGCTCACGCACGCCAAGATGGTGGGGACAATTAAGCAATTTGAAGTCCAGCCAGAGTTACAGGGTACACAGTTCTTGACGGTTCGTGACTTGGCTATCTTCAGGCTGAACTCGGTGGTCTAATTGGGTTGGATGATTTCTCTGTTCTTCTGGAGACACAGCTCTTAGGTTGAGTTCATTAAAAACGTCTCTACCCGAGGCATATAGGTAGTCAAAATCATCAGACCGGGTTCAAAACTTGCAATTTGAATAAAGAGAGATAGAGATGGATCCCACTCAGGGTCTTGGTTCTTTTGCATCTCAGTTGCTTTTGCTGATCTGCAAATAAAAAAGTTACTTAAGCTCACAAAGGGTCACATGACTCTCTCTCCAACTGCTCAGTGATTCAAATATGGTGCTGGCTAGTGGATTCCAGTCACCTGACTTACACGATGAGTGTGCATCTGGACAATTTCCTTTTAGAACATAGAACAGTACAGCACAGAGCAGGCCCTTCAGCCCTCGATGTTGTGCCGAACAAATGATCACCCTACTCAAACCCACGTATCCACCCTATACCCGTAACCCAACAAACCCCCCCTTAACCTTACTTATTAGGACACTACGGGCAATTTAGCATGGCCAATCCACCTAACCCGCACATCTTTGGACTGTGGGAGGAAACCGGAGCACCCAGAGGAAACCCACGCACACACGGGGAGGACGTGCAGACTCCGCACAGACAGTGACCCAGCCGGGAACCGAACCTGGGACCCTGGAGCTGTGAAGCATTGACGCTAACCACCATGCTACCGTGCTGCCCCGTGTCGCCAGACTCTCAGTGTCCAAGTGATTAGAGTCATAACAGTGTCAAACAGCACAGAAACAGGCCCTTCGGCCCACCATGTCAATGCCGACCATCAAATTCCAAACTGTACTAATCCCATTTACCAGCACCTGGTCCATAGCCGACTGTGCTTTGGCAATTTAAGTGCTCATCCAGATGTTCCTTAAATGCTGGGATTACCTGCCTCCACCACCCTCTCAGACAGCCCATTCCATATTTACACCACCCTCTGGGTAAAAGAAAATGTTTCCTCAGGTCCCCTCTAAACCACTTACTGCACCTTAAACCTATGCCCTCTAGTCGTAGACACCTCTGCCATGGGGAAAAGATTTTTATGGTCTACCCTATCTATGCCTCTCATAATTTTGTATATCTCTATCGGATCCCCTCCTCAGCCTCCTCTGCTCCAGGGAAAACAACCCCCGCTCATTCAATCTCTCCTCGTATCTGAAACTTTCCATCCCAGGCAACATCCTGGTGAATCTCCTCTGCACCTTCTCCAGTGCAATCATGTCCTTCCGAGGGTGTGGCGACCAGAACTGCACACAATATTCCATCTGTGGTCTAACCAATGTTTTATAGGGTTGTACCAAAGCCTCCCCGCTCTTTATTCTAGGCCCCGGCAAATGAAGGCAAGCATTCCATATGCCTTCTTCCCCACCCTTTCTACCTGTGCTGCCACCGTCAGGGCTCTATGGACTTTTACAACACGCCTCACTACTCTCTCTAATTGCATCTGATAGTTTGTTTCCACCCAGTTGAGTGTGTAGGTGATTGTTGGTATGCTTTGCTAATGGGGTCGGTGATAGCCTGCATTCATACTCGTTCAAGGCAATTGTTGCTGCTGAGGTTTTGTGGACAGATTGTCTCCATTTTAATGGCTTTGGAAAGTAGAAGATACAGTGACACAGATGTCTGGCCATCTTTGACTGTTTCAATGATTCATGATTTCAATTGATTGGAATGTGGCTTGAATCTTTTTTTAAATTTAGTTAGTGGTTTCTAGCCAGTAAAATCATGAAGCCATTTTTTTTTTACAAAGCATTGCTTCAAACAGAGCCAACACA
This sequence comes from Scyliorhinus canicula, assembly GCF_902713615.1. NCBI lineage: Eukaryota > Metazoa > Chordata > Chondrichthyes > Carcharhiniformes > Scyliorhinidae > Scyliorhinus > Scyliorhinus canicula. Next base: position 33,391,833 of record NC_052150.1, on the reverse strand, counting down.
GAATTGCTGGGTCAAAGGTTTCCCTCCCGTGCTCTGTGCCTTTATGATCTAAACGCTTGCAAACAGATTTTCAAATGCTAACAACAAGACAAAAATGATGAAAGAAGGAACTTGGCCATTCATGACCGGGTGATGTCCCAAAGAGTTTATGACAGTCAATGAAATACTTCTGAAATGCATTGATCGTTGCAATTAGTTCGCAGCAATGATCCCACAATGTGGCAATGGCCAGATTACCTGCTGTTGTGAAGTTAGTTGAGGGACCCCCTCTGCTCCTCTTTAAATCCTGCCGAGAGATCTTTTACATCCACTTTAGAGGCCAGGCAGGATACTGGTTTAACTTCACATCTGAAAGGTGCACCTCTGACAATGCATAGTTCCTTCAGTGCTCGACTGAAGTGCCAGCCTGCATTCAGAACGCTGGGCTGGGGCTTGAACCCTCTGACACAAAGGTGATGCTGTTACCAGCTGAAGCCCAAGGCTGGCACCTTGGAGAGGACAGGATCGCTTCTGTTAAACTTACACTTCCTTCCTTTCAGGAGAGGTATGCTTTATCTAAACAAAAACAAAGCAGGATTGGTGATCTGCTGGTTGATGCAGCCAAAGTTATCAAGTAGAGATTTATGATGCAAGCTCATCCTCATTTTCCTTCTGGAATGTTGATTTTTTATTTTGCTCGTGTTACTCGTCAGAGGTTCTTGGAGTTTATTGAAATTTAGACAATGCTACAAGTATCAATCGGTGATACTTAAGAACTAGCACTGCACCCAATTAAAATATTTTTCTGACATAATTTCTGTGGCATAAATGCTGATTCAAAAGCTCTAAATTTAAATTACTCTTTTTCACTTGATATTATCTGACAGTGGACCTGATTACATTTTTCCCCTTCTGCCAACACAGTCTCCTGTTGGCATAAAGGTGTTACCTTGAGGGCACTGTCAAATTTCACATCAAGTTGTCTAAACAGGTTTTCTCTCCTTATTCTACACGGACCAGAAGGAGCTATTCTGATACTTGGCAAACGTTTCTTATTCTTTGGCCGTGGGGCATTCCAGCATTGCTGCTCCCGTGCCAATATAATAATTATGATACCTCCTTTCCAATTAGGATCTTCTGCTTTTCGGATGTATTTTGGATTCAAACAATCAATATATCTTTAACTGATGACTGTTTCCACATAGAACATAGAACAGTAGGGTAGCATGGTGGTTAGCATAAATGCTTCACAGCTCCAGGGTCCCAGGTTCGATTCCCGGCTGGGTCACTGTCTGTGCGGAGTCTGCACGTCCTCCCCGTGTGTGCGTGGGTTTCCTCCGGGTGCTCCGGTTTCCTCCCACAGTCCAAAGATGTGCGGGTTAGGTGGATTGGCCATGCTAAATTGCCCGTAGTGTCCTAATAAAAAAAGTAAGGTTAAGGAGGGGGTTGTTTGGTTACGGGTATAGGGTGGATACGTGGGTTTGAGTAGGGTGATCATGGCTCGGCACAACATTGAAGGCCGAAGGGCCTGTTCTGTGCTGTACTGTTCTATGTTCTATGTACAGCACAGAACAGGCCCTTCGGCCCTCAATGTTGTGCCGAGCAATGATCACCCTACTCAAACCCACGTATCCACCCTATACCCGTAACCCAACAACCCCCACCCTTAACCTTACTTTTTAGGACACTACGGGCAATTTATCATGGCCAATCCACCTAACCCACACATCTTTGGACTGTGGGAGGAAACCGGAGCACCCGGAGGAAACCCACGCACACACGGGGAGGACGTGCAGACTCCGCACAGACAGTGACCCAGCCGGGAATCGAACCTGGGACCCTGGAGCTGTGAAGCATTTATGCTAACCACCATGCTACCGTGCTGCCCTACATGTTGCTAACACCTGGTTGCACATCCTCCTGAAGCCTTCACCACCTGACCTTCTACCTCTGCCTGCACGCCATCTGCCTCCACACGCTCCTCATTGATTGCCTGACATGTCCATCCTCATGGTGTGCTGCTTTCATTCACCAAACAAGATATCAAGATTGGAGAGTTCTTGATTGTCAGCAAAACAGTGGGCGAAATTCTCTGGCCATCGGGATTCTCTTTTCCCGCTGGCAGCGCACCCACACTAATGGGTTTCCCGGCAGCATAGGGCGGCTTCAATGGGAAATACCATTGACAAGTGGCGGAAAGAAAGAATCCCACTGCCAGAGAAAGGCGCGCCGCCGAAAACGACCCGGTTGCAGATGGGAGAATCCAACCCAGTATCGTTTTCCATATACCAATCCACAGTTGTTCAGCTCAAAATTCTACCTTCTTTATATGTTAAAGTTGAGACGACAAAATATATTCAACATTTCTTGGCAGCCACGTCTCTCGAATAGTCTCCATTTAATGAGGAGATCAGTTGCACCAGCTCAGCCATCTACAAACTACAGCACAGGGCATTTGACAACAAAGGACTCTGTAAGTCAACATTATTCTGAATGCATAGAGCAGTTGTTGCCACCACACTCCTGTACTGAGGTGAGACCTGGATTGCGTATCAGTGACACATAAGAGTGCTAGAGAAATTCCAACAGCATTGTCTCCGCTGCATCCTCCAGATTCAATGGGAGAACTATCAGTCAACACTGTCCTTTTTGAAGCCAGCTCCACAATCACTCAAGCATTACTCCTGCAAAAGCAACTTTGATCGATGGGGCACCTTGGGCAGGATTCTGCGCAAATCGTCGGGGCGGGAAAAAACAGCGCAAATCCTGACGGGAACCACTCCGACGTCGAGCCGCCCCAAAGGTGCGGTATCCTCCGCACCTTCGCAGGCTAGGACGGCGTCGGAGTGGTTTGCGCTGTGCCGGCCGGTGCCGAAGGGGCTTGGCGCCACGCCAACTAGTGCCGAAGAGCCTCCGCCGACCGGCGCGAGTTGGCGCATGCGCGGGAGCACCAGCATCTGCTGGCGTCATCCCCACGCATGTGCAGGGGGGCTTCATCTCCATGTCGGCCATACCGGTTCGGTACAGGGCTGACGCGGAGGAATAGAGTGCCCCCACGGCACAAACCTGCCCACGGATCGGTGGGCCCTGATCGCGGGCCAGGCCACCGTGGGGGCACCCCCCGGGGCCAGATCCCCCTGCACCCTCCCAAGGACCCCAGAGGCTTCCCAAGGAGCTGCGTCCTGCCTGCAGGGACCAACCTTGATTTACGCCTGCGGGACCCACGTTAAACGGGCGGGACTTTGGCCCATCGCGGCCCAGTGAATTCAGGCGGCCCTGGGACCCATTGCATCGCGCCGGTCCACGCCATTCTCCAAGGCGGGCGGCGCAATTCACACCGGGGAGATTTTTGGGGGGGCCGGACAATTTGGAGGACAGCTCCCCCCGAACCACCGCCTTCAGCGACTCCAAGACCGTCCCCACTCGGACCTCCCCATTATCGTTTCTAGTTACCTCTCGATACATCCTCGAACCCGCCCCCTCACCACCTCGTCCGCCAGCAGCCCCACCTCCAAGCGCCACAACGGGCGCTGGTCCCTCTCCTCCCCCAGCTCGAGGTCCACCCAATGCGGGGCATGGTCCGAAATGGCTATCGCAGAGTACTCAGCGTCTACTACCCTCGCAATCAGCGCCCTACTCAAAACGAAAAAATCGATCCGGGAGTAGACCTTATGCACATGGGAGAAGTATGAAAATTCCCTGGCCCTTGGCCTCGCGAACCTCCAAGGATCCACCCCTCCCATCTGGTCCATAAACCTCCTCAGCACCTTAGCCGCTGCAGGCCTCCTACCCGTCCTGGAACTGGATCAATCCAGTGGCGGATCCAGCACCGTGTTGAAATCCGCCCCCCGCCTCCAAATCTGGAATCCGGCCCAACAGGCGCCGCATGAAACCCGCATCATCCCAATTCGGGGCGTATACATTGACCAGCACCACCTGCTCCCCCTGCAGCTCGCCACTCACCATCACGTACCTCCCGCCGCTGTCTGCCACCACACTCGGTGCCTCAAACGACACCCTCTTCCCCACCAGGATCGCCAGCCCCCGTTTTTTTGCATCCAGCCCCGAATGAAACACTTGGCCCACCCACCCCTTCCTCAACCTAACGTGATCCACCACCTTCAGGTGCGTCTCCTGAAGCATAGCCACATCCGCCTTCAGCCCCCTCAGGATGCACGAACACGTGGGACCGTTTGACCAGCCCATTCAGTCACCTCACATTCCAGGTGATCAGCCGGATCAGAGGGCCATCTGCCCCCCTTCCCCATCGACTAGTCATCACCCTTCCGTAATCCGCCACGTGCCTGCGCCCCGCTCAGCCCGTTCCCCACAGCGACAGACCGCCATCCTGATCCCCTCTGCACGCTCCAGCTCCTTCTTGGCCATTCCAGCAGCAACCCGGTATCTCCCCCCCCCTCTTCCCCCCCCCCCCCCCAACCTCCCCACCCCACCCCAAGCTAGCCCCCCCCCCAGCTGCGTAACTCCAGTCATTGTACTTCCGTAAGTCAACCGACTCCTGCTGACCCCGGCTGCTCCCGCCACCCCAATTACCCTCCCCAGTGTCACACACCCATTCCCCCAATGCCGACCCCGATCCCCTGCTTCTCCAGCGCGGGAGAAAATCCCGCGTCCCCATTCCAAGCCCCGCCCCCCCGACCCAAAACGCGGGAAGACAGGCACATGACCCAACAGGGCCATGAACCCCACCCAAACCCGCAACCAGTGAATTAATAACAATCCCAACGTGATATGATATAACACCCAAGTAAACAGATAACAGTCCCGAAAAGCAGAAAAGAAAAAACAAAACAGCAAAAAAACATTGTCCAATAGAACCAAAAAAAGCAAAAGGAAAGTCTTCAGTTCAAGTCCATCTTCTCTGCCTGGATGTCCAGGCCTCCTCCGGGGAGTCAAAATAAAGTTGGCGGTCTTTATAAGTGACCCACAGGCGTTCCGGCTGCAACAGGACAAACTTGACCCCCTTTTTGTGGAGCACTGCCTTCGCCCGGTTAAACCCAGCCCTTCTCTTCGCCACCTCCGCACTCCAGTCCTGGTAGATCCTGATCTCCGTATTCTCCCACTTGCTACTCCTCTCCCTCTTCGCCCACACTCACGGTCGACCAAGCGTTGAAAGCGGACCAGCACCGCCCTAGGCGGCTTGTTCGGCCTGGGCTTCCGCAGCAGCACCCAATGGGCACCCTCCAGCTCCAGGGGTCCCCGGAACGACCCCGTGCCCATCAGCGAGTTCAGCATCAGGACCATGTAGGCCCCCAAATCCGAATCTTCCAGCCCCTCTGGGAGGCCCAAAATCCGCAGATTCTTCCGGCGGGAGCGATTTTCCATCTCCTCCATCTTTGCCAACCATTTCTTGTGAAGCGCCTCGTGTGACTCCACCTTCACCGCCAGGCCGAGGAGTTCGTCCTTGTTCTCTGAAGCCTTTTGCTGCAGCTCCCGAATCTCCTCCGCCTGAGCCGTCTGAGTCGCCCCGAGCCTGTCCAGCGATGCCCTCAACGGCTCCAGGATCTCAGCTTTTAGTTCCTGGAAGGAGCGCGGCAGCAGCTCCTGCTGCTCCCTCGCCCAGTGCTGCCACGCTGCCGGTTCCCCACCTGCCGCCATCCTGTCCTTTCTGCCTCGCACCTTCTTCTACTGCAAAGTTGATTTTCTGGTCGCTCCACTTCTAGTCCAGCCCATCCACCGGCCGCCAAGCACAGAGGCTTCGTTCCCACCCAGGGAAAAGTCAAAACAGAGCCGTTGCGGACCCTTAAAAGAGCCCGAAAGTCCAAAAATAGCGGGAGCCACCGAACGTGCGGCTTAGCACTGCATCACCGCAACCGGAAGTCCTCGCTCCCAATTATTCTAACTGGCAAAATGTCCATCAAGGTGAATCATGCTTTGAGTCACAATGTCTTAATGATGAGGGAGCACGGTGGCCAAAAAAGAAAGAAAAGAAAGCAAATCCTGGACACCAAATCCCACTACCTTGTGGGACATCTTGGCCTCAGATCTGTTGGTCAAAAATAGGCATGTTCAGTCACATGAAGACCCATGGCTGAAACTCACAATTCTGAGTAGACAGCATCCTATCATTGACGAACAGCCGATGACATTTTTTTCCCCATGTCCATTATTTTTATAACCTGAGTATGTGATGAATGTAGGAATTTCAGATGTATTGTATTATATGTATTTGGTGCAGTAAGGGTTAAAAGCCTGAGTTATAGTGTGTTTGACTGCTGCAGTCATGTTTTAAAATAAATCTTAATTTGAAAGGCAAGTACATTTTGCGAGCCAGGGGTACATTTAAACCATTGTAAAAAAGCTTGGGCTAATGGAATTTTATTTGGATTAAGAGGATTTACTGTGGAGTTAAATAGATTTCAGCTTGTTAAGGTGATGTAATTACTGGGTGGAGCCAAACTATCAGGCATTTAGAGAAAGCAGTTCAGTTCCAATCTGAATGAAGCGGTGTCCAGAAGTGAAGAAATTTTGCTCTCACTGGAGTTCAGTTAAAAGAGATTAACAGTCTTTAAAGCAGTGCAGATTTGTCTGAGAACAAGGGGGAGCTGAAACAAGCTGAGAAGCATCTTCTGAAGAAATACTGCCAGAGTTTCTGCATGGGTCTGACAGGAGTCAGATTCTGTCTTCAAAGCAGAGCCAAGAGATCGCTCTTTCTCAAAGAACATTTTTGTATTCCTCTGTTCCATTGGTAGTTAAAGTTGACCGAGAGCTGAGATGTTTATTTTTCTTGTTGGTTAAGAGGGAATAAAGATATCAGTTAAGGGTATTGTATTCACTGTTTTGTGTAGTTTTGTTTAAGGGGTAATTTTAAGCTGTTTTCTGGTGTGTGTTAAAGATTTTAATACAGACTTATTAATAATGTTTAATTTAAGATACCATATCCTTCTTTCTTTGTTCAATCATTCCTGGAGCGAAGTATCCTTTCCTCGCAGTCTTAAAAACTTAAAATAAAATATTGGGGTTTCTGTTCAGTATCCTAGCCACTGTTGGAGTCTGTTCTGGGATTGTAACAGGCATTTCTGAAAGAAAGGGACTTTTTGTATCAAAGCTTTTCATCTTGCATTCATCCGAGCAGTTCGTTAAGAATAACAATATCAGGGGAAACCCCACATTTATATGATATGAGAAGAAATTACCGATTGTTTGGCAAGGGAACTCTGATTAGTAGAGACATTGGCATGGAGAATGCACCAGTTGCTGGTGACTGCCAGTTAACTGCCAAACATTGTTTCAAATTAAACCAGGCAGCTTCACTCTGAATCATCAAAGCATTGTCCTGAGGAATGAATGAGCGGATGCTGTTCCTTATTTTGTTTAGCTGAAACAGGCGCAATATGTGTTGACGTTCTTTCTGTCTGCAAAGGTCAGAACCTTGTGTATTAATATATATAGCTGCCAGCACACCCAAATACGTCACACTGCAAGCCAAATTGACAATCTTAAATTGGTTGTTGGCATAATTAGCACACTGAGGATTATTTAGCAAATGTTGTCCAATTGCGGAACCACATCTATTCTTGAACAATGTGTTCTGAGTTTTGCAATCACGGGCAGGTTGGGTACAGGCTGTACCTTTGGCACTTGCAAACAGCAGAAGGTATGTGACGTTTGTTAAGATCCACCAATCTTTGGGGCATACAACCTACATACCTAACATCACACTGGCACTGAAATACATCCTCAATGAAACTGGGAGAAGAGAAAGAAAGAAAGGAAGGAAGAAAGGAAGGAAGGACGGACAAAGGGACAGACAGACAGACAGCAGTCGCGGGCTGTGCTGTGTGTATAAGGTGCAATCAGGCTCACACCCAGCATATTGGCAGCCTATGTTAACTTACCATTGGGCTCATGTAAATATGCGCAGCCCATTTGAGGCTGCATTCTCCCCGCTCCCAGTACTAACCGATTGCACCAGCCAGGTCTCATGCCGGCGCGAATTAGTACTGGCCTCTAAAAACGGAGATCAGACGTGATGGCCATGCCAGGGGGCTCAGAGCCCAGTGGAGCCCCAGGGTGGTCACTGACAGGGTAGGGCAGTGCCCTGGTAGTGCTGCTGGCACCCACACAGTGCCAGCCTGGCACCCAGGAAGTGCCAACCTGGCACCGTAGGGGTGCCAACGGAAGTGGCTAGGTGCCAGGTTGGCACTGCCAAGAGTCGGTCCTGAGAGGCCACACTCATGATACGGGGAGGTAAAGGAGGGTATGAAGGGGTGTCTGAAGAGGTTATGTAGGGTGGTGGGGTGAAGGGGGGGACCTGAAAGTGGGGAGACGTAAATGTGGGGCTGCCGTCATCGACCTCTTAGCGGGATGTGCTCACTTGGTGGGGATGCCCCAATGCTTGTGAGGGTGGATAGGTGTGGGGCTGGGTCACCCTCATGCCTGGGTGGTGTGGGCCATGTGGACGTTTAGTGTTGGAGGAAAGTTGCCCCTCTGGGATCGAGGGTTGGTTGTGCTGCCCATGCCTGGAAGGGGGTTGTGATGCCCCTTGGTTGGGGGTAGGGGGGTGATGTGGGAGACCCTCAACCTCACTTTAAAAAAGGTGCCCCAATCCCGGAGGAGCCGGTGTTGCTGCCGTTCTTTAGTTCCCCACTGCTGAACAAAAATCTAAGTGCGGGAGTTTCCAATGAAAACCTCCCCAAGCTCCAAAGAATGACCAAAGGCACAATCTACTGCTGCATTGCGCCAGAAAGGCAGAATGTTAAGATCTAAATGCCGACCATTGTGGGCAGGATGAGTATTTTGAAAATTTGCCTATTAGAACAAGACAGCTAGTCTTATTCTAGCACGCATTTGTCTGAGGTAGCCGAGGCATTGGAAACTAACCCCCTCTCCTTGGTGGTCTCAGGCGAGTGCTGTTCACTACTTATTTCCACAAATGGGGACCAGACGGAACGATACTCTTACTGGTCTCTCAGGGGATCGGAGGCCACCAGCTGCTTGCCCTTTGGGCAGGGTGGCACCCTGGCACGGCTGGTGCCACCTGGGCACACTGGCAGTATCACTTGGCGCTGCCCAGGTGGCACTGTCAGCTGGCAGAGGCGCTGCCATGGTGGCCAGGTGGCACAGCCTAGGTGAAAGGCTGCCATTTTCCCCGTGCTGGGCATCAGGGCCATGCGCCCCCTGCGTGGGTACAGTGCGGTGTGAGGGGACCTGAGGACCCCCTTATTGGTGACATCAGGCTTTGGGGAAGTTTAGGGTGTTGAGAGATCAGGACGCAATTTAGAAATGGCGTCCCGATCTCTCCTTTCACTGAGGAGTTCTGACGAGTGGAGCTCCTCAGTGCAGCAAACGGAACCAAGTGAGGCCTCTTGATGAGTTCCCCGCGGAGGCCCCGAATATAACCAGATTTGTGGTTATATTGTGTGGCTAACACCCGGCTAATTGCGCCCGTCCCAGGGCTCTGCCCCGCTTTAGTTAGATCGCGCCCCATGTGTGCTTGAATACCTGCTTGGATCACGCCCAAATACCCTGATGTGTTATCTGTGTTGGTCTAACATCGACTGCAACTGGATGCAGTAAAACGAGAAACAGGCTTCTGACACAGGAGATGGTCCAACACTGTTTCATTGAACCTGTTGATTGCTGTACATAATCTGCTGTGGGTTGACACTCTATTAACCTAACGGATAACCTCCTACTGGCTTGACCAGACTAGCTCTCTATCACATGGTGATGATGTGCTGTTCATTGGCCTGTGCACTGCGACTATCTCCCTGGCCGTGTCCTGTGATAGAGGGAGGGTCTTAATGCCCTGTGGGCTTATAGTGGTGGTGTCCTGTCTGGTGATTGGTTGTTCTGTGTTGTGTGTGTGCATTGGTTATCCTGTGTGTCAATCATTGCCTGTCTGCATCTCATGATATACATGAGTGGATATTATGACACACCCGACGGGAATCGCCCTGCCAAACCTGCCCAAAATGACCCATTCTTAGGGGCGAATTGTGCCCGGTGATGTCGGCTGAGGTAGAAATATTGGCCAGGCCAGCAGGAAGAACTCCCCTTCTCTCCTTTGACATAGTGTCATAAGCAGAGAGGCTAGGCTTTCCTGACTATTTGAAATGGTCACTTCAATTACAAACCTCGGAATTCTGCTCCAGTATCTCCCTTTCCATTAGTCTTCCTGTGCATTCCATGTGATACTTCCATTATCGTAACTGTCAGTGGTTATGGGGAAGGCACATGATGTACATCAGTGTTGCAAAATCTCCTCAACAGGAAACTGTTTAATGGTTTATTGATATTCTCGTATTCATTAAGAGAGGATAATGCAGACGGTACGAGATACCAATTGGAAACTCAGGCTGACTTCTGATTCATCGCAATATTTCTGCGCGCTGTAAACCAGTATGACAAAATGGAAGTATTTTATTGTCTCGCTAAAGTTATATAGTGCAGATAAATTGGTAAGTGCTGCAGTCTTTAGTTTTACTGTTTCAAAACATCCAAAGCAGAATACAATTAGGAAGTAAAGATCATAAACGTGAGCTCTTTGGGAAGGATCATTATGAAAATATTGGCTTCAAAGAGAAGGACTAAGCTTGGGTGTCACAAAGTCAAGAGACCTGCATCTCATTTTAAAAGCAGCAAATTACCTGCGTCATTTTCATACTGAGTTATAGATACTTCCGTTTTATAACACGGGGCACTAGGATGAAGCTGCAGCTCTCTCTCTCTCAATCCCAGCAGAGCCAGTGGTACCTCCTCCTCAAAGAGAGTGTCCCCACCCCCCCCCCCCCAACTTTTTCTCCGCCTTAACGCAACAGGGTCTCTTCTCCATTATTTGGCTTAACTGGGTCACCCTTGCTGACAGAATTGTCCCCTGCATTCCTTTTGAAATTGTCAAACTGCTGGAAATGAACCAGTTTCTGAGGATATTTAACCATTCTTTACATGCAAGAATGAATTGATTTGTCAGCTTGGCATCGTCTTCTATGGAGCATGAGTAGACATTCCAGCACCAGGCAGAGAACTTCTCCAAACTGCATTACACAGCGCTCAGTCCAGCATCTCTAACACAAAGATTCTTGCCAGGTGTTATGTGTGGTGGCCTGGTATTGATGCTGACATCAAGAAGCTAGTCAAGCACAGTCACCAGTGCAACAAATTTTGTCTACTACACCCCCACTGCACCCTTGGGAATGGCCTGGTCAGCCATAGGTACAAATCCACATTAATTATGTTGGTCCATTCCTTGACACAATGATTTTGCTCCTGATTGATGTGCACTCAAGATGGATGGACATTTTTGAGGTAAAGTCACCTACTGTGCATGCTACTGTTGAAATATTACGCCAATTCTTTTCAACTCACGGATTACCTGAAGTCATGGTATCAGACAATGGAACCATATTCACAAGTGCTGATTTCCAAAACTTCACCACTTTCAATGGTACTTAACACATTAGAGCTGCACCTTACTACCCAGTATCAAACGGATTGGCTGAGACAGAGGTCCAAACTTTCAAGGCTGGCCTCATGAAACTGTCAGGGGAAACAGTGGAAACCATAATCTCATAATTCCTCTTTAGCTATCATACCATCCCACATGGAGCTCCACCAGCAGAATTGCTAATCAGTACAAGACTCAACCTCGTATTTCCAAATCTGCTAGGGTGTGTAGAAGCCAGCCTAAGTATTCAGAAAGCAAGCCATGATTCATATAGTACAGCAGAATCATTTATGGTAAACAAAGCAGTATATGTGAGAAACTTAGATAGTGGATCAAGTTGGCTCCACTGGAATTATTGTCTTTAAGATCGAGCCCCTTTCATACCAAGAGGACGTGGAGGGACGGATCATTCATAAACACTTAGACCACTTGAGGAGTAGAGAGAAACTCCAGCAGTCAGTGTTGCTTTCAAGAAATGTTTTTGAACCTGTAAGCACCAAAGTACCTGATTGATTTGCTATTGACATAACTGATGTCTCCGTGGAAGGAAATACTGATTAGCTGCCTGTTCCAGAAGAGATACCATTATTGCAATTCCTGTTAATGACAATCCTTTGGAAGCACCCAAGGCAACAGAATTACGGCGCACTATAAGGAACAGAAAATCCCCTCCAAGGACTCAATTTATAATTGTCTAACTCATGTACATAATCTTTAGTTAGTGTTTAGGACGGAGTGAATTAGATGTGGAAGACTTTAGAAAGGAGTTAAAGGGGGAGGGATGTGGTGATTGTCCTTTTAAGGGCAACATAGCAGATTAAGAGTCACCTGGCCTGGTGATCAGTCGGGATTCAGAGTGTGGAATCAATCCATGGCGAGAGAGGCTCCGAGGCAAAGAGACATTTTGGGAGCTAGCTATAGCCTTATAGCTGCTGTACAATTCTTATTTAATAAATACCTTTTGTGTTCACGAATGAAGTCTGTGAAAGTGCCTCTTTACATTGTCACAAAAGATGCACTTTAAAATAAGCTCTTTTGCTGCGACTGCAAAGTGCAAGCTATTGCCATTTCTGTCAACGTGTGCCAATGTTGAGCACTACCAGCTTAAGAAAGACATGTTTAGAAACAGAATTGAATTTTTCTAACCTGTACCCAGAATTCCAATCTCAGAAGATCATCCCTTCCTACAATCTGTATGACAATTCTATTTTACACACTTGTAATCATTCCAATCTTGAAACGATTTTGTTTTTTGGCCCTTCCAGGCATGAGGAGAAGAATTGCAACTGGATAAAGAACATAAGACATGATTGCAACAGAAGGAAGCCCAATTAACTTAACAAGCTCCTTGAAAAATTTATTGCATTTACCCATCTTTTTATTCATAATTAATAATCTATAATGTCACAAGTAGGGTTACATTGCAATGAAGTTACTGTGAAAAGCCCCTAGTCGTCACATTCCAGCGCCTGTTCGGGTACACAGAGGGAGAATTTAGAATGTCCAATTCGCCTAACAAGCAAGTCTTTCGGGACTTGTGGGAGGAAACCGGAGCACCCGGAGGAAACCCAGGCAGACACAGGGAGAAGGTGCAGACTCCACTTAGACAGGGACCCAAGCCGGGAGTCAAACCTGCGGACCATGGCGCAGTGAAGCAACAGTGCTACCTACCCACTGTGCTACCGTGCTGCCATAAAATAATATATTCATTATTTCCCCAGTGTCCTTTTTTTGTTTTGAGAAAGATACATAATTGCCTCCTCGACCCCTTTATATTGTCTACCGACACCACCTGTAATCCCAAAATTAACAAAAAAAAACAAATAGTTCACAGGAACTTTTCTTCAGTGGTTATCTTGGAAAGCAATGATAATTATGCAGAGGGCAGTGGCTGGGATTTTCCACACATACCCTCACCCTTCCCCGTGGCGTGTTTTCTGACAGTGAGGGTGGCTCCCCACCTGCCGAAAGTGGGATCTTCCGTTCCCGCTGATGCCCATGCCGTTTTGCGTTGTTCGCCGTCTGTGCCGCTGGGGAATCCGTTGCAGGAGTCGCCATAGGAAGATCCTGCTGGCAAATTCAGTCCAGTGTCTATTTCAGTCCCCCTCCAGTTGCACAATTTAGGGCAAGAACCACGTGAATAAATTTGATAGAATGATGCTGTGTCATGTTCCCTACAAGCACGTGGAAATCAACAGCCAAACCACCCAGCAAGAGAGTTATAAATATTCAACATTCTCCTCTGTTTGCCTTCTTGTTTTTTGGTAAGTGTAACAAAACTACCCCTCAATTATTTTCCTTATATATAATGTTGCCATCTCACAGAACAATTTCTTTATGAATTTATGTTAACAGACGACTAAAAGAATCCTCTTTCTCAAAACCTTCAATGCACCACACCAGACTAATTTACTCCAGCACTACCTGCAGCATTGGCTCCATTAAAATTACTCCATGCACAGAACACTGTAACAAATCCACAATCCGCCATGGCAGTTTGTTTGGTGTAAAACGCATTTTCATTTCACAATGAACATTTTTTTTCAGATGTGATGTCGGCAGAATAGATTATGAAGACAAGCGAGATATGACCAATGTTCCACTCCCTGGCCTTTTGGATGATGGCACTTATCTAGTCAGCACAATCTTGGGATACAGATCATGTAGGCCTCACACAGATATCCTCTGTCCATTTTTCACTTGAAAGCTTGAGCTGACAGCCTGATTCCAGGCTCCTGTCAATGCCACTTAGTGATATTGAGGGAAATATTAATGCTGACTGCAAATGTAGAATAAAGTGAGATGTGTGACTGTGGGATACACAATTGCGTGGATTATAGATTAGGACCAGGAGTTGACTTGCAGATGACCTTGCATCCATCACCAGAGGTGTGGGAAACCCTTCTTCTCACATCTAGTTTGGAACGGAACCATGCACAATTAAGCGTCAAGAGAAATGTAACTTGGAATGTTACATTAAATTAAGCTGCTTGGGGAGAAATTCAGACACTGGGGCGGCACGGTGGCTAGCACTGCTACCTCACAGATCCAGGGACACAGATTCAATTCCGGCCTTGGGTAACTGTCTGTGTGGAGTTTGTACTTCCTCCCCGTGTCTACGTGGGTTTCCTCCAGGTGCTCCGGTTTACTGCCACAGACCAAAGATGTGCAGGTTAGGTGGATTGACCATGTTAAATTGCCCCTTAATGTCCAAAAGGTTAGGTAGGGTTACTGGGTTACGGGGATAGGGTGGAGGCATGGGCTGAAATCGGGTGCTCTTTCCAAGGAACGGTATAGACAAGGTGGGCCGATTGGCTTCCTTCTGGACTGTATATTCTATAATTCTATGATCAGGATGTTGCTCTTCACACAATAACAACCTTTGTTTGTATCGCAGCTGAGACACAGTTAAGCATCCCAAAGAGCTTCAAAGAAGTGTCATAGATAGAACAGTACAGCACAGAACAGGCCCTTCGGCCCTCGATGCTGTGCCGAGCAATGATCACCCTACTCAAACCCACCCTATACCCGTAACCCCACAACCCCCCCCCCCCCCCCCCTTAACCTTACTTTTTAGGACACTACGGGCAATTTAGCATGGCCAATCCACCTAACCCGCACATCTTTGGACTGTGGGAGGAAACCGGAGCACCCGGAGGAAACCCACGCACACATGGGGAGGACGTGCAGACTCCACACAGACAGTGACCCAGCCAGGAATCGAACCTGGGACCCTGGAGCTGTGAAGCATTTATGCTAACCACCATGCTACCATGCTGCCCTAAGTGTCGTTTGACATGAAGCTTGGTCAAAGAGGTCGATTTTCAAATAGCATTTTAAATGAGGTGAGGTAGAGGTGAGAAGCAGTTTTGGGAGGAAACTCCAGAGCTTAGGCCCAAATGCCTGTCGGAATGGCCACATCAAGAATGCATAAGAGGCCAGAATTGGAAGAAAGCAGTGATCATGAAGGGTCGGAGGGATGCAGGAAGTTTCAGAGATAGAGAGAGACCAGACCTTGGGGGAATTTGAAACTTGTTTTAAATTTGAGGTGTTTCCAGGACTGTGAGTAAATATGGGCTGTCGAGCACAGGGTTGATGTGTGCAGGGTTTTGGTATGAATCAAGATATGTGCAGAACAGTGTGATTAATGTTTACAATATAGTAATGGAGGCAAAGCTCCTGCAATTATTTGAAAACCAATTGGATGCTACATTAGGATGATAATAGGCTCTCTTTGGTGGATGATTTTGAATGGCTGGAGAAGCGATTAGTTCAATGTCCAGGTTAGCAATCCATTCAATGGTTTCAGTAGATGCAGTATGCGTGGTCGTGATGCCACCAAGGATAGAACTCTCAGGGCAGGTGTTCAGTATGTGGGGAAAGGTCTGACTTGCATGGCCAGAGTCACAATTTGAGCTGTTGCTCATGTTCCACTTGTGGAGCAAGTAACCACATCTTCGTTGGCATGTCCTTAAGTGGTTGAGGGTTGATCAGATTTTCTGTGGAAGATTACAACCTGAGACATGACCACTCGGATCAGTTGCCAGGTTGTGGTTGGTAATGTTTGTAGTCAACCAAGAGTGTGCCATCGAGAGATGGGCCTGTCATCAGATTGTAGGATGTAGAGTATGTTCCAGTAGGGACTATGGGATTTCAGAGGGTGTTTGGGTTTTTTATGAGGTCCTGTGTCAGTGGGAGTGCTTTATTAACTGTCAGCCAATGATGTTCTTTGAGGAGGATGCTTACCCATCAGACATTAAAGTTATGTTCTAGTACTGTGACAATGATTGAGTCGGCGTACCAAAGAACACCCAGTTCTAGTCTCGTCAAATTTATTATTGTATAAAAACTGTGGGTTGGAAACTAATACTAACAAACTGGAACAATTCCAAACACAACTAATCATGAGGACTTCTCCTTCAGACTTCCCCTAGGTTGCAATGTCACATGGTACAACTTGCCTTCCACCTAGTGGTCGGAGGTCAAATATATTTACATGTACAATTGCTTATGCATATCATTAAAATTAGGAGGTTCAGCAGGTGGAATTTTCTGTCACAGCAGGCGTGAAAAATGTGGTGGAAACAGCCGTCCCCAAGAATGGCTTCCTTTGCTTAGTTGTTAAACTCATAGTTTAAAAAAGGAAGGTCTGGTTCCCACGTCATCACACCAGTGGGGCAGGTTCCAAATGAGCTCACGCCAGCAGCAATTTAGGATTTTAAAAAGTCGGGCCGCCTTTAAAAACAAAAGAACAACCTCCCCACCACCATGGAGCCTCCCCTCCCACACAGACACACAGTAGTGCAGTGGTTAGCACTGCTGCTTCACAGCTCCAGGGTCCCAGGTTCGATCCCTGGCTTGGGTCACTGTCTATGCGGAGTCTGCATGTTCTCCCCATATCTGCATGGGTTTCCTCCGGGTGCTCCGGTTTCCTCCCACAAGTCCCGAAAGATGTGTTGTTCGGTAATTCTGAATTCTCCCTCTGTGTACCGGAACAGACTCCAGAATGTGGTGACTGGGGGATTTTCACAGTAACTTCGTTGCAGTGTTAATGTGAGCCTATCTGTGACAATAATAAAGATTATTATTATCACGCCAGCACGTAACCCATTTTGGGACTCTTGCAGGACTGTCCGCCCTTGCTGCCGATCCCGCCCCCTGAAAACAGGAGGCGAAAACCCCTCCCTCGCCCTCCGGAAACCGTAGGAGAATATCCCCTACCCCTCAGTGTCTGCTCACACTGGAAGTCACGACAACTGCGGTTGTCTCAGTTTTCCAGAGGAAATCTTCAGAACTCCCCGAAGGTTGATGATGAGATGAGTTGAACAACTTTCCTCATTCATAATCATCTTGTGATCTTAGATGCAGTGATATCTATAACCAACACAGCCCCCTTGATTCTCGCAGCCTGCAGAAGGTGAATTCAAGCTCTGCCTTAGTGTTATTTCACTGCCATTTGGTTTATGCTCTGTGTATTCGCTTTTTGGGGCTCTATATGTTGTATGTTCTTATGTTCGACTGTCTTATAAGTCCTGAAAACGTTCCAGGCTGATTCTTTTTCCCCCTCATGTATTTGATGGATTCTCCCACCGGATTCCTGCACAACGTTTTCACGGTAGCATGGTGGTTAGCATCAATGCTCCACAGCTCCAGGGTCCCAGGTTCGATTCCCGGCTGGGTCACTGTCTGTGTGGAGTCTGCACGTCCTCCCCGTGTGTGCGTGGGTTTCCTCCGGGTGCTCCGGTTTCCTCCCACAGTCCAAAGATGTGCGGGTTAGGTGAATTGGCCATGCTAAATTGCCCGTAGTGTAAGGTTAATGGGGGGATTGTTGGGTTACGGGTATAGGGTTACGTGGGTTTAAGTAGGGTGATCATTGCTCGGCACAACATCGAGGGCCGAAGGGCCTGTTCTGTGCTGTACTGTTCTATGTTCTAATGTGAGAATTTGAAAAAGCAAAGGGCTAAGACAAAGATGCCTCGAGAATATCAAGTAAGCCCATTGGAAGCCTGTGTCCAGTGAGACTGCTGAGAGGCAGTTTCAGTACTTGCTGTGATACAGTGCCATCGAGGAAGTGAAATCGAGTGAACACAACACAAGGGAATCTACCAGGTGAAACAGGAATAGAGAGGTGAGGTCAGCTGAGGGGAAATGATGGCAATTAGATAATAGTACAATATTACTATCCTTACTGGAGGAGGTGGGAGCAGTGTAGGTGGAGCCAGACACTCTTCCAGCTACAAAATCAGGTCCTGAGAGGACACCGAAACGCGGAAACGGAACAGGCCAACAAAGGCCTCACAAAGCAAACTTTGGAGCTGCATAAACCTTTTTTTCTTTGGTTCTTGGGACAATATAATTAATTCTGCTTTAACAGTTGCATGGATACATTTGTTAAAGATCTTGCACCGTTAATTATATTGCATGAGTTAATACTCAACTGCAGGATGTAATTTGCACATTTCTACATCATTACTGAAGAATTACTCCGCCAGTAAGATCCTCGGATATTTCTCCTCCCTAATCAGGAAAAACAAATTATAATTTCCAAGCTACATAAAAGCTTTTCTGCAGGACATTGTGTCTGGATGTGCGAGTGTTACACTCTCTCACAGTATGTCAGGCAGGTTCTAGTATTTAACAGTATTCCAGGAAGGGATCTATATTGTTTGATGTAAGTGTAGGAAATACACAATGCCCTTTGACAGGTTTATTCAGGCAGATTGCATCAGCTGCCTTGCCTGATAATGATCAACTTGGGATGTACAAGTGAACAATGCACAGGAGGAGGTAAATTAGTCTACCCATTTGGCGATCCAGGGAGGTTTTACGTAGAGGGCCAAGGGAGATAAGTAAGTGGATTCAAAACATTGCTCAACCTAATGATGATCTAAATTC
The DNA here is from genome assembly GCF_902713615.1 of Scyliorhinus canicula. NCBI lineage: Eukaryota > Metazoa > Chordata > Chondrichthyes > Carcharhiniformes > Scyliorhinidae > Scyliorhinus > Scyliorhinus canicula. The sequence goes on along the minus strand of NC_052150.1, from coordinate 33,373,052 downwards.
TCCTAACCCATTCTATGCATAAGTGGGCCTTTAGGAGGTGATGATGACTGGCTGCCCCAGAAAGTCTTCAATATGCATCAGGTCAAGGAAGATTCTGGTTTTAAAGAAGTGCTAGCAGTCAACAGCATGTCATTCTCAGCTAGTTGTTGCTTGGACCTTCTATAAGGAATTAGCAGAGCTTGTGTTTCAATATTCTGTTATTACTGTTGCAGCATGGCATGGTGGCACAGTGGTTAGCACTGCAGCCTCACAGTGCCAGGGACCTGGGTTCAATTCCGGCCTCGGGTGACTGTCTGCGTAGAGTTTGCACTTTCTCCCCATGTCTGCGTGGGTTTCCTCCAGTTGCTCCAGTTTCCTCCACAGTCCAAAGATGTGCAGGTTAGGTGGGTTAGCCGGGCAAAAGTTCCTCTTAATGTCCAAAGGGGAGATGGGGTTATGAGGATGGGGTGGGGGAGTGGGCCTAGGCTAGGGTGTTCTTTCAAAGGGTCAGTGCAGACTCGATGGGCCAAATGGCTTCCTTCAGCACTTTAGGGATCCTATGAATTCTTTACATTCCCTCGTAATTTTATTCCCTTTCTCTCCCCACTTCTCATGGTTTATGCTGATGGATACTATGCTGAAAGAGAACTCGCAGTTCTCCTCAGTACCTCAACCTAGCGACTATTTCAAAAATATTCTTGTGATATGAGTATTGTTCTCAAGGGCAGCATTTCTTCTCCATCTCACTTACCCTTGTGAAGGTGATGGTAGGCCTGCTTCTTGAACTGCTGCTGTCCATTTGGAGAAGATACTCCCCCACTGTTGTGTTGTGTGTGGGGAGTTCCAGGTTTTTGATTCAGTAACGATGAAGGAACGGTGCTATATGTTTTATCAATTACATTTTTAAGGCTTGTTAATATTAATCACATTGCTAAGACTTTTTAAATGTCAAAACATGAGGTGGGTATTTGAACAGATATGAATATAGGATAGCTGGGACATTGGGTGAGTACAAGAAGTCTTGACACTGAACAAAGTCAATAAACTTTCTCAGCAAGGAAAGCTTTTGCGTCATGGTTTTCACTTCACCAGCCGGCATGGATCCCTATTAACAACCATGGCTGATTTTCTATTTGCTTCTCCTCTCCTCCCTGAGCTCATGAATGCTCAGAGAAATTGTATCACCTCTCCTGTTATCTTAGCTGAGATTAGGAAAGCAGACCTTGCACGGAACCTGGAGTCTACCTCACTACACCAGGCACATTGTTTATCCCCAATGTTGTTAAAGAAGCAAAAGAAAACTGCCAGGCTCTCAATCACCTCAGGATTGGTATCGGTCACAGCTAAGCCCTTCCTGCTGAAGTGGGGATACAACCAAATGGATTTTGTCAACTGTTACAGGGGCATCCTAAATGATGAGACATCCTGTAAAATGTCCTCTACTATCAGAGCCAAGCAGCCCTAAAGATCTGAAGGACTTCAACTCTCAAGAACTTAGGTGAAAAGGAACACCTAGTGAAACAAGAAGACGGCTCCCCGATCTCTAATTGTACCTTCTTTAGTCGAACTTTTCCTGTCTCTATTTGCTTCTAACTTTTCTTCCTCCTACAAGAAACGTTATCATGAGTAGTCACTTGAATCAATCCCAGTGCAAAATTCCAGCATTTACTGGAAGAGGATGGAGGCCCAATATTGGGATTCCCTTGGGAATCCCTCATATTCCTCGCCATACATAAATTAGCATGGCAAGAGATACAGAATTACTTCCCGATATGTGCTCCCAGGGGGAACGTAAGGCGGCTGCAATTCTCCTCCAAGGGAGAACGTAGGGCTGGATTCTCCATTGCCACATCCTCCATTTCGCCGGCAGCGCAATCACACCCACAGATTTCCTAATGGCGTGGGGGTGCCCACATTGGGAATCCCTATTGGCCGTCAGGTTGGAGAATCCCGCTGCTGGTGGGGGCGCACCGCATAAGAAAATGAATGCGGCTGGATGGAGAATCTCGCTCATGCGGCTGGATTCTCCGATTCTGGGGCTATGTCCCCATGCTGGCGTGGGAACGGTGGCGTTTTACGCCAGAAAAACTGTTGCAAAACAGCCTCCAATTTCCCGCTTTGCTGAGAGTTATCAGGATGGCAGTGCAGAGCATCCGGCTCTAGCTGCAGACCCGGCCTGCGAAACAGTGGCCCCCCTTTGGCCAGCTCACGCACCCTGGACCACCCCCCCCTCCCCCCCACACACAGAGTGCCCCTAGCCCCGAATAATGTCCCCCCTTTCCGCGGATTGGCCCTCCCCCGACTATGGCGACGCTGGACTGAGTCCACAGCCGCCGTGCTGAATTCCCAAAGGATGAGACTATGAGAGACCCATGCCATCGGGAACCTGCCCGGTCGGGGGTGGAGCATTTGGGGGGCGGGCCTCAGGCAATGTCCTGAAGCCATTGATGTGTGGCACAGCGTGCTCGGGAGTACACCACTTTGGAGGGGTCGGAGCATTGCGAAAGCGGTGCCGCCCCCGATTTGGTCGGAAACTTGGATTCTCCGGACGATCGCCCAACACGATTTCAGCGTTGAATCCAGCGGAGGATCCAGCCCATGGTCTCCCAAACGGAGAATCTCACCCAAGGTCCCACCTTGGTGGCTCAAATTACTGTGCATTTTGGAAAAAACTGAAGTGGATGGGAGTGAATGGCACCAAATGTGACACACAGGGTCAAAGCAGGCCCCGCATTGGTTCAAGAGCCCCAGGAATCATCCAATAGGTGGCCAACAAATTTATAATATTTCAAATCAGTTTTAATTAAAATTCCTGCCTTAGAATAATGCTGAAGTGTTTCCTGACAAAAATAACAAATTTCAATCACTTTCTGTCACATTGTAAGGCAGGACTGTGGCAGGACTGACTGAAAAAGTGTTATTTACCTAAAGTTAAATGTTTATTACTTTCATGATCAGGCCGGTGCCTCTGATCAACAGACGAAACAGCATTAAGGTAAATCCTATGCATTAACACTCTGAACCCAGGGCTTCTCCTGATGTGAGCACTGTCATGTGAGAGTACCTTTAAGAAATGGATGTTTAAGCAATGTACCTTTAAGAAATGAAGCAGCTCATATTACTGAAGTGATGTCAGAGGGTGGGGAGGAGCTGAGCTGAGCTCACTTCTGCTTTTGGTTTCAGGTTTGAGGAGAAAGCTGGGAGTGTTTGTGTGTTTTTCAAAAAGCTGCAAGTAGAAAACACAGAACTGGTCTGTTGATGTCTGAAAATCCAAAGATTATAAGTATATTGAATGTAACCTCATGTCTGTTGTTAAAGGTGAAGTCTTTTGGAGGTTTGAAGGAACATTTTGAGGGATTATTTAGTGTTGTATTATTTTCGGGGTTATCTTTGAAGTAAGGGGCGTTAAGTGATCCAATGTTTATTTAAAAGGTTAAGTTGAGTTAATGGAATAAACATTGTTTTGTGTTTAAAAACCAGCGTGTCCATAATTGTAATACCACACCTGGAGAACAAGTCGTGTGCTTCAAAAGCAACAATACGTTAAAGGGGGAGGTTGGTTGAACTCCAAGATACATTTCGGGGTTCTGAAAACGCCTCTCCCATAACAGCACACACCAGGAGTTCAGACCTCTTATTTGGGGAACCGTGCAGAGATTTCCATAATTAATAGACAGAAAATCAGGATAGCTGCAGTCCCAATAATGGGCTTCCATTGCATGAAACTCTTGCTTTAGGAGTGCTAATACAAGTCTTGGCACAGTCCCGATAGCAGCCATTGTGGATGCCCTTGACACCGTTCCGGAACTCAAAACCAGAGCTAAGGGTCTGGTGGAGATACATAGAACATACAATGCAGAAGGAGGCCATTCGGCCCATAGAGTCTGCACCGACCCACTTAAGCCATCACTTCCACCCTAATCCCGGAACCCAATAACCCCTCCTAACTTTTTTGGACACGAAGGGCAATTTAGCATGGCCAATCCACCTAACCTGCATGTCTTTGGACTGTGGGAGGAAGCCGGAACACCCAGAGGAAACCCACGCAGACACAGGGAGAACGTGCAGTCTCAGCACAGACAGTGACCCAGTGGGGAATCGAATCGGGGACCCTGGAGCTGTGATGTCACAGTGCTATCAACTTGTGCTACCGTGCTGCCCTTAATATTGGCAATCTTGGAGGAGTTGTACTAAGTTCTGGTTGGACCACATCTGGAGTGCGGCATTCAGTTCTACCACAACAGCCCAGGAACGGTAGGGAGAGAGTACAGCACAGATTTGTCAGAGTGCTACCAGAGATAAAAGTGTTAAGTAATGAGGAAAGTTTTATAGGCAAGGCCTTCATTCCCTCAAACACAGAAGATTAAGCAGTGATTTATTGAGATGTTTAAGGTAGTCAAAGGATTTGATGGGTAGATGCAGAGGAACTATTTCTTCTTGTCGGGGTGCAGAACAAGGGGACATATCCTGAAAATAGGAGCTGGGTTATTCAGAGTTAATGTCAGAAAGTGCATCTTGACACAAAGGGAAGTGAAAACCTGCAACTCTCTTCTCCAAGGCAAGTGAATGGAATTAAGATACAAGATCAGGCATGTTCTAACTGAATGGTGGAACAGGCTCAAGTGGCAAATGGCCTACTCCTGTTCACAATGAGAAGAGGGATGGTGAATGAAGCCCTGCACAAGGTCAAGAGTGCGTTGAAGTGCATGGATGAAAACAGCATATTATTAAACTGGCCTCTTGTTAGCGAAGTGACAATCAGACTTGAGATCCAAATGTCTACCAAACAATCCAGTAAGAGTTTCTTGTTGCCTTTGCTGCACTACATGAACTTACTGTCAACTTTCAATGTTGGACTGACTGCAACTGCCAATCTCCTATTCTCGAAGCTGGCTTCATGTAGCAAGTGGAGAAAATGGAACATCTCTGTACGGATCTCCAGTGACTGACAAAGAGCTCAAAGTCCAAACTTTTCAGTAGCAAGAGGTCAGTTTACCTACACTCTTTCATTTCCATTTCCTCCTTTGCACCAGGCATTGTGATAGTGCTTTTACCCCCAGGCTAGCCAACATGAGAAAATCACACGTTAAACGTTGTGATTCAAGGTGAGCTCGGATTCTGTGTTTATCCGTGGCACCAACATCCACGTCTCTGTGTCCTGGTCAGTGGCTCAAATTCTCACAACACCACTAATGAACTAATGACAGAATGTTGCACGATTAAAGTATTTTTGAGACAACCAAAATTGCAAATAAGCGAAATTTAATCCCGGCGACCAGATTGTCACCCAACAGCTTGAGAGCCAGCAAAACCCCGCACCTCTTCCTTTGGTGAAGACCTGCCATATTAAGTGACAGTCGGCACTTGCTAAGTGGCCAGCAATGGACCTTCCACAGGATTTAGAACCCTGGGTTACCAGAGGCAACCCCTTGCCAGAGAGTTTCTGGCCAGTCAGAGGCTGGCAGCATCACTGGGGAAGCGATGGCAACTGCTGGCACTGTACCCGCCAGAGGCCCAAGATCAGTCAGGAAACCCAGCCATGGACGACTGAAGACAGAATTGGGTCTGTGGGAAAACCGGTGGAGGGTGGAGTCTCGACAAGGACTAGGGGTTGCTCAGCAGCCACATTTTGCCCTTTCCCAATCCCAGGTCCCTTGGTCGGGCATCTGGAGTGCCTGACAATGAAGGACCCCCAGGCAGCCTGCAAGCTCAACAGGGTTTGACTTAGGCACCCAGTGTGGCGATTACCCAGCCTGTTGATTGAATACCATCTGTCTCTGCCAGTGTGTGCAGCATTAGGAGTGAGAAAAGAATTACCTTCCAGATTTGGTTGTCACGACAAAAGCCCTGAAACAATTTAAGCAGCAGTATTGAGTTCGTACTGAACAACAACTTGGATTTATGCTGGACTTCTAATGCAATGAATCAAGATATGAATCAAGGTGCATCACAAAAGCCAAAGGTGCCTATCTGGCAATAAACTTAAATAATGTAAGCGCTGGGGTCTGTTGTCTGGAACACCAGAGAAGTTCCCTCTGGAGCGGCAGCCCTTTCAGAACTTCTGACTGATCGCAACTGTTATGGGGCAGGGTTTAGAAAACACCAAAGTATATTATGGAATTCACCTGACCTATAACTGTTTGTTGAATTGGACTAGGATGAGCACAAGAGACTGCCTTTCAGGTGTTATTCAACGGATTTCTGAGGCGCTTTTAATCATAAAAACAAGCTTTATTCGAAGAATTTAGTTAACATTTGTATAAACACACTCAGCAAGAACTTTTATCAGTTACAAACATAAAGACCCCACACAGCTGCAGTAATCTATGTATAAACATTAATGAATTACCCCTTAACTGTTCCAATTCAATAACAAAATCCGAGTAAAACCAGAAACCCCTTTTCAAATGTGTGGCCCAGCACTTGGCATTCTCCCTAGTATAAGACTTGTTATTGATACCCTGTTCCCCATTTCAAACAGCAGATTTGAATTCCTTCCAGAAAGCAATTATCTCCTTAAGTTACCAAGCAGTCAGGAAACAGCTTTTAAAATGAAGTTCGAGAGAGATTTCTTTCAACCTGTGTAGTTCAAAACTAGTCCAAAACTCAAAGCGAAAGTAAGGTACAGTTGGAAGGTGGTTCCTATTAGATGCAGGTATCTCATGGGTGTGTTAGTGACCCTGTTTACAAAGCCAAACACTTCCTTAGTGGGTGTCCCACTTCGACAGAATGCTTTTTTGTTCCTTTAGCTTCAATCCAGAGCACAGGTAATGAAATAGCAGTGATAGAAACAAATGGGACGAGAAGCATTTTAGCTGCTTTATAAAGGACCTCAAATCCTCTGATGCTGGCAACACCCGTTCCTGCAGCCGAATTAGAAAAGCAACAATATAATTCATTTATTCCATGCAATCTTTGAATTTGACATTAATATCATAATTATTCTCCCCCTCCAAGTTCTCTATATCGTTCCTTCAGACTTCCCTCTCTCTCTCTCTCTTTCTGCTCTTCAACTCGCCCAAGACATGTGGAAGTTGCAATACCACCCATAACTCAGTGATAGCACTTTTGCCTCTGAGCCAGAGGTTGTGGGTTCAAGCCCTACTCTGGGTACATGAGCACAAAATGTTGGCTGTGACTCCCACTACTTTACTGAGGGAGTTCAGGACTGTTGGAGATGCCACTTTTAATATTAAATCAAGGCTTTGTTTGCTCTTTTAGGCAGACATAAAAGCTCCCATAGTACTAGAAGGGCACAGGAATTCTCCCAAGTGGGCAGGCTAAACGTTATCCCTCATTCAACATCACTGAAACAAGTTGGCTGGGAATTATTTTGGGGCCAACAGAGGTCTGACCCACTGGTCAAAGAACTGGTGGGGTAACCTTGTTAGTCCTGTGGAGGAGGCCCAACAGTATCAGATGTTCTTCTGGCACTTTATTAGCTGCCATCAGGCCTTCCTATCGAATCAATAAAATTCCTACAGTGCAGAAGGAGGCCATTTGGCCCACTGAGTCTGCATTGCCCATCCGCAAGAGCACTCTACCTAGGCCCAAGCCCCCGCACTGATCATGGCCAATCCACCGAACCTGTACCATCTTTGGACTGTGAGAGGACACCGGAGCACCCAGAGGAAACCCACGCTGACACGGGGAGAAAGTGCAAACTCCACACAGACAGTCACCCAAGGCCAAAATCGAACCCGGGTCTCTGGCGCTATGAGGCAGCAGTGCTAACTGCTATGCCACCGTGCCATCTTCCGACAATTGAAGCCCTCGGTTTAGCTGGGCAGCATTCTCAGGGCATGGAAGAGCTAAATAGCAATGAGTTGAGGGATAATGGGTGTCAGGTGGCTCGTTAAGAAGCTCAAATTACACCCAGCCCGCTGTCTCATCATTATCACATTACTGATGGTGGGTAACTGCTGTGTACAAATTGGGTGTCACATTTCCTGCCTTACAACAGTGACTGCACTTTAAAAATATTATATTGACTTGGAATGCCTTGAGCTTCTTAAAAGTGCCAAACAAATGCAAGTTCTTTCGTTCCCTCTGCAAAATGATGAAATCCTCCCACATGGTAATTTTCTGACTCTGAAAATACTGCAGTGTTAAATAATCCAGAGCAAAAGCGTTTTGGTAGGGCAGCAACCAAAATAAGACAAGATGAGAACCTTTCATCAACACTGCTTTGTGAAGGACCTTAAATCCTCTGAGTATTGTTACTGTTTATAAATTTCATTTTGCTTTTTATTTTTCCGAGGATTCTGTGAATTAATGAACGTTGGAGGGATCTGTACTTTGCTTCAATTCTTAATGACCTGCTTTCAAAGTGAAAAGAAAGTCATCTGTTAGTAGATGGTGTGCATGGTTGAAACAAAATTGCATATTTTGAGAGCTGGGTGCCATGTTCAGCAATCAAAGGACTAAAATTCTAACGGTTTGAATCTTCTTGCAGTAGAACCTCAAAGAGCTAATTCACCAGGGTAACGTTATGAGACCTTTATTATGGGAAAGCCTGGTACCAGCTTATGCAGTCTAAAGAGGTTTCATAAATTATTCTTAACCTTCCTACATCTACAATCAGACAGCTGCATAGCAGGAATCTCTACAGCAGTCAGTGAATTTAATTCACTTTCAGTCACATCAGCCATTGACTACTGCACAAAAATGCAAATCACCCTCTTGGGCTTTGTGCCTGAAACCTCTCGTCCCTACGTTTACTGTCCCCTTTGATGTTAAGTGATTGTCTCTTTGAGATACTGACAATAGATGTATCCATTCTTGGGTGAGTGAGGAGAGTTCTTTGACGTTTAGTGGCGTAATGAGAATTATTAGTGCACTTAAAATAGTCACAATGCTTCCATGATCTTTCTCAATCCATTATCAGACCCTCAAATGATGTTTATCCATTGAACTCTCCATTCCTTGACCTTGATTGACAATCCCACTGTGCTGCCGGGAGATTCTTACAGGAGCAGCTTCCCCAGCTCCCTGTCCTCCCCAATCTAAATCATCACCCAATGTCCAACTTGCGGAAGGGTACCCATATGAAAGGAAGGCACAGGAGAAGCACTTTGAGTCAGTGTCATGTGAGTATCATGTGTCATGTGAGGTTTTGTTTGACCACATGGCTTATAGCACAGCTTTTGTGATGTAATTTGCGGGTGGAGCTGGGCTGTGGTTGTCAGGTGAGAGAGGGTTTCGTGTTTGGGTTTCAGTTTTGGTTTGTTGCTTTGGACTGCAGAAGAAAAAAAGCAGTGTTTCCCTTTTTTCTCTGTTTTTATTTTAAAGCTGTTCCAGTGAACTGAAAGCACATTGGGTGAGGCAAACTGCCTTGGTAACTTTAAAGATTGAATAACTTTCCGGAAGGAGTTTTGAATCTGTTGGTTGAAGGCTGGATAAGAATCTCAGGGAAAGGACCTGTCCCATTAAAGTGAGATTAAAGTGTGCTGGGCCACACCCTTGAAAGGGGTTTTGGTTTGTTGGATTTTGTATTGAATTGGAACAGCTACAAAAGGGGATTCATTCAGAGTTATTTGCATAGATTACTTTAGCTGTTGTGTGTTTTTTCATGGTTGCAATTGAGAACAACTTCTTGCTAACTGCTTTATATATACGCTAACTGCATTCTTATAATAAACTTTGTTTTGATAAAAGTGCCTCAAAGTCTGATGAATCACACCTGAAGTGAAGGCTCTTGTGCTCAACCTAGCCAAATTCAACATAAAAGTTATCGGTCAGGTACGCTTCATAATACACTTTGGAGTTTCTAAGCCCGAGCCCATAATAACAGGGATCAAGACCCCTGTATGAGATGGGAACAAATCATCAATTTGTTATCAATTGTAGTTGTGAACCAAAAGTGTGAGGGACAAGGGGGAAATGCAGATGTATAGAAGTAAATTAGAGCATCTAATTCTCTTTTCTACAGTTAAGGGGCAATTTCGCGTGGCCAATTCACCTACTCTGCATATCTTTTGATTGTGGGGGTAAGACTCACGCACAAACGGGGAGAATGTGCAAACTCTACACGGACAGTGACCGGGGTCCAGGATCGAACCCGGGTCCTCGGTGCCGTGAGGCAGCAGTGCTAACCACTGCACCACCGTGCTGCCCCAGTCACAAGCTCATTGAATGGTGGAATAGGCTCAAGGGATGAAATGGCTTCTCCTTTTCCAATGTTTCTCTGTTAGTCGGATGAGCTTGCGAATCAGAGAGAATCTCAAAATTCACAAATATAGCACGAGGTATCCCATTTGCGAAACTTTAAAGACATCAAATATTGAACCAGGCTCGATATGGTTAAGGTTCAATAAAGTCCATCAACGCCTCAAATTCAAAATTTGTGTCTCAAGGTTCAAATCTCTCACTTACCTCATGTTTCTCTATTCCTGTAACGGCCTCCTACTCTGCAGCCCTCCGCGTCTGGCCTTTTGTATATTCTGAACTTCTTTTGACCCAACGATGGCACCAGTACCTTTAGCTGTCACATTTCCAACATCTAGAATTCTCTCCCAAACTTCCCCACTTTTTAAGACACATTTCTTTTTAATAAATGTTTTTCAACAAAGTATATTTACCGTTATGAGAAAATAATAAATAATAAAAAGTAATACAATAAAACAGGCTTTTAGTCGTCTATCCTACTGTCTCCTTCTTTAGCCTGGTGCCAATTTTTAAATATCTTGTAATAATCCTGTATCGTGCTTTGGGACGTTTTTTAAAACATTTTTATTCAACTTTTTCAACATTTTAATATTTTTACATGAACAGCACTCGATGTCTGACCCCCCCTATCCCCGCCGCTGCCCGCCCCCGCCCCGCCCCAATTCCTTTGGCAGTAACCAGGTCTCCAAAGTGAAAAATGAACAGCCCCCATCTCTGGTGGAATCCTTCATCTGCCCCTCTCAGAGCAAAGTTTACCTTTCCCAAAGCCAAAAACTCCAACAGGTCCCCCAGCCACGCAGAGGCACTGGGGGGAGAAGCTAACCTCCACCAACAGGACCCATCTGTGAGCAATCAATGAGGCAAAGGCTAAGATGTCTCCCCCTGCTCCCATCTGCAACTCCAGCAGGCCCAACACCTCAAATATAGCCTCTCGGGTATCCGGCTCCAAATCCATATGCAGAACCTCGGATATGGTGCTAAAAAACGACCCCCAATACCTCCACAACTTTGATCAAGACCAGAATATATGGGCATGATTGGCTGGGTGCTTCCCACACCAGTAACAACTATCCTCCACCCCTTCAAACAGCCGGCCCATCCTTGCCTTCTTTCAGTGCGCCCTACACACTACTTTTACTGAATCAACCCGAGCCTTGAACACAAAGTCGAGGCATTGACCCTTTGCAGAACGTAATCACCATAATCCTTCTACCAGCCCCATCCGCAGCTCTTCCTCCCACTTGGCCTTAATCCCTTCCATTGACTCCTTGCCCTCCTCCATAAATGGTGCATCCCTGCCTCGCTCCCCAGAATAGTGGGAAGTACTCCGATTGCGTCTCATTTGTTCGCACACAAGCTATCGGATACTTATATAGCAATTTTACTCAAGCCACAAATTTAGGCCCATCCCCAAACTTCTCCAGTACCACGAACAGATACCTCTACTCCACTCTGTCAAATGCTTTCTCCGCATCCAACACCACCGCCACCTCTAACTCTCTCCCCTCTGCCGGAGAAAGCACCATATTCAGCAGCCGCCGTACGTTCGACGACAGCTGCCTGCCCTTGACGAACCACGTCTGATCCTCACCCACCACCTGCGGGAGACACCCCTCCAGCCTAACCACCAGTACCTTAGCCAATATCTTGGCATCTGCATTCAGCAGAGAAATGGGTCTGTATAACCCACGCTCCACCGGGTTCTTATCCTTTTTCAGTAACAATAAAATAGATTCCTGTCTCATAGTCACAGCTAACCCCCCCTCCCCCACCCCTCCCTCCCCTTTGCCATGCCTTCCTCAAACATTTTCACCATCAGTGGCACCACTTGTCCTTAAATGTTTTATAAAACTCCACCAGGAACCCATCCGGCCCAGGCACCTTACCTGACTTCATTTTCCCTATCGCTGCCTTCCCATCCTCCCCCCCCCCCCCCCCCCCCCCCCCCTAATGGTGCCTCTACCCTGGCCCTTTCCACCTCTCCCATCTCTGGTCACTCCAACCACTTCAAAGACTCCCTCATCCCCAACTCATCCTCCACTGGCTCCGACTTATGGAACCCCACCTTTAAAATTCCTGTTCACCTGCCCCGAAGTCGCCACCACCCCTCCTGTCCCATCCTTAATCCGCACAATCTCCTTTGCCACTGCCTGCCGATGGAGCTGGTCTGCCAACAATCGACTGGCCTTCTCACCGTACTCATGCACAATCCCCCGCCAAACTTCAGGACCATGAATAGCCGGGTCTATTTCAGAGCTGCAGGCGCCGAGAAACAACCTGCTAAACGCATGCGAAACCGGTCCTGGAAATGTTTTGTTTGAATCGTGCCCAAAGAGAGGGAGAAATGTAAAGCTGGAACTATAATATTGGGATTTCTCACTGGCCTGAAATTGACCACAATGGTGAGTAAAAGTAGCACATGGTTTCTTGCAGTTACATTTCTGTGTGTGTGATCGATCCCACAGACAGAACCATGTGACTTAGTCACCTATCAATATTCCCCTTATCCAACTGGATGATCTACATCAGGGGATACAGCGAGGTTTTCAGCTGCAACTCAAATATTAAAGGGAGAATCCAGTTATCCTTTAGACCTTTTAACTGCCGATCGGTAAGATTGGATTCAATAATAGATGACTCATTCAGACAGTGTGAACCTGCTACGATGGCATGGTGGAAAATGTTGCAATTGGTGGCATAACCTAAGTGTAACGTTAGCTCAGGATTATTGTCTTATCCAGTTAATTAGGTCACTAAAGGCGGATATTGCTCTCGGAAGTCTGGAACTCAACTGTTGCATCGATATTTCTGCATCTCTTTAGTTGCCATGGTGACTAATGTGTCTGAAGTCTTTTTCTTAATGATACTGAGGTGGAGAGTCTGTGATGTAAGACTTTCAGTTGCATTTGTTCTCATTATTCTTTATCACATATTGCACAGTATGTATATTATATGTATTTTACATATATATTTCAGCTCTTTAGAATTATACATGTCAGTGTACTTTCATGCCCAAATCATTTAAATACTTGGTAGAAGGCCATACATTTTCTGCAGGAACATTTGGCCGAGTGATGATGCTGAATTCTGTGAAGGAAAATAGTGATTAAAATAAATGCGAATGGCCATGAATTGAAAAATGAGTGGAGAAAGATCAACAATTTTATTGTCCTTAAGTGGTGAGAAAATTGGATTTGCATTTTACTCGGATACTCGGAATTTAGGTCAGTTGTGCTGGCGATGAGCATACCATCGTTAAAATGTTGACCTGGCTTCTCCAATGTACCTCAAGTAGAATTGTGTGTTTCTGATTTCATGGGCTCTCTCTCTGACCTCATGATTTTTCTTGTTTTGTTTTGTTTTTGTTGAGCCAAGTCCAACAGGCGCAAGGCTTTGTCCACACATGAGATTGTAACTCGGGAGGGTTTTGCTGCAGTGCTGACATTTAGACTTGCCACAGGCTACAATTTGCTTCGCTCTCACTCTGTCTTCGGCATTTACTGTAGGAAAGGAGCAGTAAGGAGATAATGGGAAGGCCTTCAACGCCTGCCTCAGCTTGCAGGCCAAACACATTGAGAGCTGTGAAATCTTTTTCATGTTCGCAGAAAGGTGGAAAATAGCCATGGACAAAACTAGAGGATTAGGACTGGCATAAGGTGGTTCAGAGTGAAGCTGCATCACATACACATGGAACATTCCAGGTTCAATCCGCAACCAGTGGAGAATTAAAAAATTTGTGTTGATTAATTTGCCTTGCGCTACCTCAAATTTCCAAAGTACTTTACAGCCAATTATAGTACTTTTGAAGTGTAGTCGGGGTAGGAAATGCAACAACCAGTCTGCACACAGTAAACTCCCGCAAATATCAACGTGATAATGATTAGATTACCTGTCCTTCTGTTCAAGGATACAAATTGGCCACCGGAACTTTCCTTGTCCGAATAGCACCATGGGAATTCTTAGGCGGGATTCTCCGGCGTCCCAGTCGTATGCGTCCCAGCGGCGGGAGTCGGCACACCATTGGCTGGCGACGGGATTCTCTGTTCCAACCGCTATCATTGGGAATTCCCATTGAAACAACCCCCCACCGTCAGGATATCCGTGGGCAGGAGTGCACTGACTGCAATAAACGGAGAATTCTGGCCCTATGATAGTGCTGCCTCAGCACTGAAATGACGTGTCTGTCTAGATTCCGTGTTCAAGTGGGGCTTGAACCCACAACCTTCTGATTCAGAGGCAAGAACGGCGCTCACTGAGCCAGGGCCGACACTGCGACACTGAATGAGTTGGGCTCAATTAATGATGAGTGGAGCACTACAATTAGCCTCATCACCCTAATATTTGTGGGGAAACAGGAGAGAAAAAGCAAAGGATTCCCATTCTTGATGAAAACATTAAGTATCTCCTCTGGTGTGCATGTGAATAGAACTGACAGAGCCAGACTTGGATGTGGAAAACTACCAGCTGAGGTTTATCGCCCATATTTTCATGCCAAGGATGGGGGTAGCCTGCAAAAGAATATGAGAGCAGCGACTATGAGACCATTCCCCCATTCTGAATCCTCAGATTATACAACAACAGATGCATTTTCATAATGCCTTTCACATAGGTAACCATCCCAGGTTGTTTTTCAGGAGATTTAACTAACAAAATCTGACCTTCAGATTGTTGGAGACTGAATATGTGGCCCAAGATATGAGCCAACACCCTGCAGAATTCCCACTGCACTGGTGTTGCAGTCGGCACCCTCTGAAACAGTCCCTGACTTGAGTTAGAGTCGGAGACTTCGGACAATTCCAGAGCACTTACCTGATTAGTCACCCCGGAAATGTTAGATAGATTAAAATCTAGTTCAACTCCCAGTTATCTATACAGCTGCCCACACCACCTCAACCCAATCATCCATACTGACCTCCCTGCCCAACTCCCCTCCCCTTTAAGGGGCACCTTGAAAAATACATGAATAGGATGGGAACAGAGGGTTATGGACCCCAGAAGTGTAGAAGATTTTAGTTTAGATGGGCAGCATAGCCGGCGCAGGCTTGGAGGGCCGAAGGGCCTGTCCCTGTGCTGTACTTTTCTTTGTTCTTTCTTCTTTCTTCAAACCTCTGACTACTCCTATGGCTCCCTAACTACACACTGACCTTCCCCCAACCCCACGACTAGCCCCTCTGATCCTCTCAGTTCCCCACACAACCCAACTATACTCCCAACCAGATCTGACAAGCCTCCATCACTCAACTACCCCTTCAATCTGATCTGTTTACCTCCTGCCACTTGACTAGCTCCCTTAACCAACTTAATTATCCTTCACCGCCTGACTACCCACCAACCAGACCTAACTAGCCCCCGCCCTGACTACCTCTCCCAAGTGGACAAAACAACCTCGCCCCATACCTACTTAGTCACCCACCTGATTTGACATGTCGACTTACCTCATGCCACCGTACCATCCTAATGATTTTCCACCCTACAAGCTCATCCACCTGCCACCCTACCCAATTACCTCACCCACTCTACCTACTTACTTCACCCACCTATCCACCAGAGAACCATAGAATGGTTGCTGTACAGAAAGAGGCAATTCAGCCCATCATGTCTATGCCCCTAGTAATTGACCTCTCGGCTCGGGAAAACAAGTCTTCCCTGTCTCCTCAATTAGATTTCCCTTTAGCCTCCACTGTTCTAAGGAAAATAACCTCACCTCTAACCTCACCTATCCAATCGCTCCGCATAGCTGCAATTTTTAAGCTCTAGCAACAATCAGGGCAGCACGGTAGCATGGTGGTTAGCGTCAATGATTCACAGCGCCAGGGTGCCAGGTTCGATTCCCGGCTGGGTCACTGTCTGTGCGGAGTCTGCACGTCCTCCCCGTGTGTGCGTGGGTTTCCTCCGGGTGTTCCGGTTTCCTCCCACAGTCCAAAGATGTGCAGGTTAGGTGGATTGGCCATGCTAAATTGCCCGTAGTGTCCTAAAAAGTAAGGTTAAGGGGGGGGGGGGGTTGTTGGGTTACGGGTATAGGGTGGATACGTGGGTTTGAGTAGGGTGATCATTGCTCGGCACAACATCGAGGGCTGAAGGGCCTGTTCTGTGCTGTACTGTTCTATGTTCTATGTTCTAATCTTGAAAATTTCCTCAGCACTCTCTCCAGAGACATGATCACCTTCCTCTAATGTGGCGACCAGAACTATACACAAAACCCCAGCAGTGGCATAACCAGCATTTTATACAGTTCCGTTATTACGTCCCTGCTTTTCAATACCCTGTCCAATTAAGGAAAGCATTACATATGTTTTTTTGAACACTCATGGTTCTGTGGATATGCACTCCAAGGTCTTCCCATTTATTCAACATTCCCTTTCTTTGTTTGACCTCTCCAGATGTATACCTCACACTTGCATTTGCCACTTCTCTGCCCATTCAACCAAAACATTGATATAATTCTAGTGTTGGCAGCTTTCCTCTCCGCTGTCAACTACACAGCCAATTTCTGTGTCATCTGCAAATTTCCCAGTCATGCCGTCCACATTTAAGTCTAAATCATTAATATGTACAACAAACAGCAAGTGCCTGAACACTGAGCCCTGTGGAACACCACAGGAAACTGTTTTCCATTCTCAAAAACAATCGCCGCTCATTACCCTTTATTTCTGGATCCAATCTGCCACCTTCCTCTGTATCCCAAATTAGATCTCACTTTTCTGACAAAGCTATCAAGCTATCATATCCACGACACTATCCTCATCAATCTTCCTTGTAACTTCCTGAAAAAATTGTATTAAGTTAGTAAGGCACGACCTTGCCCTCACAAAACCATGCAGACTATTCCTGATCAATCCGTGCCTTTCTATGTGACAGTTTATCTTATCTCTCAGAATTATTTCCAATATTTTTCTCACCACTGAAGTTAGGCTGACCCACCTATTTTTTTCTTGCCTATCTGTCACATGATTTTGAAATAATGGCACAACGTTCGCAGACCTCCAATCCTCTGGTGCATCACCTTGTCTAGTGAGGATTGGAAAATGATCCTCAGAGCATCTGCTATTTCATAGAATCATAGAATTTACAGTGTAGAAGGAGGCCATTCAGCCCATCGAGTTTGCACCGGCCGTTGGAAAGAGCATCCTACTCAAGCCCAGGCCTCTACCCCATCCCCGTAACCCAGTAACCCCACTTAACCTTTTTGGACACTAAGGGCAATTTAGCATGGCCAAATAAACTTAACCTGCACATCTTTGAACTAATGGGAGGAAACCCGCGCAGACATGGGAAGAATGTGCAGACTCGGCACAGTGACCCAAGCCGGGAATCGAACCTGGGACGCTGGCGCAATGAAGCAACTGTGCTAATCACTGTGTTACCGTGCTACCCATTCCTCCCTGGCTTCTTTCAATAGCCTAGGGCACAATCCATCTGCCCGCCTTAAAGAATGCCAGTCCTTCCACTACTTCCTCTCTCACTATACATACTGTGTCTAATATTTCATACCTCCTCTTCAACTGGACTGCCTTCCTCAGTGAAGACAGAGACAAAATACTCATTGAGAACACTGACAAAATCTTTTGAATCAACCTGCAAGCTACATTATGCATCACTTATAGGCCCTACCTGTTCATCAGTAGTCCTCTTGCCCTTAATGTATTGGTAAAACACCTAAGGATTTTTTTTGATTTCACCTGCCAATATTTTTTCATATCCTTTCTTTGCTTTCTTAATTTCCATTTTTACTTCATCCCTATATTTTGTAAACTTTTCTCAACTTCTACGGTATTAAATCGTAAACTTTCTTTTTTGTGCTATATCTTGCCCTGTAAGCTTCTGGATAACAAGAGGCCCTAGATTTGACAGTATCACCATTTTTCTTTGAGGGGGCGTGCCGACACAGCACCTGTAGAATTTCTCCCACTGATTTGACACAATTTTTCCTTCGAATATCTGTATCCAGTCCACTCCCGCCAGTTCTCTCTCAGTTTTATAAAATTTGTCTTCCCCCAATTTGGAACTTTTCCTCCTGTCCTATATCTGTCCTTATCCATTATGATGTTAAATCTAACTGTATTATGGTCACTGTCCCCAAAATGGCCCCCCACTGCTACTTCATCCACTTGCCCAGCTTCATTTCTAGCCTATTCATTCACTCAATGTTCACGTTGGACATTTGAATTTACATTACGGCAGCTAGTGCTGTTAAAAGGATGGGAAGCTTCTGCACTGATTCTCTTTGCTGCTCTCTGCATGGATTCCCATGCTGAGGGAATTCCTGCGCACCGTGGACAGGACACCTGAGGCAGGATTCTCCATTTGGCCAATGGCAAAATCATGAAACGCGATTGGGCGGAGAATCGGTTCCGACACCGAAATTGCGTCAGGCGTCGATTTGGCGCCAAATTGAGATGCTCCCCATCACCTCAATAGTGGTGCCAAGGCATTACAGACCCCACGTACAGTAAACACTGTTTGCATATCATTAGCATTCTCCAGGGTCTCTGCGATTTACCTCCTTCGATGGGCCTAGTTCCTGACAGTGCAGTTCATGTGTGCTTTTAAAAATCGTGACACTGGAGTGGTGGCTGCTGAGGGAGGGAAAGGGGGTGTGGGAAATATCCAACATTGCCATAGTTTGCTGACAGTGGAGCCGCTCGCCGGGGGCTTCTGCTAGGGCCGGGGGAATAACGAGGTGGGGGGGGTGGTGGCCAGAAGATGGACTGTGGGGTCAGGATGGCCGGACATGGAACACCATTGCCACAGCTGGCAAGGCAGCCATGCAGCGGCACATGCCGCTGGCTGCCCACTGTGAACTTAGTGCTGTGGATCGCACAGGTGTTCCTCCAGGCCAACCCCCTGAGTGCCCTCTGGCCCCAGCTGACCCATCAGCTGTATGAACATGCTCCAGCACAACCAGTGCCACCTTGTTGGCTGGGGTGAGTGCCGCTGCAGCTTGTCAGTCTCCCGAGTGTCAATCACGGACCTGGCGAATCCCACACCGTTTTTCATTGGAATCGATCGTGTTCCACACGGCGCTGGTGCGGCACCAGTTTTGCTGTCGTGGAAGTCCACAAATTCTGCATTGGCGTCAACACTTAGTCTCAGAAATGGAGAATCCCACCCGTGATCTTTTTAAACATATCCAGGTGAGTGGGTAGTTTTCTGTTTGATCAGCATTGGACTCAATGGTTTTGACCGTGATTGGAAAATTGCAGCCAATAGGACTGGCGACCAAAAGCTTGGTCATCGAGGTAGGGTTTGACGAGTGTCTTAAAGGAGAGAGAGAGAGAGAGAGAGAGAGGGGCAGAGAGGTGAAGGGAGGAAATTTCAGAACCAAAGGCCTCGGAAGCTGCAGGGCCAGCCACTAATGCTGGAGTGATGAAACCTGAGGGAGCACACATGGCCAGAATTGGAGGATGAATGTGAAAATGTATCCTTCCGTCTGTTTTGAAATCATTTAGATCAAAAAATTCATAATTACTTTCGGAGTATGGGGGGAAAGCACAGAATGAATTTTACGGATGCATGCTGAGAGATTCTTCAGTGTGCAGGCTCTCTTATTTCAACAACCTGGCATTTGCCAGAAAAGTTGTAGCTATAAATCTGTTGATCTGACTAAAGTGATTGTTACGGCAAGAGTGCCAACTAAACCCCCAAGAGAGGCTCAGTAAATGATTAATGAAGGTATTCAAATGCATAATGATAATTTTACTGGGGAGTTAAATTATTTTATTGTGAATCTTGAAATGATTGTGACTGTTATGTTCGTGTAACCTGCATGCACAGTGGGCCCACTGGTAAAAAAAAAAGAATATGTTGATTGAGTGATTTGATTGATTCAGTTTATTACGAATGATTTCTTGACGTGTCTTTTCTTCACTGCTCATGATTTGCTCCCTGCTCCTCTGTTCTGGTATGCTTCTGTTCAATGAATATGAAATTTAAATCAATGAAAAAATGACGCCAATCAAGAAACGTGTCACTGAAGTATAGGATCTTAAATGTTTTAGAAAGGATGTTCTGACCAGCAGAGTTTTGTGGTGATGCCCCCCCCCCCCCCCCCCAATGATTTGGAGAATCTAGCAGAGTGCTGTGGAGTTTGGGGATACTGAGGAGGTTGGAAAACTCAATTTGTGATCGCACTATTGGAGAATAAGAGTGGAATCCAGGGTTTTGATGAAGTGAATTTGGTAACTTGAGTGCACAATTAACTGTTTAAGTAACAATTACTCTGAAATTCTAAATGGAAGCAAAAGAGACACAGCTAATATAAGTGGCGCTCTTGGGAACAAAAGAAACTTTTATTTGAAACCTTTACTCGTAAATACCCCTGAACTTCGTTCCCCTTCTATTTTGAGTGTCCTTAGGTAAAGAAATCCATAAGGCACTGTGGGGCATCAGCAGCAGCAGAATTGTATTCCACCACAAGCTGTAACCTCATGGCTGGCATATCCTTCGTCTACCATTATTGTTAAGCCAGGGAATCAACCCTGGTTCAATGAAGACTGCAGGACAACATACCAAAAATGAGATCCCAACCTGGTGAAGCTACAACATAGGACTACATACTTGCTAAACATCAGAAGCAACATGTAATTGCAATAGACAGATCTAAGCAAACCCCTGACCAATATGCCAGATCAAAGCACTGAAGTCCTGCCGCATACAGTCGTGAACAGTGGTGGACAATTAAATAATTAAAATCAAAATAAGGCTCCACAAATATCCCCAAACTCAATGATGGGGGAGCCCAGGATATCAATACAAAACATAAGGCTTAAGTATTTGCAATCATCTACCGGCAGAAGATGCTGAGTGAATGATTCCTCTCCATCCCTCCCTGAGCTCTCCAGCATCACAGGTTTCAGTTTTCAGACAATTTGATACATTCCATTCCATACAAGGCTATTTGCCCTGACAACATCCCCATACTGAAGAAGTAGCCGTGCCCTTGGCTAAACTGTCCTAGCATAGCTACAACATTGGCATCCACCCAACAATGTGGGAAATTCCTCAGCAATGCCCTTACCAAAAAAACACAGATTAAGAGGTGAGATGAAAGTGATAATCTCTGGCATCAAGACGGCATTTGACTGAATGTGGCATCACGGAGCCCAAGCAAAATTGACAAAATTAAATTAGGGGGGGAATTCTCCACTACTTGGAGTCAGGCCCATCACAGGTCGTGATTGTTGGAGGCAATTCACCTCAGTCCCAGGACATTGCTGCAGGAATGCCGAAGATTACTGTCCGAGGCCCAACCATCCTCTGTTGCTTCACCAATGCCCTTCGCTCTATCATAAGGTCAGAAGCGGGGATGTCCACTGATGATTGCATGGTGTTAGGTATCAGTTGCAACTCGTCAGATACTTGACTGCATGCAGCAAGACCTGGGCAAAATTCAGGCCTGGACTCAAATGGTAAATAACAGTTGTGCCACGCAAATGCAAAGAGCATCTCCAATAGGAGTGAATCAAATGATCTGCCCTTGGTAATAGATAGAATTACCATCTCTGCATCCCCCACCATCAACATCCTAGATGTTAGGGCAGCACGGTGGCACAATGGTTAGTATTGCTGCCTCACGGCGCTGAGGTCCCAGGTTCGATCCCGGCTCTGGGTCACTGTCTGTGTGGACTTTGCACATTCTCCCCATGTTTGCGTGGGTTTCGCCCCCACAACCCAAAGATGTGCAGGGTAGGTGGATTGGCCACGCTAAATTGTCCGTTAATTGAAAAAAATTAATTGGATACTCTAAATTTATTTTAAAACTTTAAAAAAAAACATCCTAGATGTTACTATTGACCAAAAATGTAACTGATCCAGCAGTAAAAATATTGCGGCTAAAAGAGCAAGTCAGGGGCTGGGAATCCTGCGATGAGAAACACACCTCTTGACTCCCAAAAGCCAGTGCACCATCTACAAGGTACAAGTGAGGAGTGTGATGGAATACTCTACAATTGCCTGCATGAGTTGAGCTCCAACAATGCGCAAGATCAACACCATTCAGGACAAATCAGCCCACTTGATCACATCCCAACCAGCACTTAAACATTCATTCCCTCCGCCACTGACGCCCAAGTGGTAGCAGTGTGTACCATTTACAAGATGCACTGCATCAACTGGACAAGCCTCCTTCAAAAACACTATCCAAACCCACAGCCTCTGCCACCTAGGACAAGAACAACACATGTATGGGAACACCACCACTTGCAAGTTCTCTTCCAAACTACACACCATCCTGACACGGAACGATATCACCAATCCTTCGCTGCCACTGGGTCAAATTCCTAACAACACTGTGGGTGTACCTACACCAGATGGCCTGCAGCAGTTCAAGAAGGCAGCTCACCACCACCTTTACAACAGCAGTTATAGATGGCAACAAATATTCACTTCTGCCCTGCCAATGACAGCCGCACCCCATGAAATAATGAAGGAAATGTATCCAGGGCAGCTGTGTAAAATAAACTTTAGGCCTCTCAAGTGTGATAATCAAAGGCTTGACATTTATTTCAGGACTCCAATGCAATGGTAGTCAAAAACAAGGCGGAACATGTGCATTTATTATTAGGTCGGTGTTGGCCTCACCAACAATCCCAATAGGGCCATCAAGTGTTTTTGGTATTCGATTGCTCACTGTGGAACCACGAGGAGTAGGAGTGAAGAGTGGTTTCAGGGTCACACTGTGGGCTGCTGCCAACCCTCACTTACCACCTCTTCCCATTCGCAGCTGATGTGCTGGACATGCACCTTGTCATTCACAGAAGGTATTGTCCTTCAAAATGTTTCAAGCGCTGTTTAACGTAACGCACCAACCATTGAAGCCAAGTTCTTATTTCCGAGCCAGTAATGAAAATGATTGCATTCCCTGTTCCATTTGACATTTCAGAATTACAGAGTACAGTAAACTTGAAATAAGCACGTCTTGTGCAAATGTTGTTGACCTTTAGCCATTCCTTTACTGAGACAAAATCGTAGCTCAGCTCTTCCATTTACCTCTGCAGTTAACTAATCAATAGAATGATCAGATTTTGCTTTTACCACAGAGAGCTCTGATTTATTTTGATGCTCTGGCTGTTTTGGGTCAGGTATATTTAGTGAACTAATTTTGTTTTAAATGAGCTGCTCTGCTGAGGAAATAAGGTTTAATTTTCATGCAGCTTTTTGCCTGATCTGGTGAATGCATTGGGCCGGATAACCTCGGTTGACCTCCTCTTGTCAGTGATTCCTTGTGCTGTTATTAAATGTCAGAAGTGCAGTATGGATGCTGTGGAAATGGCTAAAGGGAAAATGGAAAGGGATGGGGGGTCGGGGGGGGGGGGTAGATCATTAATCTAATACTTAACATTTGGATCAAGGTGAAGCAGCAACAAGCAAAGTTAAGCAAATGTCGGATTATATTCCCCAAACAGTGGGTTATAAACTGGAGACATCTCAGTTTCTGCCACCAAACTGTAGCAGCCATAATGTGTTGTGTTCTATGGCTCCCCTGATCATGAAGACTCGCATAGAACTTGTGTGGTTAGTCATAACAAGTATTTATTATTAACACGTGGACAGGTAATCAACAAACCTATGTACAGACATATCATTGGGGAGGCTGTGGCATAGTGGTATTGTCACAGAGACCCAGGATAATGATCTGAGGATCCATGTTCGAATCCCACCACGGCAGTAAAACTCAATAAAATATCTGGAAGTAAAAGTCTAATGATGACCGTGAAACCATTGTCGATTGTTGTAAAAAGCCATCTGGTTCACTAATGCCCTTTACCTGGTCTGTGACTCCGGCAATGTGGTTGACTCTAGCAAGCCACTCGGTTGTATTCGAACCATGCACCAGAAACGACAGACCCAGCCCTGTTGACACTGCAAAGTCCTCCTTACTAACATCAGGGGGCTTGTGCCAAAGTTGGGAAAGCTATCTAGTTAAGCAACAGCCTGACATAGTCATAGTCACAAATCATAACTTACAGCCAATGTCCTGGACACCACTATCACCATTCCTAGGTATGTCCTATCGCACCAGGAGGACAGACCCAGCAGAGGCAGCGGCACAGTGGTCTCCAGTCAGAGGGAGTTGCCCTGGGAGTCTTCAATATCGACTCAGGTTAAACATAGGCAAGGAAACCTCCTGCTGATCACCCATTACCCATCAGCTGATAAATCAGTACTCCACCATGTTGAACACCACTTGGAGGAAGCACTAAGGGTGCCAAGAGTACAGAATATGCTCTGGGGTGGGGGACTTCAATGTCCATCACTCAGTAGTATCACCACAGATTGAGCTAGCTGGGTCCTAAAGAACATAGCTGCTAGACTGGAACTGCAGCAGGTGGTGAGGGAACCAACAAGAGGGAAAAATATACTTGACCTCATCCTCCCCAATCGGGGGCTGGTTTAGCTCAGTGGGCTAGACAACTGGTTTGTGATGCAGAACAAGACCAGCAGCGCGGGTTCAATTCCCGTACCAGCAGAGAATTCTGAATTCTCCCTCTGTGTACCAAAACAGGCACCAGAATGTGGCGACTAGGGGCTTTTTACAGTAACTTCATTGCAGTGTTAATGTAAGCCTACTTGTGACAATAAAGATTTATTTATTTATTTATCTATTTATCTGCCTGCTGTGGATGCATCTGTCCATGACAGTATCAGTAGGAGTGACCATCGCACAGTCCTTGTGGAGACAAAGTCTCGTCTTCACAGTGAGGATACCCTGCATCATGTTGTGTGGCACCAGCACCGTGCTAAATGGGATAGACTTCAAACAGATCTAGCAACTTAAGACTAGACATCCATGAGGCGCTGTGGGCCATCAGCAGCAGAATTGTATTCAATCATAATCTGCAACCTCATAGTTCGGCATATCCCCCTCTCTACTATTACCATCAAGCCAGGGGATCAACCCTGGTTCAATGAAGAGTGCAGGAGGGCATGCCAGGAGCAACACCAGGCGCACAGAAAAATTAGGTGTCAACCTGCTGAAACTACAACACAGGACTACTTGTGTGCCAAATAGCATAAGCAGCAAGTAATAGACAGAGCTAAGTGATTCCACAACCAACGCCTCAGATCTAAGCTTTGCAGTCCTGACACATCCAGCCGTGAATTGTGGTGGACTATTAAACAACTCACTGGAGGAGGAGGCTCCACAAATATCCCCATCCTTAATGATGGAGGAGCCCAGCACATATGTGCAAAAGACAAGGCTGAGGCATTCACAACAATCGTCAGCCAGAAGTGCCGAGCGGAAGATCCATCTCGGTCTTCTCCAGAGGTCCTCAGCATCACAGATGGCAGTCTTCAGCCAATATGATTCATTCCACATGATGTCAAGAAATGGTGAAGGCACTGGATACTGCAAAGGCTATGGGTCCTGATAATATTCCATCAATAGTACTGAAGACTTGTGCTCCAGAACTGGCCGCACCCCCAGCCAAGTGGTTCCAGTACATCTACAACACTGGCATCTACCCTGCAATGTGGAAATTTTCCCAGATGTGTCCTGTGCACAAGAAACAGGAAAAATCCAAAACAGCCAATTACCGCCCTATCAGTCTACTCCCCGTCATCAGCAAATGATGGAAGGAGTCATCATCAATACTTTTAAGTGGCACTTACTCAGCAATAACCTGCTCAGGGATGCTCAGTCCACCAGGGTCACTCAACTGTTGACCTTATTACAGCCTTGGTTCAAGCATGGACAAAAGCGCTGAATGCCAGAGGTGAGGTGAGAGTGACTGCCCTTGACACCAAGGCAGCATTTGACCGAGTGTGGCATTAAGGAGCCCCAGCTAAACTGCAGTCAATGGCAATCAGGGGGAAACTCTCTGCTGTTTGGAGTCAAACCTGGCACAAAGGAAGATGCTTGTGGTTGGAAGTCAATCATCTCAGCTCCAGGACATCACTGCAGGAATCTTCAGGGTAGTGTTCCAGGCCCAACTATCTTCAGCTGCTTCATCAATGACCTGCCTTCCATCATAAGGTCAGATGTGGGGGTGTTTCCGGATGGCTGCACACAGCACAATGTTCTGCACCATTCACGGCTCCTCAGATAATGAAGGAGTCCATGTCCAAATGCAGCAAGACCTGGACAATATCCAGGTCTGTGCTGACAAGTGGCACATTACATTCGCGCACAAGTGTCAGGTAATGACCATCTCCTACAAGAGAGGATCTAACCATCACCCCTTGACATTCAATGGCAGTACCATCGCTGAATCCCCCACAAACAACATCCTGGGGGTTATCATTGATCAGAAACTGAATTGGACTAGCCTCATTGATACTGTAGCTACCAGGGCAGGTCAAAGTCTAGGAATCCTATGGTGAGTAACTCACCCCCTGACAACCCCCCCCCCCCCCTCCCAAAAGAAAAGCCTGTCCACCATCTACAAGGCTCAAGTCAGGAGTATAATGGTATACTCTCCACTTGCCTGGATGAGTGCAGCTCCAACACCACTCAAGAAGCTCGACACCATCCAGGACAAAGCAGCCTGCTTGATTGCTCCTCCTTCCACAAACATTCAAATGCTCCACCAATGATAAACAGTGGCAGCCGTGTGTACCATCGACAAGATGCACTGCAGTAACCCACTAAGGTTCCTTCGACAGCACCTTCCAAACCCACGACCATTACCATTTAGAAGGACGAGAGCAGCAAATAACTGGGACCCCAACCACTTTAGGTTCCCCTCCAAGTCATTCATCACCCTGACTTGGAAATATAACACCACTCCTTCGCTGTCGCTGGGACAAAATCCTGGAACTCCCTCTCTGACAGCTCAGTGAGTGCGCCTGCATCTGACAGACTGCAATGTTTCAAGAAGGCAACTCATCACCACCTTCTGAAGGGCAACTCGGGATGGGCAAAAAATGCTGGCCTAACCAGCGACGCCCACATCCCGTAAATGAATTTTTAAAAAGTTACTGGAGAGCTACGGTGAGATGCGACTGTCCTGTTGTCTGTCCTGGTACCAACTGCCGCGTCCCGTCAGTCACTTGCTGCATATCTGAATCCCTGTGTGTCTGGCTCCACCTACTGGCAGGAGGTCATAACTGTCATTACATGTATTGATGATCAACTTTATACATTGGTATAATTATGTACAGTTATATACATTGGTATGATTAGATCCAGTTATATACAAATATGTATATGTACATATCACCACATCCCCCTTCCTTTGGAGAAAGGTATATTCACAACCACATTTTGTGAACATTTAATTACAAGTTCAGTCTCTCAGGCTTGGGCCTATTCTGGTCCACCATCTGAGCAATGGCTGGGTTAGGGAACATGCCCCACCTTCATCAATTGCTAGCCTTTCCACCGGCACCAAAGCAGATGTATCATTAACCCCGGCTGTGCTGGACAGTCTGTGTCTTTCTCCAGTTTGGGATTAGACCCAGACTCATCTCCTGGGCTAAGCACAAAAGGTGGTTGTACTTTGAGGAGCGCTCATCGGCTCCGGCGTAGATGTGAGCCATCCTCAGTATACACCATATATGAGTGCAGACCCGCTTGTTGAACACCCGTCATTAGCTTCACCCATCCTTTGCCATTGGGTCCTCGATTCTGACCGTCTCTCTTATCTGCAAGGGCTGGAGTGTGCTTGCAGACCTATCATAGATCTCTTTCTGCTTTTGTTTCTGAAGACTCAGCTTCCCCAGGAACTGTCGATTGACCGTGGGCACCACCGTGGAAGGCAGGGTTGTTCACAGCTGCCTGTTCAGAAGCACGCTCCGCTGGTGACAGGACATTTGCCAGCGGATTGAATAGTAGCTGAGTAAGGTGAGATACATGTCTTCCTGGCTGCCCAGGGCCTTCGTCAGCAGCTGCTTCACTATGTACGTCCTTTTCCACCTTCCCATTCGACTGGGTAGAGAGCGGGCTCGAGGTCATGTGTTTAAAGTCATACCGGTGAGCGTACTCAGTCCATTCATGATTGCTCAAACAATGACCATTGTCCGACATGACAATAGATGTTATGCCATCCCGGGCAAAGATCGCTTTGACCTGCTGAATTACACAGAGAGCTGTTGCGTTGAGCAACTGTGCCAACTCTGGGTAATTGGAGAAGTAGTCTATTACGACCAGGTAATCTCTACCCTCAAGATGGAACAAGTCCAGGCCAACCTTCTGCCACGGGCAGGCAACAACGTCTTCCACATGCATGGGTTCCTTGCTCTGCCTGCATCGAAATGTCTGAAAGGTATTGCATTGCTCAAACATACCTGCAATGTCCTGAATAATACCTGGCCAATATATCGTCTCTCGGGCTCTGCAATTGCAATTTTCAATGCCCAAGTGCTCTTCGTGAAGCTTTGTTAGCATGAGCGGCCTCAGCGCATGTGGGATGACAATCCTGTGCTGCCTTAAAAGAAGACCATTCACCTCACTGAGCTCGGCACGAATATTATAGTGTGCAGAGCAGGAGCCTTTCGGACAACCTTCTTTGAGACGCCTGCTGATCTTTTGAAGCACCGGATCCTTGGCCGTTTCTGCCTTGATTAGCCTCAACTTTCCGTCAGAGATCAGCAGTGATGCAGCCACCATATTGACATGTAGTTGAACTTTCTCAGCCCCTGGACAGACCTCATTGATGGCCGCCGCTCTTGAGAGTGTGTCAGCGACAGCCATTAGCTTGCCTGGTGTGCAGATCAGGTTAAAGTCATACGTTGGAATTTCATCACAAATTGTTGTATCCTCGGGGACCCCTGACAGAAGTTCTTGTGGGCTATCACAACCAACGGCCTGTGGTCCGTCTCAAGCAAAACTGTGAGCAGCCCATATACGTAGGCGTGAAGTTTTTCGAGGCCCGTGACTAGCGCCAGGCATTTCTTCTCAATTTGTGCAAATCTGCGCTCTGTTTCCATCTTGGTGCTCGAAGCATATGCCACTGGCAGCCAATCACCATTCACACTCTGCTGCAGAGGCACTGCCCCAACCCCAATCTAAGATGCATCCGTGGAGATTTTGGTTTTCTTGGCCGGGTTAAAAAAGGCCAGGACAAGCACCGCTGTTAGCAAAACACAGGGGGCAGGATTCTCCGATTGCCAATGCTGAAATTGCATTTGGTGATTGAGCGGAGAATCCCTTTTGAAGCCGAAATCGGGGCGGTGCCTGTTTTTGGATGCCACGCCCCCTCCAAAATGGCATAATTGGTGAGTATGTTGCACACCGTTTGGACAGCCTCAGGATGTCACCTGAAGGCCATCCCACGATGCTCAGCCCCCAATGAGCCGACTTCCCGACGCCCTGGATGACTTGTGGTCTGAGGTTTCGTCAACCTCGCGTGGCAGCTGCGGACTATGTCCAGCGCCGCCACAGTTGGGCACGGGTGCGGAGCCATTCTGCTGGCCGAAGGCCGTTGGCGGGGGGACTAGTGGGGGGTGGTCCGTGGGTGGCGAGGGTGGTTACAGGGGGGCACTATCTGGCAGGCTGGGTCCACGTGTGGCCGGTGCCATGTTGTAAGGCGTGACCGCTGCAGGTTGCCGCCATGCACATGTGTGGCCATGGACTCAGCAATTGTCTGGCTGTTTCTGTCGGGAACACCAGGGGTTTTACGTGGTGCAGCTGCTAGCCCCCCACTGGGCGGAGCATCGGTGCAGGGGCGCTGCCGACTCTTTCATTGCAAGACTCGCCACATGCACCGGACATAGCCTCACAATCGGAGATCATAATGTTTTCCACTCCTGCTCGTGTTTCGGTGACCACTGGAAGACAGCATCCTCTTTAAGAGACTCCCTGGCAAGGTTAGGAATGAACTTTCCCACAAAGTTAATCATGCCCAGAATGCACAATATGGCCTTTTTGTCCGTGAGCCGTGGCATCTTGATGATGGCTTTGATTTTTTTCAACATCCGGTTGCACATCTTCTGATGATAGCCTATCCACGAGAAAGGTAATAGGGGGGATGGCATGTGGCACAGTGGTTAGCGCTGGGACTCAGCGGCGTTGAGGACCAGGGTTCGAAACCCAGCCCTGTGTCACTGTCCGTGTGGCGTTTGCGCGTTCTCCCCAAGTCTGCATGGGTTTCACCCCCACAACCCAAAGATGTACAGATTAGGTGGATTGGCCATTCTAAATTGCCCTTAATTGGAAGAAAAAAATGATTGGGTACTCTAAATTCAAAAAAAAGAAATGTAATAGTGTCAACACCGACTTGGCATTTCACCTGATTGAGTTTGAGGCCATTCTTGCTGACTCTTTGGAGAACTTGAAAGAGCCTTGCACCATACTCCTCACACGTGGACCTCCAGATTATAATGCCATTGACACTGACACGTGCACCCAGCAGTTCTTCCACTATGTGCTCCATAGCTCGATGAAAGATTGTTGACGCAGAAATAATATCAAACGGCATCCGCAGGAAGCAGTAACGGCCGAAAAGATGTGTTGAAGGTGCACAGTCTTGTGCTCGTCTCATCGAACTTGAACTGCCAGAAACCCTGTGACACATCCAGATTGCTAAAGCATGTTGCTCAAGCCATTTTACATGCAATTTCCTCCCTCTTTTAGACAGGGTAGTGCTCTCTTTTAATGTTCATGTTAAGATCCTTGGGGGTCCATACAAAATTTTACAACTCCATTCTGTTTCTTTACGCATACCATGGAGTTGGCCCAGTCAGTGGACTCTTCTATGCGCCTAATGACACCCAGGGTTGTCATTCGCTGCAGCTCAGCTTTGAGTTTCTCCCTCAGTGGAGCAGGCACCCATCTGGGCGTATGCATGACCGGTCTTGCATCCTCCTGACGAGCCCAAGTTCTTCATATGCCTGCACCCCAATGAGCGAATCACGCTCTGTCTCCACCATGGGGATTAATATTCTGCACGTTACCTCCTTGACAGTGACATCAAACTCGTATTCACCCAAATTTGGGATCCCACGTCCATTGTAGTCTTTCAGACCATTCCTCCCGGAAATATGTGAGTTTTGACCTTTAGCCGCTGCACCGCATTGACCAGAATCAGGTTGGCTCTCGCTCCCGTATTGAGTTTGCAACTGATGAGCGTTCCATTGAGCATTACTGTGATGATCCATCTGTCCTCAATAGTTCCTGCAGTCACCTCACTGTGACTGCAGACTGGAAGTTTCACTTCTTTGTTTCGGCCGGTCGAACTGTTTGAGTCACTATTCAAAACCATATTCACATCGGTCCGGTTGTTGTCTCCTTTGTCCTTGTCCGGACTCTTCTTTTCTGTCCAGACAACTGTGCATCGGCAAGCAAAGTGACCCATTCTGCCACACTTGTAACAATTCTTTTTGAAAGCAGGGCATTGGCGTGCGGCAAGTGTCTGTTGCTCCATTTGTGGCACAAAATGTCAGATGGCCACCCGCACCGAGACCACGTTTCTTTTGATGTTGCATAGCAGTGAGATCAAAATGGCCACCTGCACGAGACCATGTTTTTTGTGCGGCTGCTTAACGGTGTGCTAAAAATGGCCGCCTGCATTGAGACCGCGGGCGCGATTCTCCGCTGCCCACGATGGGTCGGAGAATAGCGGGAGGGCGTCCCCGACATTTTTCACGCCCTCCCGCTATTCTCCCCCCCCCCCCCACGGCCGCCCCACGACACGAATCGCTGCTCGCCGTTTTTTACGGCGAACAGCGATTCTCCCCAGGCCGATGGGCCGAGTTCCCAGGCCTTTACGGCCGTTTTTATGGCAGAAAACACACCTGCTTGCTGCCGTCGTAAAAACGGCCGCAACATGCCCGTTCAGTACCAAGGCCGTGCCAAGGGGGGCATGGGCCCGCGATCGGTGGGCACCGATCGCGGGCAGTGCGTCCTTAATGGACGCACTCTTTCTCCCTCTGCCGCCCTGCAGGATCAGTCTGCGGGGCGGCCGAGGGAGATGACGGCCCCGCGCATGCGCGGGTTGGAGCCGTTCAATCCGCGCATGCGCGGCTGATGTCATCGCGTGCGTCAGCCGGCATGACGCTTGGCGCGCGGACTTAGCGACGGTCGCTAAGGCCGTGATGCCGTGGTTCACGGGGCCCCGCTGCTAGTCCCGCCCGGGGGGGAGAATTGGGTCCCGGGAGGGGGCGCGGAGGCTGCCGTGAAACACGGCCAGTTTCACGGCAGCCTTTACGATTCGCCTCATTTGCGGAGAATCGTGACCCGCATTTCTTTCGGAACTGCGCCACAGCACCTATGGCGCCAGTATCACTTCCAAGATGTGCCGCAACATTACCTGATCTGAAGGAGCCGATCCGCAGTGCAGATAACTCACTTGCCTGGGATATACTATTGGTGGCATCCAACGTGAGGTTGTCTTCCCTCAACAATTATTCTGGTAGCGCAACATCCGAAACCCCCCCCATAATTTGGTCACGGATCATTGAAGATTGCAACTGTCCAAAAATGCACAACTGGGTCTTTCATCTTAAATCCGTCGCAAAGTTTTAAAAAAAAAATAATTTTTATTGGTATTTTTTGAAAAATATATATCAACAGAACAATAATAATAATAACAATAATAAACACCCCCCGGCACCCGTAACAACGCATGTAATAAACCCCCCCACCCCCCCAACCCAATAAACAACTAAATAAATTAACAATAAGCAAATTAACTTAAACAATACCCCCTTGAGACCCCCCCTCCCCCCCCGGGTTGCTGCTGCTGCTGACCTAGTTCTTTATCGTTGAGCCAGAAAGTCGAGGAAAGGCTGCCACCTCCTAAAGAACCCTTGTACCGACCCCCTCAGGGCGAATTTGACCCTCTCCACCTTAATGAATCCCGCCATATCATTGATCCAGGTCTCCATGCTCGGAGGTCTCGCATCTTTCCACTGCAGCAAGGTCCTCCGCCGGGCTACTAGGGACGCAAAGGCCAAAACATCGGCCTCTTTCACCTCCTGCACTCCCGGCTCCACCCCAACCCCAAATATCGCGAGTCCCCAGCCTGGCTTGACCCTGGACCCTACCACCCTTGACACCGTCCTCACCACCCCCTTCCAGAATTCCCCCAGTGCCGGGCATGCCCAAAACATATGGGCATGGTTCACTGGGCTCCCCAAGCACCTAATGCACCTGTCCTCACCCCCAAAAAACTTGCTCATCCTCGTCCCGGACATATGAGCCCTGTGCAGTACCTTGAACTGGATGAGGCCAAGCCTCGCACATGAAGAGGAGGAGTTCACCCTCTCCAGGGCATCCGCCCATGTCCCCTCCTCAATCTGCTAATCCATCGCAATGTTATCGAACAATTCCTTATCTTTTCTTGGCATGGGAATGGACCAAGTATCGTTCAAAAGTCTCATTTTCTTCGAGGAGAACAATGTAGATCAAAGCGCTTAATCACCTCATCATAACTCTCTTCTTTGTTATCAAAACCAAATAAATTATACAGTTCAAGTGCTTGTGGACCTGCTATCGATAGCAGCAACGCAACGCGCCTTGCATTAGGCAGCGCCTGGGGGCCACGGCGGAAAAGATAGAGTTAAAAGCGCGCTAGTTTGTGTCCAGATTACCCGAGACTTGAAGTTGGTGGTGGGCCTTCAAACCATCCATCTCAGACTTCACTGTTTGGTGTTGCATTGAGTCGCAAATTAGTAGTTCACCAGGTTGGTAGAGAAGTTGTTTGTTTGGATTCTCCTATTCTTCAGCGTGGATTGTCTTGTCTGCAGTTCCCTTGAGTTCTTCAGCACCCCTGGTACCATGTTGTGTTCTATGGCTCCCTTGATCATGACTACACGCATAGAACATGTATGGTTAGCTATAACAAGTATTTATTATTAACACATGGACAGGTAACCAACAAACCTATGTACAGACAATTGTATCTAAGTGAATGGAGAGCTATGGTGAGATGCGACTGTCCTGTTGTCCATCCTGCTACCAACTGCCACGTCCCATCAGTCACCTGATGTATATCTGGCTTCAAGTGTGTCTGGCTCCACCAACTGTCAGGAGGTCAGAACTGTCACTACATGTATTGATGATCAGCTTTATATATTGGTACAATTATATACAGTTACATATATTGGTACAATTATACACAGTTTTATACAGATATGCATATGTGCATGTCACCACATAATGGTGTGTATTGATGGCACGAAAATATCCCAAGTTTCTTTCGAGGAGCATCGATAGACAACATTTGGACATCAAGCCACATTTGGAAAATAACAACTCCATCATGCCCCATTCATTAGTTAGAAAGTTGCTCACTCGGTAGTCATCAGGAGTGAGAATACTTGCAATTTTATTTTCTCT
This sequence comes from Scyliorhinus canicula, assembly GCF_902713615.1. Classification (NCBI taxonomy): domain Eukaryota; kingdom Metazoa; phylum Chordata; class Chondrichthyes; order Carcharhiniformes; family Scyliorhinidae; genus Scyliorhinus; species Scyliorhinus canicula. The sequence goes on along the minus strand of NC_052150.1, from coordinate 33,338,686 downwards.
CATTAGAATTCAGGGTCACCGAGGCCAATTGAAGAACAGCAATTACTCACATTTAAAATGTCCCAAGGGCATTCACAGCAGCATCGTCAGACAAAACTTGACACCAAGCTGCATACAGAGGCCCAGAATGGGCTGAATACTCCAAGGTATGAGGAAAATCCGATTGACTCACTTAAGGCTTGCTCAGCTTTGACATGTTCCTGACTCCGTGCTTTTTTCCTGAAGGTAGGGTCTCTGGAGTGATGGTTATCCTCCCTTTTATTGGTAATTAACCAATGAAAGGAACTTAATAGAGCCATTAGCTCATTTGTCCAACAGCACACAAATCCCCCTGCGTGAGGAAGTGGAACAAAGCCAGCTTCACAGCAGGCCATCAGAGCTGTGAACCCGATGAGGCCTTTATTACATTTCCGGCACTCAATTACAATCCCCAGATCTCCTCAAACAGAAGGCATGTCACTGTAGCCACTTCATGGAAGACTGATGCCTCCACTAACGTTGCACCAGCTGCAATAGCAGATGATGCCTTGCTAGTGAAGATGACTCCATGATGTGACAGGTGTTCCTGGCCCCTCAGCAGCACCCTCATGGTGAAGATGGCCAGCAGGTTATGTGGAAAAGGGAAATGGGGATGAGAAAAATATCAGCCATGATTGAATGGCGGAGCGGACTTGATGGGCCGAGTGGCCTAATTCTCCTCCTATGTCTTATGGGTCTACCCATGTACAGCTCTGAACAGACCTCCTGATGCTGGCCCTTGGCCACCCTCCCTAATTGGAAGTGGGCCCTGGAGGTGATTTCTTGGTTACCTCGGAGAGGATTGCACCTGAGGCCCTGCCATGGCCATTTCCAGATTCCATATGCGGAATTGAGACTGGTGTCAGAACCACCACCCACTCACAAAAATGCAGCCTACTTGGGGCAGCTGACTAAATGTTTAAGGAAGCATGTTTTAAGGAAAGACTGGGAAAATGGTAGAGAGGCCGTGATGTTTAAGGAGGTCATTTCAGCAGCTATAGCTACCAACGGCGCAACATTGAAAATCGGGTATTCACAAGGCTCAAACCTGAAGAAATACACATTTCAAAGATCTGCAGGAGGTTAGAGATAGGGTGCGGGGTTCTCCCTTCTGGGGACTAAGTTCCTACGCCCGCCAGAAAACGGGCGGGAATCACTCGGACTATTTCCCAGAAAGTCCGGGGCTGATTCTCCGTCTTCAAGAGGGTGAGCAGGGCCCCGGCATGCATCCTGCAGCTCCGGCTGTTGGCGGGGCCCTGCAGTTACGCCCGCACGGCGGCTGGCTGCAGGTCCGCGCATGCGTGCGGCGGCCACCTTCATGCCGGCCCCCGCGCAACATGGCGGAGCCCTACAGGGGCCGGCGCGGAGGAACATAGGCCCCCCCGGAATGAGCACGCCTGCCGATCGGTAGCTACCAATCGCGGGCCTGGCTACCGTGGAGGCCCACCCCGAAGCCGGATTCCTCCGCCTCCCTACTAGGACAGCCCCCACGGCAAGAACGCCGAGGTCCTGCCGGGTGGGACCACATGTGAACCACGCCAGTGGGACTTGGCGGGCGCTAGGCCCATCAAGCACAGAGAATTGCCGCAGGGGCCGTTGACCAGCGCCACGTCGATCGGTGCGTTCGACTGCCAGCAATTCTCCGGTCGCCGGAGAATCACGTGCTGGCGTGCAAGCCTATTTTGGATAACTCTCCGCCCCTGCGCGAGCGCAATTTTGGCGCGGAGGGTCAGTGAATCCCGCACCCGGAGGGCATCGCCAAAAATTGCCTTTAAAACAAGGATGATGAATTTTAAACTTTGGATTGATTCAAGAGACTGGTGGCATTCAATCCATAAAACCTGCACCATGTTTTCCTCCACAGGAGTCATCTCATCTAATCCTGCTCTCCTGTTGGCTCCCACATCTTTCAATGTCGGGCTTCTTCAAGCAACTGTTAAATTGACTTTGAAGCTGGTTATCTGGTTTCTGCTTTAATCATGGTTTGTGACTGACAGGTCCACATTCAAAATAAAGTCGCCACAATCCCAGATGACCATTGGCTGCTTTCCCCTTTGAGGGAGGAGTTGACTGGTGAGGATTTAATCTGCGGATCACCGCACCTCAGGCGAGGGGAACGGTTGAGAAGACTGGGCCTTCATGCATAACCTCAGCCAGTACAGGAATTGAACCCGCGCTGCGGCCTCGCTCTGCATCACGAACCAGCTTTCCAGCCAACTGAGCTGACCAATATTGTTGTAGAGAACTTTTTTTCAACTACCCTTTTTAAGCTTTCTCACCATTATCTTCTATTCGTGCCTACTCATTGCCATCTCGCTGAGCAGAGGAGACAACACATCACTATTATTTTGTGACATATTCCTCTTCGGCAAGTTTTCCCGTCCAAAAGAACAGATAATTGGTTCTGTCCATTTTAAAATGATCTCGAGTGAGGACTAAAACAGCATCTTATTCCATTGGATGCCAGCTGGTGGCAGCAGTGCACATTCTACGGTCGTCAGTGTTTGAATCCTGTTTAATTCAGTGGAAAATAATTGACAACATTGGCGAGCTGATCGTTTCCCCTCCCATCCAACTGTATGGCTGTGACTCCAATCTATCTTCCATCGCTTCCCAATGCCCCTGTGTCTCCTGTTGCCCTTTATATTCAGGCTGTCCCATCTGCCATGATTTTCCACATGCCTTGTCTTTTCCTCATGCTTTCAGGCACTCTGTAATGCCTCTTTCCGCGGCCATTAAATTAAATGATCCTACAGTCCCCCTGCCCTCACCCCTCACCCCCCCCCCCCCCCCCCCCCCCCCCCACCGAAGTGAGAAGAACATCTTTGTGAGGAGAGGCCATCTTCCTGTGTGTGTGTGTGTGCAAAAGCTGGCCTATCACCCTCTTACCGCAGAATTGTTCCAGGTACGGATGAGTGTTGGGAAAATAAGCCCTCTCTTGAAAAATAAAAAAGCAATGCAATGAACTGCAGGAAATAAATGCCATGCATGTTTACAGCTAAATGGCAGAGTTTGGCAAGCACTTGTGACAATAGGCCATGTCTACACTAATGTTACATGGTGAGATCACATAATTGTCAATGGGGCTGTTCACAATACAATCGGATGTCATGATGTTTAATTTACTACAAAGAGATGAGCTCCCAAAATGGCCTTTTCGCATATTGTGATGTTCACACTGCCGCCTGTCATTGAGGTCAGTATGATTGGTTTGCTATTGGATCAATTATTTTCTCTTCCATCTTTGCTTTTACATAAATCATTGCATCTGGGAGGGGAAGTGGGGTTGGGGGGGGGAGGGGGGAGGGGGGGGGGGGAAGAGGTGGGGTCGGACAAAGTAAGCGCAGAAGCTTCCTGGGATTGCATGCTTTACGAATGTTTCTTTCTCCAGGAGCCACATCCTTGGCGTGTGTAAATGTGCTAAGAATTCAGACCCATACATGCAGCGGTAGATTGTGCAGTAAGTCGTGTGACGCGACCTGAAGCAGTGGGTGCAGCTTTCACTGGGAGTTTTATTTATAAAAAGAGAATCCGAGGAGAAGAAAGCAGGAGTCTAATGCACAATTGGGAGGGGGAGGAATAGAGGCGACCTGATTGGATTACGGCTTGAATTTATACAGTCGAATGTAAATTGACTCTCTCAGGCTGTCTCCTGCAACTAACAATGGTCTGAACAGTCGTCTTCCACATCAGTAAATCGCGTTGAATCAAACCGTGACTCCACAAGTGGTCCAACAAATAAGGCATTGTTGCACGGCTGCACTGCTTTTACCAGCAGCCTGACTGAGAGCTGAGTGTGCTGCTGTTATAACAGAGACCAGTCGCTACTTCAAGTGTAGAAATGGAAGCCCAGGAGAATCCGGGGAGTCCCCGATCCCAGCTCCTGGAATAGAAGAAGCTATGGGTAGGATCAAATGGCTCAGCTGTGTCACTGACTTGAAGCATCTTATTTCCTGATTTCAAATTGGAGAGCATCTGAGGCAGGGGCATTTGAAATATGTGAGTAGAGAGAATTTCTATCTGTGTTAAAGGCCATTCATGAAAATATCTAAACGTGGAGATGAAAATGAGAACAGCCATACATATTGCACTTATGTTTCTCTGAAAATGGAAACTAGGTATACATCTTTATAATGTGATGCTGAGCGAAAACTTTGTTCTCCTCCCCTCTTTGACTCTTCCCCCCCTCCTCTGTCCAAACCTCTGTCCAATTTCTGTCCCTCCATTCTCAGGTCCATTCTTTGTCTGCTCGTCTCTCTCTCTATCTCTTTCTTCCTCCCTTTTCACCCCACTTCCCCATGTGTGTGTCTGCCCCGCTGTCCATCTATATTCTCCGCCCCTCGATGTGTGTCTCAAGTGTTTCACAGGCCACGCTTGAAGCAGTCACTCTTTCTCGGCGGGCTGTTTTTTTTTTTTGCCTTTGCGCACCAGCTAGATCCCGCAAACACAGTCAGGTGAACGACTGTGTGTTTTGGTACTGTTGGTTGAGGTTTATGTTTTGGCCTGAAGAAACCCCTATTTCTCTTCAGATAAGACCCATCTCAACTGTTGTATTAGGCAGATGCGGGCCTTAGTGCAGCATCTCGCTTGAAGCCTGGAACCTCCCACAATGCGACTGTGCCTCTATATTGCATTGAAATCCAGGTTTAGAATGTGGGCTTGACTCTCCCTCCATGTCTTCAGGGCGCAAACCAAGAGGTATTTTGGGTATTCTTTCCAGGAGGCAAAGATCGAAAGTGAGCCTGCTTAGGTCACCCTTAAATGCATCCTGATAGATGGCTAGTTAGTGGTGGGAGGTAGACACTCCTCACCCAATGAATGATATCCAGTGTGCATGCGGAGACCGAAAGAATTGAGATAATTATATTTGCAAAATGGTCGGCAAATGTTTCTCGCTTAATATTCCAATGTTAATACTGAAAGTTTTTCCAAACTTGCCTCCGACTTGAGGAATGAAAACAAAATGCCCAAATTGAACTTTGTTTCATTGTAATTGTTTGAAACAATCAATTATGGCCAGGATTTTCCCGCCCGTCATGGCGGGACACATTGCCAGAGATTTGACGGTTTGGCCAAAAGTCCATTGACTTTCAGCAGGACCAGATGATCCCAGCGGGACTGGAAAATCCCACCCTTCTGTCTTTTGTCTTTCACAGTGGGGGTTGCTGCTAACGGGTGAGCCACGACTTGATTTGGAAATTGGGGGGAAAGAGTTTTTAGTCGCTTGTCACCCCAGCAACAGTAACAATAGAGAAAGCTCTCTAACTTTCAAAATGTCATCAATGAAAAGCCCCCTACAGAACTTTACTGCTATTTTAAATATACATAGGAACAGGTGTAGACCATTCAGCCCCTCAAGCCTGTTCCTCGCTTCGGTGAGATTATGGCGCATCTGTATCTAAACTCCATCCAGGCACCTTGGACCCAGTCCCTTAACATCCTTGTCCAGCAAAAATCCATCAATCCCAGATTTATCATCATTAATTGAGCCTGTATTTACTGCTTTTTGTTGGTGATTTGAAGGCTTTCACTGTGAAGATGTGTTTCATAGAATCATAGAATTTACAGTACAGGAGGAGGCCATTCGGCCCATCGGTTCTACACCGGCCCCTGAAAGAGCACCCTACTTTAGCCCACACCTCTACCCTATCCCCGTAATCCAGCAATCCCACCTAACATTTGGGCATTACGGGGCAATTTAGCGTGACCAATTCACCTTACCCGCACATCTCTGGACTGTGGGAGGAAACCGGAACACCCAGAGGAAACCCACGCAGACACGGGGAGAACGTGCAGCCTCCGCACAGACAGTGATCCAAGCCGGAAATCCTTTCCCAGCTTCTCTCCTGAATAGCCTTGAGCCCGACATTCAGGTTATGTCTCCCTGCCTGAAATTTCCCCAGCAGTGGAACATCTTCAATCGGCCTTTCAAAATTCTGAAAACTTTCATTAAATCACCCCCTAACCTTCCGTATTCTCGGGAATACAAGACTGTTATAATCTGAAACGTGGCGCATGATTGCAACCCTGTGATTCACTCCTGCCAAAGTCAACATATCCATTCATAGGTACTGTACACTTAGAACCATACACTCAGGGAGTGGTTAAAGTTTCAGATGGGAGCAGAGTTTGATGATGCGAGGCATGTTCAACAATTTGCTGTTCTGATTCTGGGGAGTGGAGGTGAGCTCAGCCAGGTTTGGATGTGGCTGCATAGCAGAAACGCTGATGAGCACAGGCTGTGAAGTGAAGCAAATGTGCTGTCAGTACCCAAGAGATCACCCATTAAACCTTTGTTTTCTATTGTAGCCACATGTCAGATTATCAAATGTATGTGCATAATATTTATTTATAAATCAGTTTGTGTGTATACATTTCTGTTTGATTTATGTCCTGCCTGATATGGAGAACAGGCAGTGCATGTGCATCTAATATAACACTCAATCAGAAGTATCCAGAAGCTCGGCTCATCTGAAATGAGGCAGCATAAAATGTTCACATGTTCAACTGTCCTTCCAACAAACCAATAACAAACAATCGTTGAAACACAACATGGAATCAAATTAAAAGTTGAGCACGTGGTACAGCATTCTGAGCTGCTGCCTAAAAAGTACAAGTTGTTAAAGTGGTTAAAGGATAAACTCATGGGTCTGCTGTTGCTGACTATACACTCACGATTTCATCCTGCACCATTACATCTTTAGCTGGGACATCTGAGGACACTGCATTCCACCAATCCTGGCCTCTTCCACATCCCCAATTTCCATTGCTCCACCATTTGCAGCCACACCTTCAGCTGCCTCTCTATGTCATATTCTTCCTTTCAGACACTCTTTAAAATGTACCCGTTGACCAGGATTTTGGTTTTAAATGCAAGTTGTTGCTTTTCAATTGGCCTCAGTGTCCCTGAGCTACAAAAGAATGAAAAAAAAAAGGTTATCAGTCCCGAGGCAAAATATTCACCTCAATATGTTTATTTTGTCACCCCAGCTACTGTGTTTAAAATTGTTAAAGGACAGAACAGAATCAGGGGTTTGTGGAGTTGCATTCAGATCTGCTGGACCACACACAGACAAACTATAAAATTCTATCAGAACTAGACAGGGTAGATGCAGGAAGGATGTTCCCGATGGTGGGAGTGGGTAATAGTCTAAGGAGACTGAGTAAACCTTTTAGAACTGAGATGAGGGGAAACGTCTTCACCAAGAGAGTGCTGAGCCTGTGGAATTCTTTATTAATAATAACCTTTATTAGTGTCACAAGGAGGCTTATGTTAGGACAATTCAGAATGACCAATTCACCTGACAAACACGTCTTTCGGAACTTGTGGGAGGAAACTGGAGGAAACCCACGCAGACACAGGGAGAACGTGCAGACTCCGCACAGACAGTGACCCAAGCCGGGAATTGAACCCGGGTCCCTGGCGCTTTGAAGTAACAGTGCTAACCACTGTGGCATTGGACGGCTTCAATGGGAAATCCCATTGACAAGCAGCAGGAAGAGAGAATCCAGCCCACAGTGAATGGCATGCCGTTGAGCAACACATGGCTGGGGGACCGGAGAATCCAGCCAGGTATATTTTCAAGAAGCAGCTCTGGGGGCAAAGGGGATCAAAGGATATGGGAGGAAGGTGGGATCAGGCTATTGAGTTGAACCATAGAAATCATAGAATTTACAGTGCAGAAGGATGCCACTCGGCCTATCGTGTCTGCACTGGCCCTTGGAAAGAGCACCCCACTCAAGCCTGTGCCTCCACCACGTCCCCGTAACCCAGTAACCCCATCTCACCTTTTTTGGACACTAAGGGCAATTTTATCATGGCCAATCCACCTATCCTGCACATCTTTGGACTGTGGGAGGAAACCGGGGCATGCCGACTGGGGAGTGCTCAGCCATGTCACTGTGTACGCCTTCCCAGGTGGAGGCACCTCGGGTCTGCAGACCAGAGGGCCAGCAGGACAGCAGAATCAGCAATCCTATCCAGTGTTGCTGCCAGCGAGGGGGGGGGGCACTAAGGCACAGCACTCACAAGTCTATGGTTAAGGCACCCTGAGCACCAGGTGGGTTGTCACAAGAGATTTCCATTTCTTTTATCTAAGTGTTGTTTTGTGGCTGTGCGACTTTACCAAACATGTTATGTTCTGTTCTTGGAGTCTGCAGAACGGATAATGTTTTATGTTGCTATGACCTAAGTGGCTATGTTTGTCATAGATGCTGGCCTCATGAGGATGTTACATTAGACTGCAGGGATAACAAGCTTTATTAGAGAAGTAGTCAGGTGGGACGGCAGGGTGGTGCAGTGGTTAGCACCGCTGCCTCACGGCACCAAGGACCCGGGTTCGGTCCTAGCCCGGGGTCACTGTCTGTGTGGAGTTTGCAAATTCTCCCCACGTCTGCGTGGGTTTCACCCCCACAACCCAAAGATGTGCAGGGTAGGTGGATTGGCCATGCTAAATTGCCCCTTAATTGGAAAAAAATAATTGGGTACTCTAAATTTATTTTAAAAAAGAACGGTGGTGAGGCGGCATTGTGCTTTGGGCATTGACGTCTCCGACATGAGTGTGAAGGAGACGGTGCCCTTGCATTGAGATGAATGCATCACCTTGGCAACATAGCTGAATGTTCTTTAAATTAGTGCCACCCTGATGCCCCAGCAAGAGTTGATCAAGGCTGCCTCCTCGTTCTCACTCTCAGCCTGCTCAAGCAAAGCATCAGAGTCATGAGTGGTGTCTTCCTCTGAAGCCTGTGAACCTACCTCTTTGTCCTAATTTGTCAAGTGGATCCCCCTTGCAAAGGCCCAGATTATGTAGAGCGCAAAACACAACGACAATGAGCGACTCGCGCACTGGTGGATATTGCAGAGATTCCTGGAATGGGCCAGGCATTGGAACCTCTTTTCATGCTGCCCTGTTGTCCGCACCCCAACCGCCCTCATGGACGCATGACTGAAATTGTACCTCCCCTCTGCCTCTGACCTTCAATGTCCGAGTGGCGTCATGAATCATCTTTTCATTGGGTAACTTTTGTCACCCATGTGGGCATCATGGGAGCTGCCAGGGAACCTCCCACAGACGTGAAGAATCTGCGACCTGTGGTTGCAGACAATCTGTATTTGCAAGGAGTGATAACCTTTCCTATTTACAAAGGCACTCAGCTGGCCCACTGGTGCCTTGATGGCGACATGGGAGTGTGCATTCTATGGCACCTGGATGTGGGGGAACCCTGCTATAGCTGCAGAGCCTCTTGATCGCTCAGCCTGGCTGGCTTGTCTGTCCTGACATGGATGAACCTGTTTACACACCTGAACAGATCATCAGTCACCAGCTTGACGCAGCTGACTGGGCGTCTTTACAAAGATCACCCACTGACCCCTGGAAAGGGCCAGAAGCATAAAGGTTCATAGTATCATAGAATTTACAGTGCAGAGGGAGGCCATTTTGGCCCATCGAGTCTGCACCAGCCCTTGGAAAGAGCATCCTCCCTAAGCCCACACCTCCACCTTATCCCCGTCACCCATAACCCAGTAATCCCACCTAAACTTTTTTGAACACTAAGGGCAATTTACCATGGCCAATCCAACTGACCTACACATCTTTGGACTGTGGGAGGAAACCAGAGTACCCGGAGGAAACCCACACAGACACGGGGAGAATGTGCAGACTCCGCACAGGCAGTGACCCAAGCCGGGAATTGAACCAAGGACCCTGGAGCCGTGAAGCAACTGTGCTAACCACTGTGCTACCGTTCAGGGCTACAATGACCTTCACAATCCCGGGTATTGGGTGTCCACACATACTGGCCAAAACTAAAGAGTCCTAAGAGCAATGCAAACTCTGCTAAAAGCTCACAAGAAAGCACAGGAAAAGGTCAGAAATCTCCCTAATAACTTTACACAAAATTTCTCACTAACTCCTACCAACCAACTTTGCCTCTATTTGTCCCGTCCTTGGATGACAAATCGGTCAAAGATGGAGTGGGCGCCTTCCCGTGTTGCCTGTGTGCTGACCTATAAATTGCGCGGCAACGTAAAATTGTAGTGCATTGCACTTTTAAAGAGCTTAACTCGCTAATTAATTGTCAACAGGTGTGTAGTCGACTCCTGCTAATGCCCATCAACCAAAATATTGCGTGACTGCACGGTAACATTGGGATGCACCCCTGACGTTTTCTTGTGTGATGTTATACGCTTCTGGGTGGGGCACGTGTCATCACGCAACTTGTAAAATTCTGGCCAATATACTCATTTCAGCTCTGCAGGCGACTGATGCACAGGGAGTCATGATGTTTCACTTGCCAGCCTCCAGAGCAGGAATGTTTGACAAATTATCGAATTCTCATGTTGTCTACCCCTCTCAAAGAAATAAAATTGCAAAATGGAAACATAATTACATTTTACCTCATGGTTGCTCAACCCCAGTCATCAACAAAACAAAGCTTTATCCAGCAAAGGGTTCTGCAATATTGTTTGTCCCGAATATAATCGTCGTTACATAAAGGAGTTGAAGGAGTTGGTCAAAATTTCTTAATAATTATTGAGTAGACATTCACATCAGAATAATTTGCATTGAATTTATTACAGTCTTGGGGTAGATATTAGGTATTAAACAATCAAGGTTATTCTTAACATAATTTGAATTCCACATTGAGAGTTCCTTTCTGAAATTTTACTCCATGATCACAAGGAAAGGGAAGGAAGCCAATGAACTCACCATGCGGAAATTCTTGAAGCATGTCTTGAAGGATTTTCTTAGAACAACCCCCAATTCTGCTAAGTCTCTACTTTCAATATAATTTGCTCGAGAAACAAATTGTCCACTTGTGCGAGTTCTCACTCAAAAGGAAGGAGCCAAGTTGCAAACAGTGTCGGAAGAGATTGCTGATAGTGAAAGTTCCCTCTGTCTGCTTGATGATTGTGGTCAGGAATGAGATCTCGGATGCTGAAGCAATTTCTAACGTTAAAAGTCCACGGACAGGATTCTCCGATCCCGCGCCGGGTTGGAGAATCGCTGGGTGGGCGTGAGAATCTCCGATTCTCCGGCGACCAGAGAATCAGCCCCAAGCGCACCCGCGCGGTCACCGCGGCGCCGGTTGGGAGCCGTTGAAAGCGGCCCCCGCAGCGATTCTCCGCGCTCGATGGGCCGAGTGCCCGCCGAGTCCCGCCGGCATGGTTTACATATGGTCCCACCCGGCGGGACCTCGGCTTTCTGGCTGCTGGGGCCCGCGCCGGCTGTGTAGGGCCGGCTTTCGGCGCCGGAGCAGCACGCAGCACTCCGGCGTCCGTTCTAGCCCCCGAAGAGGAGGAGAATTACTGGGCCCAGAGGCCCTTTGATCCCGGCGTCGCTTGCGTTGGTTTTGACGCTGGCGTCAACACTTGACCACGATATTGGTGAATCCCAGCCTATACATATTTCAGCGCCGTAACTAAAGATAGTTAAGAATTCAAACTTATATGCTCTGGAAATATAGAAAATATTACAAAATGCACTACCAGCCCAACCTGCAGTCCCAGGGCCACTCCTGGGCCTTCGGGCAGTTTTCAGTGGTGAACTTTATTTTAATTTGATCCCCGACCTTCTCTCTGAATAGAGTCACTCTGAATAGAATGTGCAAGCCATCTCTTCTTTGATAAACATACACCAATCTCTGATCTAGCATCCCTTCTACCAACATTTACTCCCTCCACCACTGACGCACAGTGGCAGCAGTGTATACTATTGTGTACTAGATGCTCTGCAGCAACTTCCCAATACTCATTCGACAGCACCATTCAAACCCGCAACCTCTACCACCCTTTGGACTCTGAAATCGTTCCTACAGATTGGAGGGATGTAACCCCGCTATTCAAAAAGGAAGGTGAAGAGAAAACAGGGAACTACAGACCAGTGAGACTAATGTTGGTAGTAGGGACGTTTCTGGAATCAGTCATCAAGGATTTCATCCCACAGCATTTGGAAAGCAGTGGTGTAATCAAACAAAGTCAGCATGGATTTACAAAAGGAAAATTATGCTTGACAAAGCTACTAGAATTCTTTGAAGATGTATCTAGTAGAGTTGACCAGAGAGAGCTGGTGGATGTGGTTTATTTAGACTTTCAGAAAGCTTTCGACAAGGCCTCCCATAGCAGATTAATATGTAAAGTTAAAGTGCATGGGATCAGATGGTATTGGATTTGTTTACTGTCACGTGTACCGAGGTACAGTGAAAAGTATTTTTCTCCGAGCAGCTCAAACAGATCATTTAGTACATGAAAAGAAAAGAAAATACATAATAGGGCAACACAAGGTACACAATGTAAATACATAGACACCGGCACCGGGTGAGGCATACAGGAGTGTAGTATTCATCAGGTCAGTCCATAAAATTATGGGTAGTGTCTCGAGATGGATAGAAAGCTGATTAGCAGACAGGAAGCAAAATTTGGAATAAATGGGTCTTTTTCTGATTGGCAGGCAGTGAGTAGTGGGGTACCGCAGGGATCTGTGCTCGGACCCCAACTGTTCACATTATATATTCATGATCTGGGCGAGAGAATTAAATGTATTATTTCTAAATCTGCAGATGATACAAAGTTGGGTGGGAGAGTGAGTTGTGAGGAGGATGGAGAGATACTTCAGTGTGATTTGGACAGGCTGAGTGAGTGGGCATATGCATGGCAGATGCAGTATAATGTGGATAAATGTGAGGTTATTCCCTTCGGTAGCAAAAATAGGAAAGCAGCTTATTATTTGAATGGGTGTAAATTGAGAGAGGTGGATACTCAAAGAAACCTGGTGCCGCTTGCATCAGTCACTGAAAGTAAGCGCGTAGATACAGCTGGCCGTAAAGAAGGCAAATGGTATGTTGGCCTTCATAGCAAGAGGATTTGATTCGAGAAATAGAAATGTTTTACTGCAATTGTAAAGACATTGGTGAGGCTACACCTGGAGTATTGTATGTAGTTTTGGTGTCCTTACCTGAGGAAGGATGTTCTTGATATTGAGGGAGAGCAACAAAGGTTTACCAAGCTGATTCCTGTGATGGTAGGACTGTCTTATGAGGAGAGACTAAGTCAGTTAGGATTATATTCATTGGGGTTTAAAAGAGTGAGAGGGGGCCTCATAGAAACTTATAAAATTCTAACAGGATTAGACAGAGTAGATTCAGAAAGAATGTTCCCGATGGTGAGGGAGTCCAGAACTCGGGGTCATAGTTTGAGGGTAAGAGGTAAATCTTTTAGGACTGAGGTGAGGAGAAATTTCTTCACCGATGGTGAGGAGTCCAGAACTAGGGGTCATAGTTTGAGGATACGGGCTAAATCTTTTAGGACTGAGGTGAGGAGAAATGTCTTCACCGATGGTGAGGAGTCCAGAACTAGGGGTCATAGTTTGAGGATACGGGCTAAATCTTTTAGGACTGAGATGAGGAGAAATTTCTTCACCCAGAGAGCGGTGAATCTGTGGAATTCTCTACCACAGAAAGATGTTGAGGCCAAAACGTTAAGTAATTTCAAGAAGGGATTTGGTATAGCTCTTGGGGCTAAAGGGATCAAGGGATATGTGGGGAAGGCGGGATCAGGGTATTGAACTTGATGATCAGCCATGATCATAATGAATGGTGGAGCAGGCTTGAAGGGCAGAATGGCCTCCTCCTGCTTCTATATGTATCTATGTTTTAAAGGACAAGGGCAGCAGATAAATTGGAACACCACCATCTGCAAGCTCCCCTCCAAACTAACCACTATCCTGACTTGAAACTATAACGCCGTTCTTTCACTGTGCTGGAAGTTCCTTCCTAACAGCCCTATAGTGTACCTACCGAGATAGACTGCAGCAGTTCAAGAAGGCTGATTACCACCGCCTTCGCTAGAGAAATTAGGGATCAGCAACAAATGTTAGCCTTGCCAACGACGCCCACATCGTGTGAAAGACTAACAAAAATATCTAAATGTCACCATTGCTCAATTAATGGTGCTTTTGCCTCTAATCAAAAGGTCATTGCTTCAAGTTGTAATCCAAACAATTGAACACCAGATCTAAGGTATCATTCCTGTGCACTATTGAGGGAGTTCTGCACTATTGGAAGTGCTGTTTTTCAGACACGATATTAAACAGAGGTGCCACTTCCCATCTCAGGTGGACATAGAAGATCGTTCGGCATTATACGAAGAAGAGTTCTCTCCAGTGTCTTGGCCAATATTTATCCCTCAAATAGCATCAGTGAAACGTTATCTGTCTCATTGCTGTTTGTGGGATCCTGCTGTGCACAGGTTGGCCGTTACGTTCCCTGACATTAAAACAATAGCTGAGATTCTCCCTTCTGAGGACTAAGTCCTCACGCACTTTCTCCGCACTTTCGTGGGCTAGGTGGACGCCGGAGAGGTTGGCACCACTTCAGCCAGCGCTGAAGGGATGGCGTGATCTTGCGCATGCACGCTACGGCTGGCGTGGTTCCACACATGCGTAGACCGGCCCCCATATTTTGTCACATGCTCAGGGGTTCTCTTCTCTTCCTACAGGGGCCAGCATGGGAGAAAGGAGTGCCCCCCCCCGTGGAACAAGCCCACTGGCAGATAGGTGGGCCTTGATCGCCACCGTGAGGGCCCTCCCCGTGGTCGGATCCCCCCCGTTGCGTTGCGGTGTTTCTGCTGCACCAAATCCTGTATAGGATTCTTGCTGCGAGCATTTTTTTTTTCTCATTAGGATTCTCGTGGTACAGTTTGTTAGGGATTAGGTTTGATTTTATAACATCTGTGAGCATGATAGGATTCGAGTTCGGGAAACCGTTGAGGGGATATCTATTGGGGGAAATGATAGACTGGAAAGAGGTGGGCAGTGAATGGGTGACCAGGAACATTAATAACACTTGCTTTTGTACGTCACCTTCCTCAAAGAGCTTTACACAATGAATTGACATTATAAGTTCAGCGGCACACAATTTGCGACAATAAGGAGATGCAGTAATAGAGGTGGAAGATCATTGTTGTAATGTGGGAAACCGAAGTGAGGTACTCGTTTCCAGGTATTGCAAGTGTTAGTCAGGAGTGGACGGGTGAAATTAATGAACTTAAGGGACTCGAGAGGAAAGCTGCCCTGTCAGAAAGAAGAATGGAGGTAATAAAGTAGGAGATTGGATGGCGCAAAGTCCAGGCTGTTGTTTCTGTCATAAAAACAACACTGACAAAGGTGAAGGCTGGGGATGTGGAGGAGAGTGTGTACAGATTAATGCACAAGCTTGAAGAGCCAGTGCTGGTTGGACATGTGTGAATTAACAGCGCACAAGATGAGAAATTCTAAGGTGCTCAAACATTGGTTCAGGGATCTTGTGAATCATCAGACAAAAACAAGGATAATAGTACTCCATTCAACCACTCTCAGGCCTCCACTCACCAGGGCCTTGTTACATAGAAACTAGGAGCAAGAATAGGCCATTCAGCCCTTCGAGCCTGCTCCGTCATTCAACATGATCATGGCTGATGCTTGATCTCAATCCCATATTCCCATTTTCTCTCCATACCCCTTGATAACATTAAAATCTAAAATATTATGCATCTCTTTCTTGAATACATTCAGTGACTTGACCTCCACAGTCTTCTGTGGTGGAGAACTCCACAGGTTCAC
This sequence comes from Scyliorhinus canicula, assembly GCF_902713615.1. Classification (NCBI taxonomy): domain Eukaryota; kingdom Metazoa; phylum Chordata; class Chondrichthyes; order Carcharhiniformes; family Scyliorhinidae; genus Scyliorhinus; species Scyliorhinus canicula. The sequence goes on along the minus strand of NC_052150.1, from coordinate 33,323,072 downwards.
TACCCTTTGAGTGAAGACATTTTTCTCCATCTCAGTTCTAAATGGTCTACCCCGTATCCTAAGACTGTGTGCCCCCTAGTTTCAGATTCCCCAACCTGGGAAAGCATCTTCCCTGCATCTAGTCTGTCCAGCCCGGTTGGAATTTTATACGTTTCAATCCGATCCCCTCACGTCCTTCTGAACTTGGGTGAATACAGGCCCACTCGAACCAATCTCTCCTCACAGGACAGTGTCTCCAACCCTGGTATCAGCCTAGTGAATCTCCGCTTCACTTCCTCTACGGCAACTATATTCTTTCTTAGGTAGGGAGACCAAAACTGCACACAACACTCCAGATGTGACCTCACCAAGGTGCTGTACAACTGTAGTAAGACATATATCTACTTCTGTACTCAAATCATCTTGCAATGAAGGACAGTGTGCCATTTGCCTTCCTAATTGCTTGCTGCACCTGCCGCTCCACTATATCCAATTGCATTTGAAACGCCACTTATCATTTATTTTTATTTATAGATGTTTGACTATTATTTTGAAATTTTGTTTTAAATTTATTGTGCACTAACTTAAATTTCTGCATTCTCTTGACTTATAGCTATGTACCTCTACTGGTTAGCACCATAGTGCATTCCAGCATCTTGCTTATTTTTCAAATTGTTTCTGCACATTGTCCCAGTTTCTTTGCTCTAATTCTGTTTCCACTATTGTATAGCCAGGTGCACAATTTTCAATCAGCGTGTAATACTTTCCAGTTAACCTGCTCCCATGGCATCAGTGATGTAAACCCTTCTGCAGTCATTAACTCATCCTCTGTCTCTATTGTTCCTTCTACTTTGTTGTAATCTTAAAAAAAAAAGCTTACAATAGATTTCTACGTCCAGTACATTCATGTAAATAAGACACGACAAGAGGCGGAAACACTGGTTCGACTGGGTCTGTATTCACTAGAGTTTAGAAGGATGAGAGGAGATCGAATTGGAAAGTATAAAATTCGAACAAGGCTGGACAGACTAAGATACAAGAGAGGATGTTTTCCCTGGCTGCAGAATCTGGAACAAGGGGACACTATTCCAGGTAAAACTGGACCCCAGGACAGAATTATACTGAGCTTGAGTGGGCACACGCCAAACCTGAACTCACAGAGAAGACACAGGTGTGTATCCCAATGCCATGGCACTCTTGCCAGATACTTCAGTTGGCAGGCGCATGCGAGAGGTGGCAGCATGACAACTGAAAGGACAATTAGGCACTTTAAGCATGCGATTGGCCTGAATTTTACACGGCCCTCACACTTTTATGCTTGGCACACGGGCCAAGTGTCCAGGCAACGTTCACGTTTTTTTTTCACTATTCCCGATCCAGGGCATGATAAAATGTCCGGGATTAAATAAAATAAAAGAAATTGTTTGAAGCTTGAGGTGTTACGTGCTGTGCTGCCAGTCACTTGATTCTGCATGGTAGAGAGAAATGTCAGAATTTTTTTGGTGTCATTGGAACAACACTGCATTTCCCTGAGGTAGCTGTCAGCCATCAGGGAGCTCATTGGAGACGCCCACCAGCACCGCCACTTTTTATGGTGCCCTCCCTCCTCTTCCCCTCCCCCGAAAGGCTCAGTCTTTCAGTGCACGTTTCATGCTGGCTGGCTGTTAATGATCCAGCGTTAAATTGTGCCCTGGGCAGATCGCAGCCAAAAAAGCGTTTCACGTTCGCTTACAGGCCTACCAAATGCATGCACCTGATGGGCAAAAAATCCAGCCCTCACAGTCCAACACTCTCGACATAATACCTGACATAAACAGGTACCTGTGTGGTCTCTCTTACCATTCCAGCCGATGTGTTAGGCAGATTCATGTTTACCCTCCCAAGGTTTTTCATCTGCTACATGTAATTGCAGGCACATCTGGAAGAAAGAATTACAAATAACTCTCGCATTTGTATAGGGCCTTTAGCATTGTGTAATGTCCCAAGGCTTCACAGGAGAATAATTAGACATTTGACACAGAACCGCCATGGGGTATGAGGATGAGGAACCAAAATATCCCTCAAAAGTCTAACGTTATAATGCGCATCTTAAAGGAAGAGAGAAATGTTTAGACAAGGATTCCTCATATTAGGGCTCAGACAATTGATGTCACTGCGACCAGCTGTCGGGCCAAGAGGAAATGGAGGTGAATGGGACTTGGTGCGAGTTCGAGTACAGGCAGTAGACTTTTGTCAGGGTGGTAGGTCACCCAGGACAGTACTGGAATAGTCCAATTAGAAAAGTAAGGAAGAGGAAAGTGGGGGAGAAAATGAGCAAAGAAGCGAAGCCAAAGGGAAGGGCATCAGTGAAAAAAGAGAGAGGGAGAGAAAAAGAGGAGAAATGTAGAAACATAAAGGATAATGTTGTTGTTTCAAACATGTCTGTGACATTTTTCACATTTCTATTACTGTTATCATTTTAACAGTGGGCCATCCTTAACGTAAGAATATTAGAAATAGGATCAGGAGTAGGCCATTTGGCCCCTCGAGCCTGCTTCACCATTCAATAAGATATGGCTGATTTGATTGAAGTCTCAACTCCACTTTTCTGTCTGCCTCCCCTGACCTTCAGTCCCTTGCAGATCAAAAATGTTACTAATTCAGCCTTGCACATATTCAATCACCCAATCGCCATTGCTCGCTGGGAAAATAATTCAAGTGATTATCCTCATCTCAATCTTAAATGGGAGCCCGCCATTTCTTAAAACTGTGGCTGGGATTCTCCATTTTGGGGGCGGGGGGGGGGGGGGGGGGGGGGAACAATGTTCTCCCACCGAAGCTGAATTGCACCTGATTTGGAAGCGCAAACTAGGAAGCGAATCCCAATCCTTAGCCATGGAAATTTATGCATGACGAGGATTACAGAGGATTCCCCAGGGAATCCCACTGCCATTTTGAGCGGGCAGCCTTATAGTGAGGTCCGGTGGCTGAGCACCCCTCCGCCCTGCAATCCAATTCAGCATCCCCACCCCTGGGATTTTCTGGGTAACCCTTTGCCCTCCCATCCCCACAATATGAGGGTGACCCGACACTTCCCCAGCCCCTACTGAGACACATTGCTTGTTGCCCGCATGGGAGCCACATCGATCTAATTCCACCCTGGTGGTGTTAATAAAGTCATTTATCCTCTTCCTGCATTGAACTCAGGTGCATCTGCACACTCCTCACTGCTAACATCCCCTGCCACCTCAGTCCAGAATTCCATGGTCAGGCAGGAGGGTCTCCCGATGTCATCGGTGGAGAAGAGCAGCTCCCGCTGTTCCCTGGTAGCCTGGAGGGAGAACCTGCAGGGAGACATGGTTAAACTGTGGGGCTGCTTTTTGCCTGCTCTGAGCCACGTGCCAGCTGAGTCTAGAGGTCAGAATGATGATCCTAGGTTCCTATCGGATTTGGCTGCTTGTCGGCACCAGACGTATGTTGGGATGCCGCTGAAAATTTGTGTCTGGGCCTCTGAGCCCATCAGCTAACAGTGGCCTCTGTGACCTCCTGTCCACTCCTGCTGCATAATCAGCCTAGTCCCGTGCCTTTGGTCAGCCACTTTCCTCATGAATGGAAGCATTGTCTACTTTCAGGTGCAGAATCGGGACCTGCACCAGGATGATTAAATTCCAGCCAGTACTCCAATTAAGGCATAACCAATGTTTCATGATGTTTTAGCAGAGCTGCCTGGCTTTTGTACTCTATCCTTTCATGAAAATTAAGGGGTGGGATTTTCCAGTCCCACCCTTCCTGGGATCGGAAAGTCCATCCCGAGGTCAACAGACCTTTTCCGGGTCAGTCAAATTATCCACCCGACTCCCCACAATTCCCGTGGCAGGCAGGACCAAAAGATTTAGGCCAAGGTTCCCTCATGCTTCTTCAACAACCTTTGCAACTTGCCCTGCCACCTTCAAAAACATATTTATGTACATCCGCCCAGGATTTCATGTTCCTGATCCCGTCTTCACTATTATACCTTATTGATGCACCTCATTCTTCCTACTAAAACCTATCACCTTGCACTATCATATGTCTCCCCATTTTAACAGTCCATCAAATGTGCTCGTGAAATCTATCCTCCTCAGGGTTTACTGCAATTTTTGTCATCTAACTTTGAAAATATGACCTGGACATCTATGTATCAAAAAGAGCAGAGGTCCTAAAATCCACCCCCGGGAACACCTGAATACACTTCCTTCTAGTCTAAAATAACAACCGTTCACAAAAACTGTCTGCTTTCTGTCCCTTAGTCAATTTTTGTATCGATGCTCCATCTAACCTTTGGCTTTAATTTTGTTAACAAGTCGAACGTAATGTGGGAAATGTGTCATCCAATTTGTGCACAGCAAGGTCCCAGAAATAGCAATGTTCCTAATGGGCTTTGAGGCACTTCTGGAGCAATCTAGCAACAGTTTAATAATGGATCAATTTCTTCCTCAAGCAGCAAGAAGTATGGCTCAATATCTTTTTCTGCATTCATTGAATGGTCTGTTACTTGATCATTCTCTTTGGAAAAAAATCCGTCTGTTTTGGGAAATAAAAAAAGGTTTCGATTGGCCGGGTGCTCCGGTTTCCTCCCACAGTCCAAAGATGTGCGGGTTAGGTGGATTGGCCATGCTAAATTGCCCGTAGTGTAAGGTTAATGGGGGGATTGTTGGGTTACGGGTATACGGGTTACGTGGGTTTAAGTAGGGTGATCATTGCTCGGCACAACATCGAGGGCCGAAGGGCCTGTTCTGTGCTGTACTGTTCTATTCTATTCTATTCTATTCTAATTAATGGTCACTGAGATTTTCGACAGGGGTTGTGTTGATTCTGCAGTCATTACCGGATAAACTTTGATTCAGAGTACAAATCTAATCGAGGTAACAAAAGATGTTTCCTAAAGATCTCAATGTTTCAGCAATAGAGAATTTAATAGCCCAAACCTATTTGGAGCAAAGTGATTCCCGACAGAAAAGATGACTGGAAATGTTCACTTTGAAATCTTAAAGCAGGCTTTTAAAATCTTTCAGACACAGGTATGTACCTCTGATCAGCTTAAAACAGTAGCTTGTTTATTTGTGTGCCTTGCTGTGCAGATATATACATGTATTCCAAAACACCACAATAATGGAGAATTTGTGAGAGGAGAAACTAGCCGATTTACAGAGCTCTCTGTATATATTTAGAGTAAGATGTCATTGTTGGGTGAATGCAAGATGTGCTATATTGGAGACATTGCAGCTGATGAATATTTGATCAAAGTGTTTGATTTGTTTTCGTGGTTTTCTTTGTGCTCCCAAATGATGAAGGGAAATAGAATCATCAATCAATATCTATTGTGTGTTTTTAGGTAAAATAATTGTTTGGATTTAATTCTCAAATGCGGTAGAAATTGGAGGGAGCTGTTTCTCAGACAGAGTATGTATTTAAAACAGCTGAGGAATGAGTAGCGCTTGCAAGGATTTGTCACTGAAATCCCCTTGTCTATGTTAGCATTTTACACGGAGAGTGATAGCAATCAGGATTCATTGCTTGCATGAATGAAATATAATGGGCAGCACAGTGGTGTAGTGGTTAGCACTGCTGCCACACGGCGCCGAGGTCCCAGGTTCGATCTCAGCTCTGGGTCACTGGCCGTGTGGAGTTTGCTCATTTGGAAAACATGAATCAGGAACTAAATTTATTTTTTAAAATAATGAATTAGCTATTGGGCACAATAAAAGTACCAACTGCAGTTTAGACAATTTTAACATTGGGCTATCGTGTACAGTACATCACTGATCTCTAACTAAGCCCAGACTATAGTGCTTGATCTCTTGAACCCGACGCGACCTCCGAACCCCCCAAAGCCCAACCTCACTATAAGGGTTCTCCCGCTCCCCGCCCATGCAGGGCACCCCCAGGCCCTATCCTCAACACAGGAAATATGCCAGCCTATCACTGCTCCTGCCAACCCAGCAGTGCCACCTTGGAACCTTGGCAGTGTGAGGCTGGCACCAAGGTAAGACTGCCAGGGTGCCAGACTGGCAGTGTTAGGGTACCCAGGTGCCACCAACAGTGCCAGGCTACCCACCCAGCCCAGAAGCAAGGACCTGGGAGCCTCTGATCCCCTGGGAGACCCCCATGAATACCATTCCACCTGCCTTTGTGGGGACCAGCACTGAGCAGCATTCGTCCAAGATCTCCGAGGCAAGGGGGTTAGGTCCCACGCCTCGGATAGATTATGGGAATGCATATTAGAGTAAGACTAGCTGTCTTGCTCTCATATGCAGATCATGACATCTTGCAAGATCAGGTTAGCTCTCGGGAGGTGTGACGAGTCAGGTAGATCCCGGAAGAGAAATCTACTGACCCCGCCGCGTTGTCCAGTGCACAACGCACCCATTATTTCTGCATGCTTGTGGAGATTTTAGTGACCCATGTTTATTGTGTTTCATGAACACATTGCCCAATGTGCACTGCATAAAAGGATTGAAGTTCTGCCGTCTCTTGAAATGGTTGTGAGGCTACCATGGCGGCTCGATCTTCTCCTGCACTGCGGAGTTCCGGTGAGCGGAGCTCCTCAGTACAGGAAACGGGACTAAGTGTGGCCTCATCAGCGAGTTCCCCACTGAGGCCCTGAATATAACCAGATTCCTGGTAGATAGAATGGTGTTTCTCAGTACTGTGAGCACCGGGAAACACCTGGCGCGACACGCTCATTACGAGACTCTGTTCCCATTCGGTGAGATCATACCCAATGTCACTTTGTCACTTCCTCAATGTAAACAGCAACCGTGTTGACAGATTCTCTCCAAAGTTGAAATTGTCTCCTTTGCACATGACAGGCAAGCTCATTAATGCAGATGTTCATCATGCAAATTGATTTTCTGACCTCTGTGTCCAAGTGTGAACTAAATACCTCAACTGATAGCACTCGGGGTCAGAGGCTGTGGGCTCAAGGTCTACTCTGGGGACATGAGGATAAAAATCTAAGCTAACACACTAGCGCGGTACTGAAGGAGTGCCACGAGGCAGGTCCTCTTTTGGGATGAGGCATGAAAGCAAGGCTCTTTCCTCTCAGGTACATGCAAAGATCTTGAGTGCCCTGGCCAATATTTATCCCTCATCCAAACTCACTAAAGGACGGATTATCTGGCTGTTCATCATACTGTTGTTTATTTCCCACATCACAACAATGACCACACGTCAAGGTAATTCATTGCCTGTAACGTGCTGTGGGACATCCTGAGGCGATGAAAGTCACTATATAAGTGGAAGCGTTTTCTTTCTTCCAGCAGATATTCAGTAGAGTTGCTGAAGGAGTCAGTGGGCTTTGCTCACTCAGGGGCAGGTTGCCAAGGGTCATAAAAGGGGCACAATGACCTGGCCTTCTGCTTGTGAAGTCTGGTCAGTACTCATTCAGGTGATCAGAGCTGTTGAAATCACAGAAATAATTTGTGCGCGATTTCCGATCAATGAGGTTTCAGTTCGCAGACTTTCCAACTCATGGCAGGGTGTTCAGTCTTGCGAACGAGAAGCATCAGAATTTTAAGCCAAAATGAGTGAGTTTCAAACAGAAATTAAACTGATGTATCTGATTTATAGTTAGAGGGCAGGCAATCAACAGCATCAGTAATCGTACAATTTCAGATTTGAAACTATTCGACGTGAGATTAGGAACCAGAAGCAGAAGGCAAGTGATCAACGGGAGTCTCTGTGTGCAACTCCCACTGTATTAGAGTTTTGGTTCGTAGTCTGTGGTAGCATGGCCCCTTTAAGGGACAATACTTTGTGGGCCATGTGATGGGCTCTGAGCCAGTGGGGACAGAGCGATTCGCCAGTGCGAAGGTAAGCCGATTAGGTGTTTAGGCGTGGACCTGGCTGGTGGGTCTTGGCCAGAGTTGGTCCTGGAGTCTTGGGAACAAAACCTGTACAGTATTTGTGTTGCCCTGTGTAAATGGTTCTTCTAAGTTCAATAAATCTCTGTTCTGTTTGAGCACTACCTCATTGATCACCTCGTGTTGTGTTTTTACACTACATCGTCGATCACCTCGCAATACAATAGTGTGCATGAAAGAGAGAGAGATGGCTATCAGTTTGAGAACGCAATTCAGTCTTGTTGAAGGCAAGGTGGCAGAGAGCAAGCAAAAAAAGGTATTCAGCTTCTGAAAACTTCAATTTTATAAACAAGGTTGATATCCCCTAACTCCATTGTTGGTGGATAAAGAGGCAGTGGATCAGTAGAGGTGGATGCATGAGAACGACTGAACAGCCAGAGAGAAGTGACAATAAAAGTGGAAATAAATTTGAGGAAGCTAGCCAGCAAGAATGCACAAGAAAAGATTGAACAAGCTATCAAAGCAGCTCCACCTGGGGGAGCAGACGACAGATCAGCAAAGAAGAAATGATTTCTGACAAAAATGCAGACAGCAATTCAGGAAAGACCACATCAGTAAATATGAATCTTGTTTCACTGTGGGCAGATGTAAGTGCAGTAAATTATTCCAATCAGGTGGGATGTGTATTTATATATCGAGGTGAAGCGAGGCAGATTGAACAAAAGAATTGCAGGGAAACACAGTTGAGGAGAGCATCAAGAGTTTGGACCTGGCAACCTGGACTGAAGGTCATTGGGGGCAACTTGATGCCCACGTTCGCCATGAGTACAAATGGCGACTTAGTCGCAAAATCTCACTAGAATCAGAAAATCAGATTCTTGCCGGCGAGATCTCATTTTCCGACTATTCCTGCCCCTCGCCGATGATGCAACAAGGCTCCCACCCAGAAAGGGCAGAACCTGATTTTGATCCATTTAATTAAATGTAAATATAATCCGCGGGCTTCCTCACAGCTTGGGAGAGAAGTTTCTCTCTTTTCAGCTCTGGTGTTTGCTGACTTGGCTCACTTCGACAATCAGAGGGAGTCACAGAGGAGTCCGGAAAGGAGAGTTGAAATAAAAGGTTTATTGCCAAAGTAAAGTATGTACAAGTAACGGTCCCAGTCCCAGCTGGGACTACTACTCTGCAGCTCGGCTCCTTCCTGGGTCGGCTTTTAATGTCCAGAGTTAATTCTCCTGCTAATGGGCCTCCACAAGGCTCAAGGGGGAGATTAATCGGGTCATCTTCGTGTGTCTCGTGAGGGTTATAACAGAGAGATACCTGAAAAAACCTTTGCAGGGAGCTGCTACTGGCTGGCCAGCTCTTTGCTTCTGTATCACATACCCTCTAACACCCCAGCACTAGTATACACACACATACACACACACAACACATGAGGTGAGGCATTGTCATAGTGCTATTGTTACTGGACTAGTATTACCGAGACCCAGAGTGATGCTCTGGGGACTCACGGTAGATGATGAAATTTGAATTGAATTTTTAAAAAACCTGGATTCAATGATGATCATGAAACCATTGTCGATGTCGTAAAAACCCATCCGGTACACTAATGTCTTTTAGGGAAGAAAATTTGGTCTGACCTCGGTGTGACTCCGTATCCACAGCTATGTGGTTGACTCTTTTTTTTAAAAAGTCCCCTCAAGGGCAATTAGGGATGGGTCACGAATGCTGCGCACAGGTATTTCTTGTTGACATGATACCCACCTCCCATTAGATCCTATTGTCTCCACTGGAAATGACAATTAGTTTCTGTATGCTTTAGAAGGATCCGTGTCTGGAAACAGGGTGCGATTTCCTTGTTTTTCAGAGTATCACCTACCAGCAATTCAGCCAGTGACAGACTTCACAACCACAGCCATCTGTGGCTTGTACGTCCATTTTTAAAAATACTCACAGGGCTTATTTAAAGTACAATATTTCCAGACGGAATTCGGTGTCCCCCCCCCCCCCCCCCCAATATTATGATGTTGGGAAATTAATAATTAATGGACTGTGTGTGCATAAGTTTCCAAACGTAAACTGGATAATCTGCGGCCAGTAAAAAACTGTTGCTCACGTTTAAAAAAAAATTTAGAGTACCCAATTCATTTTTTTTTTCAATTAAGGGGCAATTTAATGTGGCCAATCCACCTACCCTGCACATCTTTTGGGTTGTGGGGGCAAAACCCACGCAAACATGGGGAGAATGTACAAACTCCACACGGACAGTGACCCAGGCCGGGATCGAATCTGGGACCTCGGCGCCGTGAGGCCGCAGTGCTAACCCCTGTGCCACTGTGCTGCCTTTGCTCACGTCTTTAAGATCCTGCTGATGAGTCACATTCTTTTTTCCGTCATCCCTTCCCCTCCTGAAGATATCGTTTTGAGGGCACTGCTGCTGTGTCGCATCCAGTTTGAGCTCATGAAAGGTGCAATATAAATGAAAGTTCTTTATTTATTAACTTGCCTGATCCTGAATCTACTTTATATCAGGTTTTAACTGACTGCAAAGGAGTGGTGCAATTTGGTCTCAACCTCGGTGATTTATTGGATTCTTTTTGTAATGCAGCAGTCAAACTTTCAACTCTCGCAAGGTGGTAAAAAGTAATGTTCGCAGGAAATAAAATATTATAAAGCCATAGTGACATTATCATTTCTCTGCCAGCGTCGTCTAAATGTTAAAATAGGCGGCATTTTAGGACTTTAAATGCCCGTGCTGTGTTCAGGAGCCCTGAGATAGGACCAGTTCAAGGAGGTAGTGGCCACACAATTTTGCTGGCCGGTGATGGTATGTGTCACAGCAAATGAGTAACCTGCTGAATGTCTCTCAGTGGAATTCAATGTGGACTTTAGATTTGTATCAGCCATCCAATCATATTTTTTTTACATGTCGACGGTGCATAGTAGCTTCTGGAACAAAGCTGTCTCAGTGACCTAAACTTGCAGAGTTACCTTGTGTGGGAACAGAGAACTAATCTGTTGTGAGGGTGTCTGTGAGTGTGTGTGTGTTTGTGTGCAAGTTTGATCAACAGTGGAGTGCCTGAAAAAGTGGTGAAAACAGGTGCGAAAGTAACATTTAAAAGAGAATTGGACATTTAGGAAAAAAATTAAGAGTCGTGGGAAAAAGCAGAGCAGTGGGTCCAATTGAATAGCTCTTTCAAAAAGGCACAATTGTCTGAATGATCTTCATCTATGCTATATGACTGCAAATGTATAAATGTTGATACATGTATGTGTGTATAAATAATTATACACCATTAGAAACAAACATTGTTTTCGAATTTACAGCACAGAAACAGTTTATTCGGCCAAACAACAACTTGCTGTTATATCGTCCCTTTAACATAGCTAAAGATTTCCAAGGTGTTCCACTGGCACATCATCGTGCACCATACAGGAGATATCAGGATAGGAGATCAAAAACTTGGTCAACGAGGTAGATTTTAAGCAGTATCTTAAAGAAGGAGAGCGAGGCAGAGAGGTTCACTGAGGATTTTCCAGAGCTTAGGGATGAATGAGGTGGCTGAAGGCACGGCCCCCAATTATGAAGTGAATTAAATCAGAGATGTGTAAGAGGCCTGTATTGGAGAAACACAGAGATCTTGGAAGATTATGGGTGCGATTTTCCGGCCTGGTTGTTCTGTTGCCCGAGTACAATGAGGCTGGTGAATAGCGGGAGAGACCAAAAATGAGAACTCCACCAGGTGCCAGTTTGCGATGAAACCGGCCCGCTCCCGTAGATGAAATCGGGATCCCGCCATAGTGTGGCGAGAAGCCAATTATCACTACTTAAGTCCTATTTTCTTACAATTAATTGGAGCCACCCAATATCCAATGGGCTCCCGTGATTCGGCGGCCTCCCCAGCAAGTGGTCACGCTGGTGCCGATTAGTACTCCTTTTGAAAAATGTTAACCTGGTGGAAGGGCTTCTGGAGGAAGCCGAGGAGGGGAGTAGCCATCTTTTCTCACTGGCAAATAGCCCGGGGGTGGTGGGTTTGCCGCCCCAGTGCTCGGCGAGGGGTGGGACACCCTCGACTGGAGTGGGCCGCCATGGGGGGTCGGGGGCAACCTCACACGGCTCCACCATGTCAACCCCTGTATCATGTGTACCCATTCCGGAAGCAACCTCGGCTTTGCCCATCTGCCCCACTGAGGACCCACCCATAACCCCCACCGACTGCTGAGGCCTCTGGCCGTGTGGCTGAATATTATTGCTGAATGGTAATTGTGGTTAAGTGTGCTTCACACATCCCAAGTGGATTCCCATGGGTGGGTGGGCGGGCCGGCCATGTAGCATGTGGGGGTTCTTGCCGAGCATACCAATCAGACCGTGATGCCTGGACACCATGCCTGAACACTGCGGAGACAACACCATGGACGCAGTGGCCAACATCCGAACACCCAGGGGATGGGACACAGCTCCGTGGACATGTCCACACTTAGAGAATGGGTGAGCGCTATGGGGAAGGGCCAGCACCCAGTCCAGGTGATGTTATGTGTGGGTATCTGGGGTCCATTGAAGGGAGCCCGCTGCAGCCGGGAGTGTGTGTGCATGGTGTTCCTGGTGTGTGGGAAGGGGATGATCAATGGGGGAATGGAGGGTCCTGGAGTAGGAGCCATCACTGTTTGTCAGTCCAACATCCTCTCCCAATTCGTTACAGTATTGAACACCATGGACGGTATTTTGGACCCCGCAGAACAGGCCCCAGTAGTGCTGCTGGTGGGCTGGGCGGCCAGATGCTGGAAATGGTGGCAGCAGCAGCATTTGCCGATGCTCGAGGTGGTGGCCCACGTGCATGGACCCACCCCACACCCTGAGGACCCAGCCGCCCATCAGGCCAGGATGAGACCCAGAGGTGTACAGGCATCGTCGCTGGTCCTTTAAACAGATGACGGACAGCACATGCCGCAGGAGACTCCACCTCAACAAGAAGACGGTGCGGCACCTGTGCCATGTCCTCACGGACTTGGCGCCACATGGAGGTGGAGACCCGATTCCGGTGGCCATAAAGGTCACCGCAGCCCTGATCATTTATGTCTTGGGATCATTCCAGGGCTCGAGCAGGGACCTGTGTGAAATTGCGCAGGCCACAGCCCACAGGTGTATCTGACAGGTCACGGATGTCCTGTTTGTTCAGGCGGAAAACTATATAAACTTTGACATGGACCAAGCCCAACAAGATACCCGGTCAGCAGGATTCTCCGCCATAGCCAGGAAGCCCCAGATCCAGGGAGTAGTGGAATGCACTCATGTTGCCCTGGGCTCACCAGACCATCTGGGAGTGCTCTGTGTTCACAGAAAGTGTTCCACTCACTTAACTTACAGCTTGTGTATGACCACCACATGAAGATCATGCACATGTATGCACACTTTCCAGGGAGTGTACACGACAGTTACATCTTGGGGCAGTCAGACATTCCGGACTCTTCGAGGACCACCCCAGGATGGGTGGCTGGCTTTTGGGGAATAAGGGGTACCCGCTGAGGACCTCGCGAAGCATGAAGTACGGAGGCCAGAGGCCGAAGCGGAGACCCGGGACAATGAGGCCCATGCGGCCATCCGGGCTGTCATAGAGTGTGTACCAGTGTGGTGAAAATGCGGTTCTGAGGCCACATCTTCTCCAGTGGTGCCCTGCAGTACACAGCCCGGAGGGTCGCCCGCTTTGTGCTGGTCTGCTGTGTCCTCCACAACCTGGCACAGCAGTGGGATGGCGAGTTGAAAGTGGGGGATTGGGAAGCATGTGTACACTTCCGATGAGGAGGAGGATGAGGATGATGAGGAGACAGGGGCTTGAGGACGATCCCAGGGGGATGAACCAGGAGGACCAGGCATAGACTGCAGGACAGGAGACAGTGGCGATGGCCTGGCAAGCCAGGAGGGCCAGGGAGGCCCTCATACCCGTCCGCTTCACATATGGTTATTATCATCACTAACTTCCCGACCGCTACCACCACACCCTCCTCCCCTCACCCCCAATCTACTCCTCCATCCTCTCCCCCCTCCCTGCTGCCACCCGTGATCCTCAATTTGCTTTGCCGTCCTAGCTCGAGAGCTAAGTCTAGGCATGTCTTCAGAATGCACATCAGAGGTGGAGGCAGTCAGCTGCTTACCATACGGCCTTAGTGGGAAACGTTAATGGTCAGGCTTCATAGAATCATAGAATTTACAGTGCAGAAGATAGCGAGAAGTGGCCTCATCAGAGAGGTGGAACGCAGGGGAGCCTGTGGTCACCATTTCCACGCCTTGGGACGGGTCTGTGTTAGCATCCAGCGGCACCTCCTCTCGGTCAGTGCCCATAGGGCCCTGGTGTTCACATGGAGATGGAGGGGCAGCTTCTTTGAGCCACAGCTGTCCTTGCATCATCTGGCTCAGCCTGTCCTGGCGGCTCCCCGTTGTTCCCACCATTGTGTCGAAGCCCTCAGCGGTGCTGCTCAGTGATTGGGCCATGCTCTGCAGCACCTCGGCAATGCCCCCTATGATTGGGACAAGCTCTGCAGTGCCTCAGCCATTCCCAGCTGAGAGCGGGACATGTCCCGCAGAACCTCATCGGGGTCAGCCTTAAACCGGGTCACATCCCCCAGCAAGTCGGATACTTTGCCAAGGCACCCAGCCATTGCCGTCGGCGACTGCGCCACAACTTGAACATTTCTACTAACTCTGCTGATGTCATGCACAAGGCTCTCCACTACAGTCATCATCCTAGCCATGTTGGCCTCGGTGCCACGCATTGCCGGCGACATCTCCTGCTCCCATAGCCTCTGGAACTCCTCCAATCGGCTATGGACCTGTTGGAGTGTCGCTGACATCTCCGTCTGAATGTCCCGGCACTTCCTCATGTTTCCATCAGCTCTGGGATAGCATGTTCTATCGGCTCAGCATCTGGCTGGGCCCCAGCTGGATCCTGGGATCCAGCAGACCTCTGACTGCTGTCTCACCTGGGGATTCCTGCCTCCACCTGATGGAGTGTGTGGTGCTCACCAGATTGTGCCCCAGAAGCCCAGTGGATCTTCACCTCTCCGGCTTCCGTCAACCACTGCATTGGTGACCGCTCTTTCCTCGGCCACCCCCTTCACCTCCATGGTTGACACGGTAGCACAGTGGTTAGCACTGTCTCTTCACAGCTCCAGGGTCCCAGGTTCAATTCCCGGCTTGGGTCACTGTCTGTGCACAGCCTGCACCCATGTCTGCGTGGGTTTCCTCCGGGTGCTCCGGTTTCCTCCCACAGTCCAAAGATGTGCAGGTTAGGTGGATTGGCCATGCTAAATTGCCCTTAGTGTCCAAAAAAAAGGGTAGGTGGGGTTCCTGGGTTAATAGGATAGGCTGGAGGTGTGGGCTTAAGTAGGCTCTTTCCAAGGGCCAGTTGACACTCAGTGGGCTGAATGGCCTTCTTCTGCACTGTAAATTCTATGATTTAATGAAGCCTGATCACTAATATTTCCCACCAAGGGGTATGTATCTGAGCTGGTGGAGGGTGGGGATGACAGCTGTGATGCATCGACTGTGGCATCCTCGGAGCTCTCCACCCAGGTGTTCCCCTCGGACACTGGAGAGGGGGCCACCCAGAATAGGTCATGCCATCGACTGGAGAATCTGCGGGAGATTGGACACGTGGTCAGTGGGAGAGATGGGTCAGTCTCTATGATGTTAACAACTCATGTGTGACAGGTCCTCCGGGTGGGACCCAGTGGATCCTCACCTCTGCGGCTTCCGTCAACCACTGCATTGGTGACCGCTCTGTCGTCGGCCACCCCCTTCACCTTCGGGGCCTGTTTCTCAAAGGTTTAGATTTAGATTTAGAACAGTACAGCACAGAACAGGCCCTTCGGCCCTCGATGTTGTGCCGAGCAATGATCACCCTACTCAAACTCACATATCCACCCTATACCCGTAACCCAACAACTCCCCCTTAATCTTACTTTTTAGGACACTACGGGCAATTTAGCATGGCCAATCCACCTAACCCGCACATCTTTGGACTGTGGGAGGAAACCGGAGCACCCGGAGGAAACCCACGCACACACGGGGAGGACGTGCAGACTCCGCAGAGACAGTGACCCAGCCGGGAACCGAACCTGGGACCGTGGAGCTGTGAAGCATTGATGCTAACCACTATGCTACCGTGCTGCCCACGAGGTCATAAGGATTCTTGTGTCCAGCACCCCACCGTCAGTCTGGGCCCTCCGTGCCATTGCGGGAGAGCTTCTCCTGCGGAGACACAGAAAGGGCATCCAAACCTTGGGGCCGGTCTTCTTGGTGCCATGGCTGCGAGGTGAGTGGGGCTGGCTGTGCAAGTGCTATTTAAGTGCTGCTCAACCTTATTAGCGGGGGGTGGCTGGCGAGCACGGTCCCAGCTGGTAAGCCTTCATTTGCGGCGTGAAGTCCATGGGGCCTCATTAAATGGCCCAATTAAT
The DNA here is from genome assembly GCF_902713615.1 of Scyliorhinus canicula. Classification (NCBI taxonomy): domain Eukaryota; kingdom Metazoa; phylum Chordata; class Chondrichthyes; order Carcharhiniformes; family Scyliorhinidae; genus Scyliorhinus; species Scyliorhinus canicula. The sequence goes on along the minus strand of NC_052150.1, from coordinate 33,306,819 downwards.
GTTGAATAGTGTTGCCGGCCTCGCCGGGCAATCAGCAGCCCTCTGCATAATAGAAGGACAGTCCGGGTAGAGAGTAGTCCATGTCCTTTTACCTCTGGGACGCGAGTCTGAATGCAGATGAGATGAAAATCTTACCCATAAAAGGGCTGCTAGTCTCCCGGGGATTTTAACACTGCGGAGTTAGATGTTTTTGTTTTCTTAAGATGAAAGTGCTATCTCAGTGAACCATTAATGAAAGCACCTCAGAATCAGGCAGCAATGCTTATGGAATTGTAGCTTTATACTAAACCATTGGCAAAGAGCTTCGAAAGATGTACTGCAGGTGGGAAACGTGGCACAGTGCTGGATTGCTACAGAGTGGATGTATGTGTATATTAATTATCTAAACCTTGGGGTGCAGGGGAAAATTTCAAAGTTTGCGGATGACACAAAGATTGGGCGCATTGTAAATTGTGGGGAGGACAGTGTGAAACTTCAAAAGAACATTGACAACTTGGTTGGTGGAGTGGACAGATTGATGGCAGGTGACGTTGAATACAGAGAAGTGTGAGGTGATTCATTTTGGTAACAAGAACATGGAAAGGGTGTGCAGGCGCACAGGAACCTGGGTGGAGATGTACACAATTCATTAAAGGTGGCAGGTCAGGGGGAGAGAGCAGTTCATAAAGCATCCTAAACTTTATTAGCAGGAGCATAGAGTACATGAGGACGGAGTTTATGCTAAACTTATATAAGCCACTAGTTAGACCTCAGCTGAAGTAACATGTACCACTTTGACGCCACACTTTAGAAAGGATGTGAATGCATTGCACAAGAAGATGTTTACAAAAATGGTTCCAGGGATGAGAAACATTAGTTCTGAGGATAGATTGGGGAGATTGGGACTGTTCTCTTTGGAATGTGGAAGGTTAGGAGGGCACTTAAAAGCGGTGTTTAAAATCATGAGAGGGTTGGACAGAGTAGACGCGGAGAAACTGTTCCCGCTCGTAAAAGGATCAATAACCGAGAAGGCACAGATTTAAATCAACTTGCAAAAGAAGAAAATGTGACATGAGAAAAAATGCTTTCGCACGGGTGAGTGGTTGAGGTCTGGAATACATTGTCTGGCAGTGTGGGGGGAGGCAGGTTCAATTGAGCGATTCAAGGGGGCATTTGATGATTATGTAAATGGAAATATGTGCAGGGTTATGAGGAAACGGCGGGAGAATTGCACTGAGTCATAATGCTCATTTGGAGAGCTAGTGCCAATTTGATGGGCCAAATAGCCTCATTCTGCACCGTAACAATTCTGTGATACTGTGGATAGCAGCTTAATCTTTAGCTGTGAATTTCCAATTCCAATCTACTGGAAGAAAAACTTAAGGTTTGTCTTTACATCACCTTTCAGCTGTTCAGGACTTCCCAATATCTGTTACAGGCAATGAAGTACTTTTCAAACACACAGCCACTGTTGTAATGCTGAGATATGGCAGCTGATTTATTTACAGATAGCTCCTGAAAACAGCACTGAGATAATAACCAATTATTTTTTTGTGGTGTTGGTTAAGGGATAAATAGTGCCTCGGACACCAGGGAGAATGCTCCTGTGCTTCTTTGACTAGCGCCGTGTATGCACCTGAGTGGGAAGATGAAGCTGCAGTTTGATGTCTCATCTGTAAGGCTTTGAAAAGTGAAACATTCCCTCGTGCATTGTATTGAGAGTGTCAGTCACTCAAGCACTCAAGCCCCTGGATTGTGAAGTAAACCCATGGCCTTCTGGCTCAGAGGCAAGAATGTAACCAAATGAGCCATGCCTAAGCTGTGGCTCCCTCCATACAGGGAAGGAGGGAAGGATTATTGGGTTGGAAAACATTGGCATCATCTCCTGCAGCTTGACTCAAGAATGGACTCAAAACATTGTTAACAGGGACAAGAGGACTTACTTCTGGTGTGAAACTGGAGGTCTTTTCATGCAAAATAAGGTTAAAGATGACCTCTCAATCAAACACAGCCATTCAGACTGCTCGTTAAAAAGAACTTACTCCTTTTAAGTGTTCATAAATTAGTCAAATGAAACAAACATCCATTCAAGAAATACTTTTGCACAGGCTTCAGAAACGTACCCGCCTCGCTGAAGATCTCAAACTCAGGGAAATTCAAAATTGGGGCAGATATTCAAAAGGTTGAACTCAATGTCACTCTGAGTGCCCACTGGGTCACTAGCTGCAAAATCTCCGGCAAAGGTCGATATGGCAGCTGGCGGGAATTAGCCAGGAAATTTAAATGTTTAGACACTTTTGTCTCAATTTTAGACCCCCCCAAATGTAGGTTTGCCCAGTACTAGAATGGCAAAATCTACCTCCATATTTTCAGCAATATCTTGAAATTACATCTGTTATCTGCCAAGCCTAAACTTGTAGCGCAAATCCACCTTTTGAGGAAATCAAGGGGAAGTGCACAACCCTGAAAGAATTGAGAGTTTACCGAGTTGGAGCAATTTTAAGGTTTGGAGAGCTGATTCTCAGCTGAGGCCTTTCCCACTTCTTTTAATAGCGTCCCGAAATGGGCCTTCAGTGACTTTCCCTCCTCCGGGTAATGAATGTTTCTTAAAGTTTCCTGATGGTTTTGGAGAAAACATTGCCGAACAGCACAAGAACAGCAGCTTTCAGTTGTTTTGTCCTACAGTGGTGCCTTTAGTTTGATGGGCTGTGCAAAGCTTGGAATTATTCCATTTGCAATCACTGATCTGCAGCTCATTTTACACCAGGCAGACGGAACGATGCATCAGTTAGTAGACTACACAAGAAAACGTGTCAAACGCACCCATGATCTCACTTTCCAATTAGTGTTGAGATTCCAGTCCTCTCTCGGGAATCATAATGGGAAACAGAGGCAAAAAGTCATTTATTTCTTTGATCATCATTTTCCGTCCTCCTGCTGCCAACTGTGCATCATTAGTAGAAGGCGTTGGACGTGTGGAGCTCAGTAGAAACCCTTTCATTGCCTAACTTTTTGTTCCACTCTTCCTGAAGGCAGTGCTATAGCATTTTTGGTTGGTGTCAACCATTTGTTTGCATTTTCCCCTTTGCTTCATTCGCAACTGAGCGCAAAGACAAAAACTTGCTTCATTGTTTCAAACCGGCAATGGACTAATTAATAACAAAACATGGATTCTTCCTCTGCATGTTATTTTGAGAGTGATCATTAATATTCCTGTCATTATTTTTTCTCTCATTTGGATTTTTTTTTCTCCCTCATTCTTCCTGCTAATTAATTTTCTTCCACTTCTAGGCCACTTCAGAAGAACGCTATGTTGGTAGATTGTTGGCAGAGTAAGGGGGCTGGTAGAGACAGAGCTCTGTAAAACAATTCAGCTGAGAATTGATAGAAACGAGCATTAGAGACGTTACTACTGGGTCACAGCCAGTCTAGAGACTTGAATACTTGATCTTACAGAATCACAGGATTTAGTGGACAATAAAGGACCAAAGTTCGTCTAGTTCATCCGCTGTTACATGATACAGTCATGGTGGGGTTGTTGGCAAAGGATAGTAATCAATTTCTTACCAGTTAGTCTACAATAAACCCAAATATAAAGTGAGGGAAACAACAGTGCTAAGGTACTTTAATCATCTGATCCTCCCAAGCACATAGCACTTATCAGATTTCATGTCTCACATTACTCATACAATGTTAACCACAATATTACTCTCTGAAAGAAAACATTGGTACTCTTCCCTCTTTTTTTTCTATGTCCATGAGATGTGGGCATCGCTGGTTGGGCCATCATTTATTGCCCATCCTGAGGGCATTTAAGAGTCAACCACATTGCTGTGAATCTGGAGTCACATGTAGGCCAGACCACGTAAGGACGTCAGATTTCCTTCTCCAAAGGATATAATTGAACCTGATGAGTTTTTACGACAATCGGCAATGGTTTCACGGTCACCATTAGACTTTTAATTTCAGATTTTTGTTTTATTGAATTCAAATTTCACCATCTGCCATGGCGGGATTTGAAACCGGGTGCCCGGGGCATCACTCTGAGTCTCTGGATTACTACTCGAGTGATAATACCACTACGCCATTGCCTCCCCTAAAACCCTCCACACTGGTTATTCGCCTTGTGGCTCCTCTGTTCATTCATTTGCATGTAGTCAAAAGGTTATACTCAGTTGTTGAAACCATTGATGATGTTTTGGCTTGAGCCAACTGTGGTGCTGTGGTCTTGCCTTTGGCATGAATCCTCTGAGGAACCATCACCCTTGCCAGTATTCAAATTGGGAAACTGGTCAGTGAGTGAGTTGGACATAGGGGCCTCCTGCACTGCCTGCCTGGTCCACCTACACTGCCTGGCAGTCACCCATTACCTCTCTCCCTGCACTGTCTTAGCCTGTGGTGTGACAACCTCACTAAACATCCAATGCACATAATGCTCAGCTTCATGGATGTGCCACAGTGACTCCAGCTGTCGCTTGAGCTCAAATTATCTGCATGCGTTTGTTTAGGCCACAGGAGGCATCTACAAATTCCATATGTTAAAAGGTGGGCATTCTACTCAGCCGTGCTGCCTTGCTATGCCTTAAAATTTACTTTACAGACTAATTATTATAAACCTGAAGATCAGAAACCGAGGCACTACTGCTCTTAAAGAGTTACAACTGCTAGTGAACCTTATTGCTACAAATAAAACCTTACAATCACCACTGAATTATGTTCAAAGATAAATGTGCAAAATACTTAGCAAGCAATCATTCACCTGTTTCCCTATCACGTCACGCTTTGACTTTTTCTCAGAATGTGGCCTGTTTGCAAACTGAGTCCCCAGATCTTTCAAACTGGTCCGCCACTCTCCATGCTTGTTCAAACTCCAAGTTAAGGTCACTACTTAAGTAACCAGTGAAGGGGCGACATGGTGGCGTGTTGGTTAACGCTGCTGCCTCTCTATGCTGAGGACCCAGGTTTGACCCCGGGCCACAGTCTGTGTGGAGTCTGCATATTCTCCCCGTGTTTGTGTGAGTGTCACTCGCACAACCCAAATATGTGTTGGTTAGGTGGATTGGCCAGGCTAAATTTCCCCTTAATTGGGACAAAATAAATTGAATACTCTTTAAAAAAAAAATGTTTTAAGTGACCAGGGAGACGGTGAGGTAGTGGTATTGTCACTGGACTAGTAAACCAAAAATCCAGGATATGATCTGGGTACCTGGGTTCAAATCTTACCATGGCATGTGATGGAATTTAAACTCATTAAAATGTCTGGATGACCATTGTCGATTGTCATAAAAACCCATCTAGTTCACTAATGCCCTTTAGGGAAGGGTTGCAAGAGCACAGAATATGCTCTGGGTGGGGGACTTCAATGTCCATCACCAAAAGTGGCTAGGTAGTACCACCATAGACATAGCTGCTGGACTGGGACTGCAGCAGGTGGTGAGGAAACCAACAAGGGGGAAAACATACTTGACCTCATCCTCACCACAGATGCATCTGTCCATGACAGTATTGGTAGAAGTGACCACCGCACAGTCCTTGTGGAGACAAAGTCCCATCTTTACATTGAGGATACCATTCATCGTGTTGTGCACACTATCACCGTGCTAAATGGGATCGAATTCGAACAGATCTAGCAACTCAAGACTGGGCATTCATGAGGCTATCAGCAGCAGCAGAATTATATTCATCCATAATCTGTAATCTCATGGCCCGGCATATTCCCCCTCTCTACCATTACCACTAAGCCAGGGGCTCAACCCTGGTTCAATGAAGAGTGCAGGAGAACATCCCAGGAGAAACATCAAGCACACCGAGAAATAAGGTGTCAACCTGGTGTAACTACAACACAGGACTACTTGTGTGCCAAACAGCATAAACAGCAAGTAACAGACAGAGCTAAGTGATTCCACATCGAACGCATCATATCTAAGCCACGGCCAACAGTGAATGGTGGTGGACTATTAAAAATACTCACTGGAGGAGGAGGCTCCACAAATATCCCCATCCTCAATGATGGAGGAGCCCAGCACATGTGTGCAAAAGACAAGACTGAGGCATTCGCAACAATCTTCAGCCAGAAGTGCCGAATGAATGATCTATCTCAGTCTCCTCTGGAGATTCCCAGCATCATAAATGTCAAATAGCCAATACGATTCACCCCATGTGATATCAAGAAATGGCTGAAGGCACTGGATACTGCAAAGGTAATATCCTGGCAATAGTACTGAAGACTTGTGCTACAGAACTTGCCGCACCCCTAGCCAAGGGTTCCAGTACAGCTACAACACTGGCATCTACCCTGCAATGTGGAAAATTGCCCAGTTGTTTCCTGCACATGAGAAACAGGAAAATCCAACCCAGCCAATTACCGCCCTATCAGCCTACTCTCCATCATCAGCAAAATTATGGAAGAAGTCATGAACAGTGCTCTCAAGTGGCAATAACCTGGTTAGAGTGACTGCCCTTGGCATATTTGACCGAATTTGGCATCAAGGAGCCCTAGCTAAACTGGAGTCAATGGGAATCAGGGGGGAAACTTTCTGCTGTTTGGGTCATGCCTGGCACAAAGGAAGATGGTTGTGGTGGTTAGAGGTCAATCATCTCAGCTCCAGGACATCACTGCAGTCGGTCCTCAGGGTAGTGTCCTGGGCCCAACCACCTTCAGCTGTTTCATCAATGACCTTCCTTCCATCATAAGGTCAGAAGGGGATGTTTGCGGATGACTGCACACAATGTTCAGCACCATACGCGACTCCTCAGATAATAAAGCAGTCCATGTCCACATGCAGCAAGACTTCGACAATATCCAATGCTGACAAGTGGCAAGTTACATTTGCACCACACAAGTGCCAGGCAGTGAACATCTCCTACAAGAAAGGATCTAACCACCACCCCTTGACATTCAATGCCATTACCATTTCTGAATCTCCCACAATCAACATCCTGAGAGTTACCATTGATCAGAAACTGAACTAGCCATATTAATACTGCGGCTACAGTGCAGGTCAAAGGCTAGGAATCCTACAGCGATTACCTCACCTCTTGACTGCCAAAAGCCTGTCCACCATCTACAAGGCACAAGTGAGAGTTTAATGGAAAACTCTCCACTTGCCTAGAGAGTGCAGCTCCAACAACACTCAAGAAGCTCAACACCATCCAGGACAAAGCAGCCTGCATGATTGCTCCCCCTTCCACAAACATTCAAAACCTCCATCACCGACGAACAGTGGCAGCCGTGTGTACCATCTACAAGATGCACTGCAGTAACTCACCAAGGCTCCTCAGACAGCACCTCCCAAACCCTTCACTATTGCTGGGGTAACATCCTGGAACTCCCACCCTAACAGCATAGTGGGTGTACCTACACCTGAAAGACTGCAGTACTTTGAAGAAGGCAACTTAGCACCACCTTCTGAAGTGCAACTAGGGATGTGCAATAAATGCTGGTCTAACCAGCAACGCCCACATCCCGTAAATGGATTTTTTTTAATGAAAAGGACCTCCGACCTCACTGCACAGAAATTCCTCACTCACCAAATTCTCAAGCTCACACTCTGTCAGGCTGTACTTAGTGACCAGCTGCTGTATTTGTGCTTGCTTCACAAGGTGGGTTTGGGGGCAGAGGTGTAGAGAACACTTAACTTGGGACATGCTTCAGCATGTTCTGTTGGAACAGCATTCACGCTATTTGAGAGCCTTTGCAGGCCAAATCCTGCTGATTTAGACAAAGTAAAACACTGTGGTCAGTGAGTTTAGAGTTTGAGCACGAAGCTTGGTGGAAGCATGTGGACTATTGCAATACTTTATATATCTAATTGAAAATGTTGGTTTGATAAAACGATCTGTGGAGGTCTTCTGCATTTTAAAGATGTTTTTATCCCATTCTTAAAATCACAAAACCAATGCGCAGAGTGGACAGGGCAAGCCCTTAATCCATCTCATTGTTTGCCCCAAAAAACAATTCAAATTCAAATTGAATCCAACTCTCTCCACAAGAGAGACATACAAGATCCAAGGTAAAAGTAAAGGCATTGCACCTCTTGAGCTTGATCTGATGCTTATTAAATGTGAATACATGGTTCTTTCAATCATTCAGCTGGTTGGTACACACGGATCAGGAAAGTCTCCAGTTTCACACACTGTCTGTGGGGATTAATTGATTCCGATTCGTGGTATGATTAATCCTTGTTCTGGATTGGGGAGGGAAAAATTGGTCAAAGGCTCTGCTTCTAAGAGCTCTCCAGTGACCTCTGGTGGAATGATACATGTTAGGTGTAGCATTTAACAAAACCCCTTTGTCATCAGCTAGCTCGCTACCCTGCTTTTCTCCCTTCCCAAACTGAAGAAAACTAGATCAAAGGTTTCTTCTTCATGAAGATAGTTCCCCAGTATAAACCAATTGCTTTTCAGAGGCTTGGGAGACTTAACTATTGCACTTACCTTTAGGTGTGTACTGAAACACTTCCTGGTGCTCCTTTTGGATAACCAAATAAACTAAATCTACAAATGGAGGGATAAATTAAAAAGCAACCCCTTAAAGGGATACTGCAGGAAAGTCAACAGAATCGCAAAGGAAACTTAAAACATCAAAACAAAATAAGACTGAGTGGTCGATAAAATACCCCAGTCCCTACGGTGCCCACCGGGCATGAAAGGCCTTGATCGCGCCATCGGACACCACATGCTCCCTTTCCAGGGACGCCCGGCAGGACCATATCCACAGAAGAGGGGTAGACAGTTGGGACAGACGGCCCACTTTTACTGCCTGCAACTATTAGTAGCCACCTAGGCCAGGCCCAGAAGCAGGCAACATTCCCTAGTGATAGTGCAAGTCCAGAAGACTCAATTTGATCGAAGGAGGATTGCCCTGGATTCTGCAGAAGCTAAAGATTAATCTCCAAGGCACTTACACAAGTGACTCAAGGAAAAATCATGGGCCATTAAAAAAAATGCCATTTCTAATTCATTCCTGATACAAATGTTGGCGGTGGATTTTTTGAAAAAAGACTGTTGGGCCGAGTGGGACAGTTAGAGTTGGGAGGTCATCTGATGGGACTTCCAGATACATCCAACCAGAGTTGGCAGCCTAAAAGAAAGATGCACTTTTATTCTCTGCACCCTGTCCATTCAGTATTGATGGGAGGTTAACAAGGATATGAAGCTGAATTCTGGGTCCATAATGGCAGCTATAAGAAAGTTGTCCCTTTTCAGTGTTGTGAACGTTCAGGCTGAACAGTAATACCACTTTTGCTTCACAGGTCATAGTTTGGAGCAATTGTCAGGAGATCTTAAAATTTGTTCCAGTATGATGATCAGTTCTTTCCTCATTTCTCTCCAGGAAGCCAATGCTGTATCGATCATGGTTTTTTAAAAAATTTGCATGCACAATGTATTGGCATTGCTCTGATGGCCCAGAATCTTCTATCTGCCTCCACTCACAATCCAGTGAATTTCTTTTCACTGTTTTCAGCAGTGCAAAGTTACAGAAATGCAGATGGAACAATGCAAATGTCAGCATTTGAATGTGATAGAAGCAAGTGTATTTTTGTCCTTGATTTCTAATGTGTCTTCTCTGAATATTTTGTGAATGAAGATCCTTGTAGAAACAGATGATCGTGTGAAGTGAGAAGCAGGAGAACGTCAGTTCATCCATTAAGCCTTCCTCACAGCTAACACCTGGAACATGAATACTGACCAGCCTGCAGCCCACACCTATGTAATATCTGGGAGAAGCAATAATACTCAGGATCTAAAAGGGGAATAAATCTGGAAAATCCGCCTCCGAGGACTTCAGGCATTCCAAAGTTGTCCAGCAAATAAGGCTGACCACGGGCGGGATTTATCGACCAACCCGCCACGTGATATTCAGTGGAGGAGGCGGCCCTCCAGTGCTGTTTACCAAACCCACTGTCGTCGGTGGGATTTCTCGGTGACTGCAACCCTCATCGCCGGGAAACCTGTGCGTCGGTGTGAAACCCGAATATCCCACCGGCGTGAACAGACAGTAGACCGTGGCCCGTGTGTTCATTAGCTGTTGCTCCAATTATGATGGGATTTTTGTCCTTTTTGTGCCAAATAGAACAGGTGCAGACAATATCGCGGTCAAAATGGCTTCAGAAAATTCATGCTGGGACATTAGAATGGTTCGACCTTTTTTTGCTAATACATGGAATGTGGGCAATGCTAACAAGGCCAGCATTTATTGTCCATCCCTAATTTCCCTTGAGAAGATGATAAACATCTTGAACCACTGCAGTCGGTGTGGTATAGCTGCTCTGAGGAAGGGAGTTCCAGAATTTTGACCCAGTGACAACAAAAGAAAGGTGATATATTTTCCAAATCATGATGGTGTGTGACTTGGAGGGGAAGCTTGTTGGTGTCCCCATTCAGTTTCTGCTTTTGTCTTACTGGGTGGTGGAGATTGTGGGTCTGGAAGATGCTGCTCAAGGAGCGTTGGCAAGTTGCAGCAGTGCATCTCATAGGTGCCATACAATATAACCACCTGCGGTGGAGAGAGTGCATGTTCAACATTGAGGATCGGGGGCCAATCAAATGAGCAGCTTTGCCCTGGATGGTGGCAATCTTATTGAGTGTTGTACTTATCCAGACAAGTGAGGAGTTATCCATTACGCTTGTGCTGTGTAGATAGTGGACAGACTTTGGGGGTCATGAGGTGAGGTACTTGCCGCAGAATTTCCACGCTCTGACCTATTCTTGAAGGAATTGTATTTAACTGGCTGATCCAGTTAACTTTCCAGACAGCGTTTTTTTTAATATAAATTTAGAGTACCCAATTATTTTTTCCAATTAAGGGGTAATTTAGTGTGACCAATCCACCTACCCTGCACACCTTTGGGTTGTGGGGGTGAAACCCACGCAAACACAGGGAGAATGTGCAAACTCCACACGGACAGCGACCCAGAGCCGGGATTGAACCTGGGACCTCGGCACCGTGAGGCAGCAATGCTAACCACTGCATCACCCGTGCTGTCCCTTTTCGAGACAATGTTGATGCCAAAATTGTTGATAGTGGAAGAAAGAAGCGGAAAAAAAGAGATATTTATCTTGTTGTAAATGGTCATTGTCTGGCACGAAAGTCTGACAAATATTACAGACCACATAACAGACCAAGTTTTGTTGTTCACGTTTTTCTGCAAGCAGGTGCAGACTGCTTCATTATCAAAGGAGTTGCAAATAGAATTGAACGCTGTACAATCATCAGTCCACACTTCTGACCTTATAATGGAAGGAAGACATTCCTGAAGCCTGCTAGAAATAAGACAGTTGAAGGCAAATGCTGGAAAGCTAATCTGAACCAGCAAGTGACCAGGCTCGTGGATTTGTCTCTGTAGCTGGCTGCTCAACCAAAGGCTCAGTTTGGATGTGGAATTTGCTGCCACATGGAGTAGTTGAGGCCAATAGCTTTGATGTATTTAAGAGAAAGTTTGGTAAGTACATGAGAGAGGAAGGACATATTTGTGGGGTGAGGTGAAATGGGACAAGAGTATAAGCATAAGCCTAAATCAGTTGGGCTGAATGTCCTGCTTTTTCTTCCCTGTCAATTCAACATCATAGCAGAACTGTATAGGCCAGGAATGTGGCAGGGACAAAGCTAAAAGAACCAAACCAGCAACATCGGATTTGGTGCCTTGTTTTATCTTTATGATGATGGCCAGGGCATGACAATAGGAGAGGGAGATGGTGGAGTAATAATAAGAGAAGGTTCACCAATCTCACAATGATTCCCTGAGACCACAGGATTGGTGCCATCTCTCTTGACAGTAGAATACTTGTAAGTGCATTTACACTGTTACAACAGATCCTAAATCTTTCCCCACTGAAGGGATGATGGTGAAATTCAGATGTTATAAGTTATCGTAACAAAACAAGAATATGGCTATACTTGGCACCATATAGCCTACTCCTGCTCCAATTCATCTCACCCTACCTTCTTCCTTCATGTACTTACCTAGTTTCTCCTTAAATGCATCAATGCTAAATGCTATTCTCCTCAGCGACTCCATGTGGTGGCAAGAATAGAAAACTTTTGACGTCCACGCCAGTGCACAAAGTACTGAGGGAGGACATGATGATTGAACCCTTGAGTTGTGTTTACTGCCCAGTAGTCCCTCCATTGCACTTGACTCTTTTTTAAAATGTTTTCAGTCAAGTTCATGGGCATGATCTTGTTGTGGTTTGACAAAGGGAGGAACATTCATACCTCATCCATCTAGGAAAAATTCTGCGATCCGACTGTCCTTAGCGAATCCAAGCACCTCCCTCTCCTACACAATTGGAAATTCACACCAAATGTTTGTTACTCTTTGCTTGACTTCCTGACTTTTCTCCTTTTGTCATGTCGCATCTGGGTGCCATTGCCTCACTCTCATGGCGCATACCAGTGCTCTAGCTTTATACTTTCTACACCATTGGATGCCTTATGTATCTCTATTAGCTTCCTTCTCAGCTGCTTTCTTTGAGGATTGAAGTGCTTAAATTTCTCCAGTCTCTCTTCATAATTCAGTCCTCTGACATGAGAGATCTTTTTACTGCTTGTGATAGTCAGAGCTGTGACTGACTACTGCTGCGCTCCCCATGATCTATGTGGGGCATTGTCCACACTAAGCAAGATTAATAATTGTGCAGCGAACAGTTTTTGGATAGGATAATGGAGAGATAATGGACGGAGAACCACATAGTCTGTCATTTGTCATGTTGGTACTAACGTGCTGCAGCGAGCATCAAGAAGTGAGATGTACATAACAGATGTGAAAAATAGTTTTATTCTCCCTTTTTATGTTCTGCATTGTACTGGGCAATCTTACTTCGACAGCAGCAAGTTGTGAGGTTTTTCGTCCATGGGCAGTCTGAATTTGATAAAGTTCTGCTCATTCCACTATTGCACATGAGTTTATATTAAAGCATACCATGTATAATATAAGGCATGAAATAAGTTAATCTCAGTGCAAGAGATGATTCCCAATAATTCCACCCTCTGGCTCTCGAGTACCTCGGCATCGCACACAAGTATATTTTCGTGTGGGAATCCATGCAAACCTATTCAAAGATGCATTTGCTACTTAGTATCGTGGAATGGTTATGGAATCTGCCTCCACCACACTCTCTGCATGCCAGATCCTGGTGACTCGCTCCATAAAAAGGTATTTTCCTTGTCTAGTTTTTGGTTCTTTTGACAATCGCCTTCAATCTTCCGTCAGTGAGAACAATTTCTCTCCGATGGCTCATGATTTTGAGTACCTCTATAAAATTGCCTCTCAATCACCCTCCCACCACCCCCACTTTCTCCAGGTAGAATTGTCTCAGCCTCTTCAATCCATCCACATAACTGAACACTCTCAGCCCTCAAATCATTCCCATAAATCTTTTCTGTATCCTATCTAATGATTTCACATCTTTCCTAAAGTGCGGTGCCCAGAATTGGACAAGGTCCTCCAGTTGAGGCTGACCAATATATTATAAAGGTTCATCATAGCTTGCTTGCTTTTGTACTCCAAGTCACAAATAATAAAACCTTGTATTCCACATGTATTTTTAGCTTCTTTCTCAACCTGCCCTGCCACCTTCAACGATTTGTGCATATGTTTCAAAGGCTTCTCTGTTCCTTCACCTCCTTTAGAATTGCCCTTTATCGTGCCTTTTGCCTGTCCTTGTTCTTCACTTCTCTTATCTTCATTATATTACAGACTTATACAGTTGCAGTAAAACTAGGAAGGTGATGCTGCAACTGTATATGGTGCTAGTGAGGTCACACCTGGAGTATTGTGTTCAGTTTTGGTATCCTTACCTGAGAAAAGACATACTGGCACTGGAGGATGTGCAGAGGATATTCGCTAGGTTAATCCCAGAGTTGAGAGGGATGGATTACGAGGAGAAGTTGAGTCGACTGGGACTGTTGGAATTTAGAAGGATGCAGGGGATCTTATAGAAACATATAAAGTTATGAAGGGAATAGCTAGGATAGATGCGGGCAGGTTGTTTCCACTGGCGGGTGAAAGCAGAACTAGGGGGCATACCCTCAAAATAAGGGAAAGTAGATTTAGGACTGAGTTTAGGAGGAACTTCTTCACCCAAAGGGTTGTGAATCTATGGAATTCCTTGCCCAGTGAAGCAGTTGAGGCTCCTTCATTAAACGTTTTCAAGGTAAAGACAGATCGTTTTTTGGAGAATAAAGGAATAAAGGGTTATGATGTTTGGACCGGCAAGTGGAGCTGAGTCCACAAAAGATCAGCCACGACCTCATTGAATGATGGAGCAGGCTCAAAGGGCCAGATGGCCTACTCCTGCTCCTAGTTCTTATGTTCATATATTTCATATGCTCTGTGTCTGCCCATTCCACCAGTCTGTTAGTGTCCTCTTGAAGTCTGTCACTATTCTCCACGCAATGCACATGACTTTCAAATTATCTGCCAAATGCAAATTTTGAAATTGTGTTCTGTGCACCCAAGTTATTAACATATATCAACAAAAGCAGGGGTCCTATTACGGACCCCTAGGGAACACCACCAAGCTATAATACTCCGGCTGTTGTGATTCATTTTTACTCCCGGCAGCACACCCACACTCCTGGATTTCCTGATGGAGTGGGGTGGCTTCAATGGTAAATCACATTGACAAACGGCGAGAGTATAGAATCCCACCACCAGCGAATGGTGCACCACAGTGAAACACGCAGCTGGGGACTGGAGAATCCCGCCCCACATATCTTCTTTGGGTCTGAAAATCACTAGTCTCTGGTTTCCTCATTCATATCAAAGCTGCCACATTTCTGTTTCCTCCATGTTTTTCAGTTTTGCTGGCAAACTTATTGTGCGGTATCAAATGCCATTTGGAGGTCAACAAAATGTGGAGGGGACAAAATGTCATATCTCCAAATTTGCAGATGCCACCAAGTTAGGTGGGAGGGTATAGAGTGTTTTCAGAGACTAAGTGTTGAGCTGTGTTTCACGTGGGGGATCCCCCTCTTAATTACGGCTCAGCTAACACACAGACTCGCGGAGACAGCAACTCTGGTAAAGACATTCTTTATTTGTCAAAGTTCGATGGGAGAGCAATCTGAGGCAGATTGACTCTACCTTACATTGAACATAGAACATGGAACATACAGTGCAGAAGGAGGCCATTCGGCCCATCGAGTCTGCACTGACCCATTAAGCCCTCACCTCCACCCTATCCCCGTAACCCAACAACCCCTCCTAACCTTTCTGGGCACTAAGGGCAATTTAGCACGGCCAATCCACCTAACATGCACGTTTTTGGACTCTGGGAGGAAACTGGAGCACCCGGAGGAAACTCACGCAGACACGGGGAGGACGTGCAGACTCCGCACAGACAGTGACCCAGCAGGGAATCGAACCTGGGACCCTGGCACTGGGAAGCCAGAGTGCTAGCCACTTGTGCTTGCGTGCTGCCCATTGCTTTTGATTCAACAATTATACAATTTCCAAAAATCAGCAGCCATGCCTCAGCTGGACTTGATCCAATCATTATCACTGCAGATTACATACATTGACCAATACAATTGTTTTTTTGCAACCTGGGGCTGCATGATCAGCTCATGCAGCTGCAGGGCCTTACTCATGGTGTTCTGATGTTTCCCAGATTCTTCTTATCCACTGTCCTTGATGCTTTGTATAAACAGTCCTCTATCTTACTTTTGTCTCTGAATGATGTCATAGTACAACTGTCTAATTATCCAAGGCTGTTTGGAGCCGAGGATGTGGAATATTCCTGCTGAGATGAACAGCCTGCATTTTGTATGTGTCTGTCCTTCCTAAGAATGTGGTCAAGTCTGGTTGATCTATGTCCCATCATGCTTAGAGCGCAATTCACTATCCTCATACCCAGAAGTCTGTTACTCAGGTTTATGGTTGTTTGCTGCTGACCCGGTTGGTCTTGTTTATTGAGCAATCAAAGTATAAAGGTATATGCTGGGTTATATCCCACTTGTGTCTTACTTACTTTACCCCCTTTCAGAGGGTGAGCTGTGAGGCGGATGCAGAGATCCTTCAGTGTGATTTGGACAAGTTGACTGAGTGGGTAAATGAATGGCAGATGCAGTATAATTTGGATAAATGCGAGGTTATGCACTTTGGTAGCAAAAACAATAAGGCAGACTATTATCGGAATGTCCATAAATTAGGAGAGGGGAACGTGCAATGATACTGGGTGTCCTCATACACCAGTCACTGAAAGTAAGCAAGCAGGTGCAGTAGGTGGTAAAGAAGGAAAATGGTATGCTGGCCTTCATTGCGAGAGTATTCGAGTACAGGAGCAGGGATGTCTTGCTGCAATTATACAGGGCCTTGGCGAGGCCACGCCTGAAATATTGTGTCTAGTTTTGGTCTCGTTATCTGAGGAAGGATGTTTTAACTATAAAGGGAGTGCAGCGACGATTTACCAGACTGATTCCTGGGGTGGCAGGACTGACGTACGAGGGGAGATAGAATCGGTTCGGATAGTATTCACTGAAGTTCAGAAGAATGAAAGGGGATCTCATAGAAACCTACAAAATTCTACCAGGACTGGATAGGGTAGATGCAGGAAGGATGTTCCCGATGCAGTGCGTCCAGAGCCAGGGGTCATAGAGTTTAGATACAGGGTTGACCATTTAGGAAGAGATGAGGAGAAAGCTCTTCACCCAGAGAGTGGTGAACCTGTGGAATTCGTTACCACAAGAAGTAGGTGAATCCAAAACATTGTATGGTTTCAAGAAGCAACTAGATATAGCACTTAATAGCCGAAGGGGATCAAATGATATGAGGGAAAGCGTGATTAGGCCATTGAGTTGGATGATCAGACATGATCATAATGAATGGCGGAGCGCGCTTGATGGCCTCCTTCAGCTCTTATTTGTTCTGTGTTTCTATGTTTTTAATATACAGCACACAAATGCATTATCCTCATTACCCTCTCATCAAAACGCGATTAAACACGATTTGCCTTCAACAAATCCCTGCTGGCTTTCCTTGTTCAAGTGACTCAATTTCTCCCTGGGTGATTGCTTTGAAAACCTTATCCACCACCGAGGTTAAACTGATTGTCCTACAGTTGCTGGGACATCCTTCTTTGAACACTTGCTGCAAATCTAAGTCCTCTTGACGCCACTAAAGTATTGAGGGAGGATTGGACGTTTATAGCTAATGCCCCTTTATTTTCACCCCTCAGCATCTTCAGATACATCCCATCCACTCATGGTAACTTACCATGTTTGAGTGCAGCCAACCTTTTCTAATAACCACCTCTTTACCAATTTTTAGCCCACCCAGTACCTTGGCTACCTACTTAGTCACTATAACTCCAGGAACATCTTCTTCCTTGCTAAGGGCAGATGCCAGGTGTGGTATTTAATTGCCCACTTGTTCGGTGTTTGATTATGTGTCTGTTGACTCTTGCCCTTTCTGCATGCTGCCTGAGTGTGGTTACAGAGGAAGGTAAACTAAGCAGAAAGCAAGAAGCTGTCAGCACGAGAGAACAAATATTACATAAGCTTTGTAAATAAAGTTCTTGTTAGACATAGAAGCTGGTGCCACTTCTGCATATCACCATGGCAGAAGACACAACACAAAGTATTGATTAATACCTCAGCCATTCGCTCTGCGTCCTGATCCCCTTTCTGGTCCACAGTTAGTTCCACACTCCTCTTGCTATCTTTTTACAATTTACGTGTCATTTGGACCATCATGCTTATGCTGGTGCTCAGAGCTAACTAATTCGGCTGGCTGCCCTGCTGCTACCTCATTGTTCTGCATAACTTTCCTTTTCCAATGTGTATCTTCTGAAAGTTATTTTCAATCTGCCATTCCAGGCCCCCATCACTATTCCTCTATCCCACTGTGCTCATGAAATAACCAAAAACAAAAAAAAACAGCATAAAGCTAAAAGAAAAGGTTTGAACACATGAGAGGAAATGTGGAAGTCCAGCAGACTGGCAGTGCAATAAAAAGGATATAAAAAGGGAATATGAAAAAACATTGCCAGGACCGTGTCCAACGTTTAATGTGTTTCTATGATTGGAAAACATTTGCAAAATAATCCTCAGTGTGCTAAGAATCACGCCGATAATCAGTTCAAGATTGTCAGTCGGACTCACAGTATGACATATTTCTGTGTACTGGAAGCTTACACAGGGCAGGCAGAAAAAACATTGCACACATTGCATCTGTTTCAACTATACAAAATAAGCGACAGCCATTCACTGGTTTATTCCCCAGGACAATGTCTTGACCAATCAGAATCAAGCTGCCTGGTTTAAATTCCAAACAATGCTTGGTAGTTAACTGTCAGTCACCATCAACTGGTACATTATTCATGGTAACGCCTCTACCAATCAGAGTCCACTTGCCAACGAATCAGCATTTTCTTCTCATATAGTATACATTTGTTGTTTTCTCCATGCACTAGTATTCTTGTGATTGTCCTGGTGTGTGCAAAAATGAAAAGTTTCAATGTAATGGGTGTGTGGGGGGGGGGGGGGGGGGGGAGGATTTTCCGTCCTCCCTGTGATGTATTTCTCGGTGGCAGAAGGGGGCCTGCCAATGCCCAGCAGCGGGATCTTCTGGTCCCACCACTGTTAATGAGATATCCCATTTCACCCACCCCACATCGCCATCGGCGTGACAATAAAGATCCCGCTGGTGCGAATGGCTAGAAAACTCTGACCAATGTCTTTTTTCCAGCAAATGACTATTTGGATAACAAATAAATGGCAAGCATGTCAAATGAATACTTTGAATACTGTGACCTGGGTTTTTATCCTCGAGGCAGGCAGCAGCAGTTGGGAAAATTCCCGGCTCGGCCAATCCTCAGGACTTATGTCATTTCCTCCACGGAAGGGGAAATAGAACTACTTGGGGAGTGACCTCAAGTAGCGGTGTTGCTTCCCTTGAACAGCAAAGAATAGAGGCAGCTAAGGACAAAAGATCAACTCGAAAGACAGTGCAGTCCGAAGACAATCGGGCAATTCACCATTGCTCACGCTGTGGAAAGTCATGCAGATCTGCAGTTGCACAACCGCATTAGAACATACTACACATGGTTCAACACATGGAAGAAATGGCCATTTTTAATAGCAAAAAGAAACCCTCATTGACAATTGAGATTCTTTTTTACTTCAGCCTTCCTGTGTGCGATTCCACCTTTGCTTGGTTGGCATAATTCCTTAGCAGAGGTCTTATGTTAAGTAAAGGTGATGAGCAAGTGCCGTGAACCCCTGCAATCAAGGATAGCCAAAATACGCGGCAACACAGCATTGCCTCTTTACCTCTCATAGAGATTGAACTCACCCCCAAACCCAGAGCAAGTTTTGGGATCCCACCATCATGTGAGAACTGTGACCACAAATATAAGCCTTTCACAATCTCAGGATGTCCCAAAATGCTTTCCAGCCCTGGAGCACTTATTGAAATTGAGTCACTGTTGTCCTGTAGGAAGTGCATTAGTCAATATGCACAAAACCAAGGCCCCAGAAACAACCATGAGATTAATGATCAGACCACCTGTTTCAGGGATGTTGGGGTAAATATTGGCCAGGACAGAGGCAAGAATTCCCCTCTTGTTCTTTGAAAAAGTGCCATATAATCCCACGTGAGGGTGGATGGAAGCTGAGTTTAAAGAGTTATCTGAAAGACGAGACCTGTGATATGCAGTACAGTTGAGGGAGGAGGCAGTGGGGAGGGGCTCATGCATCTTGAATGCAAAAGTTACAATGGGAGATGGCTCACTACTGTCCTTCCGCAGAACAGGGGATTACCAAATAAATGTGCTTTGGCTAATACAGCCCACATCACCAGGGGAACCAGACAATAACATTCATCATCAGCAATGAATTTCAGGTGCAGAGACACCATAGGGACATAGATGTAATTTTCAGTGTCCTTGTGTGGGCGAGAGAGGAAGATGCAAAGATGGAAGCAATTTTCAAACAGAAAAATGGTGACCTCCCCTTTCAAATTGAGGGGAATGGCCGTATTTCCATCATTAGGTTTTGCACATACGTTTGTTGCCTAATAGGCTATTATACTCCTGCAACGGATGAGTGAAGCAGTATGTTCGGAAATGCTTTACTTTAGAGTTGACTTAATAAGGTTATCAATCATAGGACTAAAGATGAACTGCTTTCTCTTGTCGTGCATTGGATGTATAATCCATTTATCTATAAAAACGGAAAGAATCACAAGACTTACCTTGTGAGTGATGTATGCTGGATGTTCAATTATGGGATGCACTGTGTTTCTTTTTGCCACCTCCTAATATGACCGTAAACTAATGTGCTGTGCACTACATCAGACTTCATTTACTCAGCTAACTTTTGCAGATAAGTAATGTTACACATGGACTTTCATATTTGTAACACTTCCTGCTTGTAGAGGAGCATAAATTATGGGCTACTTCAGTGGTCATTTGAAGCAGCGGAGAAGATGTTGGAAAACCAATCTGCTGGATCCTTGACTGACCTCTCTGGCTGGGTCTTTCACTCCTCGAAACCATGCACATTTGGACCACTCTGCTATTTGCTGTGATCGCACACTCAAAAACAGCTTCTTCCCACTGTTACCTTCTTATGGACTGACCTCATTAACACAACACCCCTGTATGCTTCACCCGATGCCAGTATTATCTAGTTACATTGTGTACGTTATATTATGTATTTTATTTTATTTTATCTTCATGTACTTAATGATCTGTTGAGCTGCTGGCAGAAAAATACTTTTCATTGTACCTTGGTACATGTGACAATAAACAAATCCACTTGCCTTCCACGGCTGTTAGTGCTTTGATTTTACTGACGTGATTTTTTTTGTTGTTGTTGTTTACTTGGGGGCGGAGAGGAGGAAAATAATCAAACTAAATTGCTTGTTGATCATTTCAGTGAGATAGTGAATAGGTGCACCAGTAGAGACGAAGTACAGATTAGCCATGATCTGATTGTAAAGGGTTTCAGGCTTGAGGGCTGAATGGCTCACTACTGTTCCTGTGTTTATTCCTGTTCCTGTCCACCTTGATTATCGGGTGGCTAGAATATGGAACTGCCGGCCCGAGGAAATCATCGGCGCAATTGGCTTAGTTGCTATCAGAAGGAAACACGATGAGCCCATGAGAGATAAGGGAATATAGAGATAAGTTGAAAGGCTGTGTTTGGAATGGAGGTAGACACGAGTGGAGTACAAACACCTGCACAGACTAATTGGGCAAAATATGCTACCCCTGCGCTGTGTATTCAAAGTAACATGCGCCTCCAACTGTGATAATTTGTCCCAATAACTTGACCCAATTATTCAGAACAATTGTCAAGTTAAAAACAATGACAATGGATTATCTGCTCTACAGATACTTCTGTGATTCAGGTTAAGGTGTGACTAAATAGAGGTGACAAAGCAGAGCTAGGTGGTCTGCAAGGTATTGGTTAAGCATTTACATGGCGTTTGTTTTTGTAAGTTAATGGTCTGCATGTTGTTGGCAGAACATTGGTATGTTAAAGTCAGTGATGGCTTTTTCCATGCAGATTGCTCAGGAAGTTCAGGCAATTAAGGCATAGTATGATTTTCGAAGCTCCAGAGTCTGCTGGGTGATTTACTCCACTCCACCATTTGAATCGTACAAAGGACATCTTTACCCTCCCTGTTATTTTTAAGAATTCGCTGAATTAATTTCCCAAAAATACATAATACAATGTAATTAGATAACAATGGCATCGGGTGAAGCATACAGGGGTGTTGTGTTAATGAGGTCAGTCCATGAGAGGTCAGTCCATCAGAAGGTAACAGTGGGAAGAAGCTGTTTTTGAGTGTGAGATCACAGCAAATAGCAGAGTGGCCCAAATGTGCATGGTTTCGAGGAGCGAAAGACCCAGCGAAAGAGCTAGGGCCGGTAACGAACAACATAAGTACCCCTTTAACAATGTAATAATTGTTAAAATGATGCAAATCAACTTATTTCACCCATTTAAAGAACATTTTAAATTGTTCCATCTCATTTCTGCACATAGTATATCACTGAGATTTTTTTAAAGTGTCAAATTTGAAAGGTTTCAATTGTTTTTGCTGGCACTTCCTTTTTTCCCCTTCCATCCATTCATGGAATGTGCGCATCGCTGGCTCGGTCAGCATTTGTTGCCCATCCCCAATTGTCTTTGAGGAGACGGTGGTGGACCATTGCAGTCCAGCTGGTTTACGTACTTCCATTGTTAGGTGGTGAGTTCCAGGGTTTAAAACCATCAACAATGAAAGAACACTGATATATTCCAAGTCAGGGTGCGTACAGGTTGGAGAGGAAATTGCAGCTGGAAATACTCATGCTGCCTTTGTACGTCTAAGTAGTAAAGTTCACAAGCTTGGAAGGTGCTGTCAATGAGCCTTAGGTAGCTGCGATCATGCGTCCTGTAGCCAAGGTGCACTGGTGAAAGAGGTCGTGAATGCTTAAGGCAGTGGGTGGGATTCCATTCCAGTGTTGTGTCCCTGAATGGTATCTAACTTCTTGAGTTTTGCTAAAGTTGCACTCATCCAGAAAATTGAGGCACATACCGTTACATTCCTGATCTTGTGCCTTGTAGATGATGGAAAGGTTTTGGAGAGTCAGCAGGTGAGTTACGTGCTGTATAATTTTTGTAGTGATGGTATTTAAACAGCTGGACCAGTCAAGATTCTGATCAAAGGTGACGCCACTGCCAGGATGTTGATGGTGGGGATTTCAGCAGTTGAATGTCAAAAGGAGGTGGTTAAATGTGGAATAAATCAAATTAACTTCAGACTAGCTGCTCTAATGCTGGGGGGTGAATGGAGAAGGCCAAGGTAGATCATTACGGCTGAAGGTGGTTGTACTCGATTTTGTTTACTCCCATTATTGGGATGTTAATAAATGCTGTCATGGACAGATGCTTCTGCAGTAGGTAGATTGATGAGGATGACATCAAGTAGTATTGTTCCTCTTGTTGATTGCTTTACCGTCTGTTGCAGGCCCAGTTTGGAAGCTCCATTCTTCAGGTTTTGGCCAGCTTGGTCAATAGCACTGCTACCAAACCCCACTTGGTGATGAACATTAAAGTCCTCCATCCAGAGTACATTATGTGCCCTTGTTAACCTCTGCTTTTTCCCAGTGGTGTTCAACATGGATAAGCACTGATTCATCATGTGAGGGAGAGCGATAGGTAGATAGGAGATTTACTTGCCCATTTTGAACCTGATGTCACAAGACTTCTTGAGGACTTCCAGGGCCACTCCCTCCCAACTGTGACCCATGTGTTACCACCTTTACTGGGCCAATATGTTCGTGGGGCAGGGCATACCCAGGAATAGTGAAGGAGGACTCTGGGACATTGGCTGTAAGGTATGATTCAGTAGGACTATGTCTAGCTGTTTCTTGCACAGTGCTAAGGGGAGCTCTCTCAATTTTGGTACAAGACCAGTTAGGGAGGTGGACTTTGTTGAATTGCTTGGGCTGGATGTGCCTTTGCCATGGTTGACATATAAGCTGACGCCAGGTCATATGTCAAGTTTTATTCTTAATAAAAATTCTGACTTTTATTCTCTCTCTCGGTCTTAAATCGATCTTCCTTTGTTATTTACCTTTCGCAACCTGATTTGATTGAATTAACCAACTCAAATTCGCCCTCCATCTCCACTGACACTGTTTCCTTCTCTAGGTTCAGGAGATGGGTCCACCATTCACGTCGTCCTCGCCATGCCATTGTCACCTTACACTTCCCGCAAGTTACAGCACAAAGTAAAAAAAATCAATACTGACATCCTGGCTTGTGGTCTCAGATTGCAGTTAATGGGGCTGTCTGTGTTAATCGAGTTGGTTTCATTATTTCTATTCACTTGTATTCTGCTGTAAGAAACTCCATAAAGTATGTGTTTGTAGGCAGCCTGCCTTGAGTCAGTTAATTTGCTTAAAGACAACAAACCTTTGATTTATTGTAACGTCCAGACCTTTTGACTGGAAAGATGTGTGTGAACTTTCAGAAGGAAATTGGATATGTATTTGCAAGGAAAAAAAATTAGGAGGGCTATAGGGAAAATTTGGTGGAGGGGGATTGATTTAGGAACTCTTAAGAGCCGATGCAAGCAGAATGTGCCGCAAGGCTTCATTCTCTTCTGTGTGATTCTAATCAGCAGAACAAACAATGCCAAAGCATTGAGTGAAGTAAAACATCAGGAGCAAAGATGCAAGTCACCTTTATGCTGTAAAAAAAATCATACTTTACCGATGTTCTTATTTTCCTTCATAAGTGGCTCTGTATAGTCTCAGCTTTGCCTCTCTGATTAAAATTGCTTCATTTATGATTTGTGGGATTTATTTAACGTAAGGAGAGGAATGTAGCCAAAAGATGTATTTAGAGCCGACCACCGGCTGTGGACTGAAATCTTCCTGCTGCCTCCTGACCAGGCTACAATTTGGAGCAGTTACCTGCATTTTGATCCCCTTCAGGGATGACACTTGGACATCAATCTTCTAGTCTCCAGATTGTCAGAGACTGGGGCCGCGATTTAACTAAATTGGAACAAAGTCCGATAGCAAAATGCGTTTAGCTTACAGTGCTGAGAAACACCCCACTATTTAACGTTCCCCCGGTTAGATAGGGGGCCTCAGCAGGAAGCGGGCAGCTGAGGCCTCACATAGACCTGGTTTCAGCACTGAGTAGCTCCGCTCGACCAAAATCCTTGGTGTAGCAAGAGATCGGTACGCCATTTTAAAATGCGTCCTGATCCCTGGAGCCCCTGATGCAAAATCCAACCCCTGACCCCTCCCAGTCCCAACTCATATGAGGGGATTCATGGTCCATCCCTCCTAACACCCCCGGCCCGATCGCCGAGATGCAGAAAATGCCAGCTTGGTACCTTGGCAGTGCCAACCTGTTACCCTGGCAGTGTCCATGCCAGCTGGTAGTGCCACCTGAGTATCTTGGCAGTGCCAGGTTGGAACCCAAGTGACACTTCTAGGGTGCCCAGGTGGCATCAGCAGTGCTAGAGTGCCACCCTGCCCAAATGGCAAGCACCTGGGGGCCTCCGATCCCCTGGGAGACCTCCACGAGTGCCGTTCCATCGGGTTCTCATTTGTGGAGACCAGTACTGAATAACGCTCGCCCGAGCCAAAGGGGATAAATCACAACGCCTCAAATGAGCGGGATTGACATTGCAACGTCTCGTGAGATTGCGTTAGATCTTGTGAAGCATTGTGAGGCGGGTAAATCCCGGGAGTGGGGTCTCCCAGTTTCTATCAGCCACGTTGCGCCACGGCGCATTGGCTTTCTGGCACAACATGGCCATTCAATCGAGCACGAGGTGTACAATTGAAATGTGTGTCAGGATCCTGTTGAAGGCCTGATGCACTGATCTACCGTACATAGGAATTGCCCGAGAAGTCTGAATTTCTGATGGGCATTTCCCCTGCTCCCCAGGACCCTCTGCAAATGTCTCCGACATTGAAACTTGTGATAGTTCCAATGTATTTCTCTAGATATTTACCCAGGAAATATTGGAGAGATTAAAACCTAGTCTAACTCCTGGGTAACTATGGAACTGACCCCTCAGTCAGCCTCCATGACCCACCAACTCCTCACTCGAATCCCAGTTACACCCCTAACTACTTCCAAGACCACTCAACTGTCCCCTGAACACCCAACTACCCCGATTCATCTCAACTAGCCCCCAACTATCTCGCCGACCCAACCTAACTACCCTCCCAACCTGACCCGGCTCAACTACCCACACTGACGACATGACTATCCACCAGACCAGGGCAGCACAGTAGCACAAATGGTTAGCACTGTGGCTTCACAGTGCCAGGGTCCCAGGTTTGATTCCCCGCTGGGACACTGTCTGTGCGGAGTCTCCACATTCTCCCCGTGCCTATGTGGGTTTCAGCCGGGTGCACCGGTTTCCTCCCACAATCCAAAGACGTGCAGGTTAGGTGGATTGGTCTCCCCCTCACTACTCCCACCAGCCCTGGCAGACACTGCCCGGCAAGCGGCACAACTGTCAGCACGCTATAGCGACATTGGCCACTTTTCATACCCCATCTCGCTCCCTCAGCGACCATGGCGCCTGTGTCCCGATTAGAAATACCACAAGTGAACCTCGCCATCAGTAATTCCTCCTGGTGGAGGCAGAGCATTGAGGAAGGCCAGGAAATGCTGGGTCTAGCCCGTTAATGATATGCCAACAACATTTACTGTACCATTAGCATGCCCGCACAGCGTGTGGCGTAGAAAACATTGACATCGCTATCGAGGGTCTGGAGCATGGCATTCCATGCTGACGCCGAATTCTCCGGCCAATTATATTTCCCAATTCCGGTGTCACGGACGGAGAATCCCACCTTCTATATTTACAGGGCGGTATGGTGGCATAGTGGTTAGTACTGCTGCCCTACAGCTCCAGGGATCCAGGGTCAATTCCAGCCTTGGGTCACTTTCTGTGCGGAGTCTGCACGTTCTCCCCGTGTCTACGTGGGTTTCCTCCGGATGCTCCGGTTTCCTCCCATAGCCCAAAGATGTGCAGGTTAGGTGGAATGGCCACACTAAATTGCCTGAGTCTAACAGGTTATGTCGGGCTACGGGGATAGGGTAGAAGCCTGTGCTAAAGTAGAGTGCTCTTTCCAAGGGCTGGTGCAGACTCGATGGGCCTAACGGCCTCCATTTGCATTATAAATTCTATGATTCTGTGATACTGTGGTGTTTTGCTTATGAGCTGGTCAAAACATAAACAAGTAAACTATGAATTGTATGGCAAACCTAATGCCGTGTCCATACTTTTAAGAGATTGGTTGTTCTTGTGCGGCAAGCGACAATAGTGTAGCTACTGTTAAGCTCAATATGTAATGCTACATGCTGCAAATATGGGTACAGGATGTATTTATATAGCGCCTTTAATGTAATAAAACATCCCAAGGAACTTCACAGGAGAGTTAATGAAAAACATTTGACACTTGTTATGGGCCAGAGTTTAGAAAACCTCAAAGTGTATCATGGAGTTCACCTGACCCACAACTTTTAATAGATTATGGTATGGGGAGCTACAGGTGTGATGCAACAGAGAGCTAAAGTACTTTTAAATTAAAACAATGTTTATTTATGAATCCAGGTAACACTTTATAAACCCACAGTAAACATCTTAGCAACTATGAACACCAATAATCCCCACAGATACAATATTCTATAAGTAACCCATAATCTTTCCCTGCAACATCCATAAGACAAAAGACCCTTTTTAACACAGAGATCAGGTTTAAATTCTCTACTGAGAGCAGTTATCACTTTGAAATCACCCAAATGATCTGGAGACAGTCTTTAGATTGCAGAGATATCCTGATACAGCTGCTTGCTTTTCCTGCAGCCATCCAACTCGCAAAATAAAACGAAAAACCCACAGACACACACCAGCTTTTCTTCAAGGCAAAAGTAAAAGCAGACAGACAGTCCAGCTCCACCCAATCTCTGACATCACTGCAGCCATTTGACAACACCCATTTCTTAAAGGTACTCTAGGGCAGCACGGTGGCGCAGTGGGTTAGCACTGCGGCCTCACGGCACCGAGGTCCCAGGTTCGATCCCGGCTCTGGGTCACTAGGCTAATGCATGAATGGCACTTGAAGTGAATTGAGGTTCAGGCAGAAGAATGTTTGGATGACCTCAAGCTCACAACAGGCCAAAGAACAAAGAAAAGTACAGCACAGGAACAGGCCCTTTGGCCCTCCAAGCCTGTGCCAACCTTGCTGCCCATCCAAACTAGAATCTTCTCCACTTCCTGGGTCCGTAGGAGGCTAGGGCAGCTTTAGAATAGTCAGGTCAAAGACTTTTAGAGATGTGGGGCTGGATTCTCCATTATTGGGACAATGTCCCCATGCCGGCGTCAAAAAGGTAGAGTTTTACGCCAGAAAAACTTGGATCAAAGGACCATGAATACTTAGCCCTGCAGGGGTCTAGCAGGGACCCAGAGTACATCTTGCAGCTTTTGCTGCAGATATGGGCCCCCGCACCTCCGGGTCAGAGGCCACGCATGCGCATGGCGGCGGCCTCTAGCTATTCCAAATGCTGCGCCCTGCTCCATGGCAGACTCGGACTGCGGAGCTAGACCCAGAAAAGAGACCCCCCGATCAGCCGCGGGCCGGCACCTCAAACCCCGCACAGGCATTCCCCGGCTGCCTATAAGGCCCCCCTAGCCTCCGATCGGCCGTTCCCGACCAGGGCAGCTGTGGACTAAGTCTGCAACCACTACCCGAGTATCCCGAATGGCTGGAGCGCCTTAGTGCCACGCCGTTGGACTTCGGCCGGTCGGGGGCTGCCTACGGGGCCTGCAGAATCAGTGTACGCCGCTGGACCCAATTTCTTGCAGGAACATGGATTCTCCGCCCCTGCACTGGCCTCGATTTTGGCATGAGGGTGCGGAGAATCCAGCCTGTGGGGTTTCTGTGATCTGTGGCCAGTCTCCACTAGCTTTTAAGCTGATGTTGCAAACTCAAAGTGGCACATTGAACATGCATGAAAAGTTTGTTTTCTTTGAAAGGAAGCAGAAAGGTTGTCATTGCGCACTCAGGCATATATCGAGTTACATTATTTTCACTGAAAAAAGGTTTTGAAGATGCATTTTGGTCCTGAAAAATATACACAGCACTGTAAATTGATAATGTGCCGGGAATCACGCCAGGTTTCACTCGGTGAGTTTTAAGACAGTAATCCAATCTCATTCAGGTGGCAAACATAAACTGCTTATGCCTCAGTGGCAGGGTTAATGGTATTATCTGAACTCTTCGATTAGATTGTTACCTTATAATACATCTAGTGTTCTCTATATATCTTCAGTTAAGAACGTAGAACGTCTATTCCAATGTTTTTCAAACTTTTTTCACCGGGACCCACTTTTGCCAACCGGCTGACCTTTGGGACCCAAGCTCGCCGAGCTTCATGACCTGTGCCCGCTGATCTCCATGTCGCACGCCATGTTCGCTTGCCTTTAATACCAAAGGGGAGCCTACTTGGTTTTACAATTTTACTTGAATCAGGTTCACAGGAGGAGAGGGCACATCAGGCACATACCAGGTGCAGACTTCAACCAGATCCTTTGTGCCGTCTTCATCTTTCTAAAAACAGAAAATCCAACCTGGCACATGTAGGTGATTGTGAAGGGCAATAGCAACAAAATGCCTGTTTTACTCAGCACTGGATACTCCTGGGAGATGCTACTCCAAAATGCTGACAGCCTCATGGGCTTTTGGAGTGTTTTTAATGTGCTCAGCCACAGCAGCACAGCAGTCTTTTAATTTGGAGTCAGCTCTAAGTTAATAACTGATTCCGAGGTCTCAACCTCAAAAGGAATTTTCACCCACCATTTCTCTTTCAAAATGTGAAACCTCACTTCTCATTTATTTCCCTACGTACAACACACATGGGTTTTGCATCCTTATTTGCTGGCACAGTTGACAAAATCATACCTCAATCATACATCTTTATACTGCTTATTTCCAGAATTCAGTTTCTTCTTTGTCGGCTATTAACCAGAGGCCCTGGATCTCTATATAGAGCTAACACTAGCGGATAACACTAGCACAGCTCTGTCCTGCCCTGGACTCTCCTGAGCGCCTATCTCCAGCAGATTCTGTTGTGAGATCCTGTCCAGTAGGTACATGGAATATTTGAGTCTCTGGCCATCTCTTACTTTTAAGAAAATGATCCATCTGCACAGTCCTCTTGCCTTGTTTACTAGCAGCTAGGCAATGGAAGTAGCTATCCTCCGTGATTTGGTGTCAAAAGCACTACGTAGAGGGTATTTGACGTAAAGGGTAGGTGCAGGGCACGTGACATGCTCATTTCTGCCTCTTCTGGTCAGAAGACTGCATACAGTCTCACTTATTTTCATTTTAAAGGCGGCAGCGGCCATTGGGCGCTTCTCCCATGATCGGGACTACTGCGGGAACGGCACAGACAACCGCTCCGTGAGCCGTCCGACACCTGCCCACGACCCACCCGCAGGTCATGACCCACACTTTGAAAAACCCTGGTCTATTCAACACCTCAAACTTGTCCTGCCACTCAGTAGATCTTAGCTGATCTGTGCCTTCATTTCATTCCCACAACTTTGCTCCATTTCCCTCAATACCCTTACCTAACAAAAATCTGTCTGTCTCAGTTCTGAAATTTTCACTTGTCATCGCCTTTGGCTTGGCACGGGGGGGGGGGGGGGGGGGGGGAGGGGGGAGGAGAGGAGGAGGGATGGGGCAGGCAGTTTCAGGTTTCCAGTACACTTTGTCCTACAGTTTCTAGTTCCGCCCACCATAGGTATTGTAACGGATGAGATGGAAAACTTGACAGACCAGCAAAAGGTCCATTCACTTGGGGTGGGAATTTGTCATGGGATCACAATATCCTGCACTTTGAAAAGGTGCTTACTGATATTACCCCTGAACAGTATTACAATCTCAGACCAGACCCCAACATTGGCTAGAACACTGGATTGAAACACAATATTTTAGTTTATTTTAAGACTGTGTGGAAATAATGATTTACTCCAGGAATGATTGCATGAAAAAATAGGGCTTTCGTATTTCTAAAACAAAACTTTCTTATGAATACAATATTAACCATTTTAATTTCACACCCAAAAAGAACAGCTTACAATTACCCCTTAATACTACTACTCAATTTCCCATTAAACAACAAGAAAAGAAACATACAGCTTTCAATATATCTTAAAATAAATAGGGCAGAGAGTAATACTTGCTTTATAAAACAGATTTGGCTACGGTTGGAACCTCTTCAGACTCTGGCTGAATATCTTCAAATAGCTGCTTCAACTAGGTTGCTGCAGCCTCTTCCTTGTCTTCAGACAAGACAGCTCTGCTTTAAAATATTATTACTCTTTTTTTAAACTATCCTACTGGGAAAAAAAATTGCCTTTACTCATTGACTCTGTGGTAGGCAGATCAGACCACTTCAAACGATTTGTCGAAAATCTCTCTTTGAATCTGTTCGCTCCATCCAGAAATGACATCACCTCCCCAAGCTGTAAAGCAAATTAACTTTCCAGGGACTGAAAGCACATTAACTCCCCAGGGTCTGCCCCCAGTCAAACCAAAGTGCATTAGCCCAGATTGAAAAACACATTGCTCTGTCAATTTCACTTACTGGCTGCTAAAAGCTCCCAGGACCTGCAAAACAGAATCATTTTTTAAAAAAGCAGGACCACTGCAGTCAATCACACTCTCGCCCCAGGATTTTTAACCCTTAAATTGCCAAATATTTAAGAATCCAATATTCCTAAAATCTTTCAGTCGTCACAACATCCAACTCTAATTTTAAGATTATGCCCACTTATTCCAGGCCCTCCACCGGAAGAAATTATTTCTTCCCACTTTATCCCCTGTTTACCACAGTGAATCCTTGAACCGTCTTAAATTGGGTTTGCAACCCAGGCAATTACTTTATACAAAAGCCATTCTGTCGGTTCATAGATTATGCCTAAGATTTATGTGGCCTGACCAAAGATCATAGATGGAATGCATCTTGCCAAGGGTTCATATCAGCGCAAGAGGCAGAGGTCATAGTAAACCTGCACATTGACAATCGAGGCATATCTGAACCATTGCATTTGGTTCTGGGTCCCATGGCAGAAGGGCCCTATCCAGCCTGCAGGGGGAGAAAAGAGAAAAGCAATCAAGTTGATCTTTAGTGCCACAGGGAGGAGTCACAAGGAATGAATTGCTGAGCTCCGCAACTTCAGTCTAAAGTAGGCGATCCATCTACCTGTCAACTATTTGACTTACATCACACTCACCTGTCACCCACTTCATTCATATCACATTAATTCTTAAGTGACTAATTGTGTAACGGAATGTTAAATGTTGCCTGATAGGTAATTACGGTCTGGCATCAGAATATTTGAGAGATTGTTGCGAGTTATATACCTTCCATGAAACAGGAGAAAATGTTTTGAGGTGGGACCAAGTTTTCTGATTTATGGGGTGAAGTTCTTGTCTTCAGGCTGTTTCTGATTGCCCATCATTTGCTGAATTTTTAAGGCATTCACTACGCTTGGATCTACAGTCTGATCTAGACTTTTTGAGTTTTCTACAAGACAAGTAACATTTCATAGCTGAAGACATTCCTGAAACCAGTTGCATTTTGTATGCATTTAAGAGAATTCTTTTGACTACAGGTGAGGTTGCAGTTGGTTCATTTTATCCACTAATTTCACTTGAGTTCACTTCTGGAATGTGCCATCTTCTGTACTTGATAGCGCATGAACACTTCTCTCTTCTCTTTCTCCTTCCAAATCCTTCAGTACTTTTGCATTATGAATGATTGATCAGGAAAGGAGGGTCGGCACTAGGGGTTGATTGGAGCTGCAGAGGCAAAGGTAGACTCGAATGTTGGATGGGGAGGAAGGGATGAATTCAGATCATTATGCACCGGGACATCTCCCTGAAGCTGTCCCGCTTTTCGATGAGTTTGCTGGCAGTGGACTGCCACAGGAATAGGCAACCCGTTCCACAGAGGTGGTCTCAACCTGCCTCATTTTGCCAGAACTGGACCAAACTCACCACCGCCTCCACCACACATAAAGTTGCACTGCTCAGAACTCGCATCTCTTCCTACCGTTCGGTTTCCAGTCCCAAGGAAACATTCAGCCCCCATTTGTCTAGGCCTCTGCTTCTGGTACAGGCCCTTAGAAGATTCACAGTGATAGACACAGTTTGAACCCACATCTCTTTTACTTTGTAGCTTGTAGATGAGGTCAATTCTAAACTAATCTGTGGAAACAATTGAGGAAGGTAAAAAAGTCAATGTTCTCATAACTGACAACAGTTTCTCTTGGAGCCGTCTATTTGTACTTTTAACATTTATCGGGCAGGTGACCAATCTGCCCTCAGGTGGTGGGGCAATCACAAAATTCTTTTAAAGTGGCTGCATGCCTCCATTTCAACAGTGTTTTTATTTTTAATCTCTGGAGCCTGGGATTCCTGAGACCATGAAACACCAGCAGGTAAAAGGAATATGTGCAATAATACCTCCATGAACCTAGCAATTGGGGTTCAGGAAAGTCCGTGAACAGTGGCATTCTGCTCGGAGTACCTGGGGAGCTGCGATCATGCTGGTAACTAGATACCGTGGTGGAGTGTTAAGAATCCAGTGAGTTCGAGTAGCACTTTAAAGAAATCAAGGGTGAGATCTGGGATTTAGAGTATAAAATATACAGCGTTGAATGTTTCCTTTGCTGATTTTTATGCACTAGAAATTCATCAATTTGTTTAAAATTGTGGAATCTTTGACTTTATCCACTTAGTGAGTAACTGGGATTTCAAATGGCATCCACTATTAACAACAAAGGTTACTGGTTGCGAACTGGATCATAACTATTTTTGGGTCCCGTCCATGAGAAAATGTAAGGGTGTGGTCTGGGGTTGCGATCTCCAATCCCTCCATGGGCCGGCATTCTCCGACCCCGCACCGGGTCGGAAACTTGAGGGGCGGGCGAGAATCACGTTAGCCGCTCCGACCCCAGCCCGGCGATTCTCCGCCGCTGATTCCCGGGCGTCCGCGGGATTGCCGCCGAACCGGTTGGGGGCCGTTGAAAGCAACCCCCGGCGATTCTCTGGGCCTCGATGGGCCGAGTGCCCGCCGAGTTCGGCCGAGTCCCGCTGGAGTAGGTTACGTATCGTCCTACCTGGCGGGACCTCAGAGGTCTGCCTGTGGGGGCCTTCCTGGTGGGGGGGGTTTCCGATCCCGGGGGAGGCCTCCACGGTGGCCTGGCCCGCGATCGGGGTTTACCGATCGGCGGGCGGGCTAGTTCCATGGGCAGCCCAAGTTCCTCCCCGCCGGGCCTCTGTAGTGCTCCGCCATATTTCCCGGGGGTCGGCGCAAAGACGGGAACCCACGCGCATGCACTGAATCACGCCGGCTGTGGTGCGCATGCACGGACACACACCGGCCGTGGCACGCACGCTTTCACGGTGCCGGGGCAGCGGACACCACTCCGGCGCCCTACTAGCCCCCTAGGAAGGAGTGAATACCTGACACTTGATGCCCGTTCACGCAGGAGTGGCTCGTGCGCTTATCACGCCAGCGTTAGAACTTGGCCGTGGGATTGGAGAATCCTGGCCATTATGTTTGACTCCACTGCAATGGGCTATATTTTATGCTCCTCCACTGGCAAGTTTGAAGACGTGCGGGCACATAAATCCAGCAAGCGGCCTTCCCCCCTTCTACCAGACAGCCCCCGACCTGTCTGAAATTTTACAAGGGGGATGGAGGCGATGTTCTGCATACCACCTGCCCTTTGGCCTTTGCCTTGGCCAATTAATGGCCTCTTCAGGGCCTCATTCTGCCACCACCAGCATTTTCCTCAGAGTGGGGTGGAGGCCCTCATCATGATGGGAGCCTGGAAGCTCTGGCTCCATGGTCTGGAGTTGGGCAAGGTTGGGGGAAACCAGCCACCATACCCCTCACCTCCTCATTGAGACTCCTGACCTCAGACTTACATGGGTTTCTCTGTGTAGTAAGACTACTCTTAGTCCCAGCCGTATCAATTGCTCTTGGCTGACGCTGCTGGGACTACAGAGCTGCTGGCCAATTAAATCGGTTCTCTTAAACTGGAACTTCCTTCCTTGAAAGGGGCCGATGTTTTACATTAAAGCAAGTAACACTGCACTAAATGTTAAATTACTGTAGGGAGGTATCTAGATCCAGGGCAATCCCCTCATTTTATTTTTTTAATCCTGCAGACAGAGACCCCAGTGCCTTGTAAAACCCTAGCCCAATGTCTAATGCGGCAGCAATGTCTGACCCCTCAGCAATGTGTGACTCCCAAGCGTGTTCAATCCTTCCGCTATGTCTAATTCACCAGTTCTGTCTGTAACCCCCTGCAATCTCTGATTCACCTATGATGTCCAACTCTCCCGCAAAGTCCTACCCATGCCTTGTTATGAACCAGCTGCCCCAGTGATATCCAAAGCCCCCCCCCCCACCCGTGATGTCCGATTCCCCCACCATGTACTTTTCTCTACCATGTCTGTTGTCCTGCAATATAATAACAATGATAATAATTGCTTATTGTCACAAGTAGGCTTCAATGAAGTTACTGTGAAAAGCTCCTAGTCTCCACATTCTGGCACCTGTTCGGGGAGGCCGGTACAGGAATTGAACCCGCGCTGCTGGCCTTGTTCTGCATTACAAGCCAGCTGTTTAGTCCACTGTGCTAAATCAGCCCCTATCTACACCCCCCCCCCCCTCCCGCTTCACCCACCGTGTGACCCATGCATCGCAATGCCCAATCCCCCATAATTTACAATTCTCCGCAACGCCTGACTTCCCCATCTCCAGCTCACTCATGAAGACTGATTCCGCCCTGGCAATATCCGATATCCCTGTGACGTTCGACCCACAACCCGTGATCTCTGACTCCCCCATAAATGCCTGACAAGATCCTACCTTGCAATGTCCGATTCCTCCGTCATGATGTCTAACCCAGTGGCGTGAAGCCAGACCTCTCTGATGTCCTCACCCCTGCTGCTTTCCCACAGGCTGTCAGCCAAGAAACCTGTCAAAGTTTTAAAGGCCTCCTGCAGTTAATTTCTAAAGGAAGCTCAGGAAACCTGAGTAAATATCAAGGCCAACGTTTCCATGAGTGAGTGTTCAAATCTATGGAACAGGCTGTTTGGAGAGACGGTGGAAGCAGTTGGTATTGATTCATTCAAATGCAGATAGATAAATTCCTTTCAGGAAAATAACATC
Source organism: Scyliorhinus canicula (assembly GCF_902713615.1). Lineage (NCBI taxonomy): Eukaryota > Metazoa > Chordata > Chondrichthyes > Carcharhiniformes > Scyliorhinidae > Scyliorhinus > Scyliorhinus canicula. The sequence continues at coordinate 33,271,103 of NC_052150.1, read as the reverse complement.
CTGGAACAGATTATCTGAGAAATTTGAGACGTGACGGGTTGTGTGTCGTGCGCCAGAGAGGAACAGTGATTTTGGATCTATCGTTTCCAAGCTCTGCATCACGGCGGGGTTTCCTGTCCGCAGGTCTGCGCCTTTTGTAAGCTAATTGATAGAGATTGATTACCATGATTAGTCAATAACATCATTATCATTGTATCATGAGACGACCAGAATGGTAGACAACCAACTAGATGGGACCTGGACTTTTGTTGTCTAGAAATTCCCATTTTTCTTTTTCCCGAGGTCCTTCGGGATCCAGACTCTGTGAGGGGGTGGGGGAGGGGGGGGGGGTGTGGAGCTGTGATACAGTGACCCCCATGTGCTGCTCACCCTCATTTATACCTGTCATTTGGTGCCATTCTCCATCCGACTTTGCAATGCAACGTGCAGCACGCTTTCCAAAGCACGCAGGAGGGAATGGGTGAAGTGTTAATCCGAAGCCAATTAACCAGGCCCTTGAAAAATCAAATCTCCAAAGGCACCCGAGCCCCAGATGCTGCACCGTTTGCATTTTAAGATGTCTCTGATGGGAGCATGGCCAGATTTCTCTGGCTGTCAGGACCTGTGCACCCACAGCCGCAGGTCTCCCGGCAGCGTAGAGTGGCTTCAATGGGAAATCCATTGACAATTGGCAAGAGTAGAGAATCCTGCCACCAGCAAATGGTGTGTCGCTGAGAAACATGTGGCTGGGAGACTGGAGAATCCAACCCCCTGGCAGCTAGCCATAAGGAAATCCTGAACTAACGGGTACCCCCCATATGTCTGAATGAGAATGGAAGATCACCAGGTGAACCCTCATGAAATCGCTGATGCACGATCACCAGGCGAACCATGCTTAATGTTTTGACCCTTTCCAAAACAACAGTTCAAGTTAAAATATGTGTCGATGTAACCATAAATATCATGGGGGCGAATTTGTACCAGCAATATCAGTGCAATACGGGTGGAATTGACCAAACCTGATGCAAATAATTGAGGCATTTAAAATGTGTGTTATTACCTGAGATAACCCATGGTTTCTTACGCTGACTCAGGCCCGGCCCACAAAACTGGTCACACCCCAGGTGAGGTTTGCAGGATTGCAATAGGTCGGGAAAGATCTGTGAATTTAGTTTATTTTCTGATTTACAGAGACAAATTTGAAACATTTTCACCTAAAGTAACGTAACTAGGAAATGGACACATGTCCGCCAGTGAAATAATTCCATGTTTCAGCACAGTGGGAGGGATACTCTGATCCTGAGGCTAAGTGTTGACGCTGTCGTAAACGCCATCGCGTTTTACGACGGCGTCAACAGGCCCCCAGGATCAGCAATCCTGAGCCCTACAGGGGGCCAGCATGGCACTGGAGCGACTCACTCCAGCTCCAGCTGGCAATACTGGCATCAAACGGGCACCGCGGGTCTGCGCATGCGCGTTGCGACCGGCTCGGATTCACGCATGTACGCTGCGACTGACGCGAACTCGCGTAAACGCGCTAGGTTCCTTTACCGCACCGGCCCCGACGCAACGTGGCATAGAGCTACAGGGGCCCTGCGCCGAGTAAAAGAGGCCCCCGCCAGGAGAAGCCGGCCCACCAATCGGTAGGCCCCGATCGCGGGCCAGGCCATGGTAGAGACCCCACCTTGGGGTCGGACTCCCCCCTACCCCCCACCTGGCCGCCCCCTGCAGGATGGACGCCGAGGTCCCACTGGGTAAGACCACATGTGCGGGACTCGGCCTATCTCGATGGCCTCTCAGCCCATCCACTCGGAGAATCGGCGGCCCCCGACTGGCACCGCGCCGGTGCCAATGGCGCTGATTCTCCGGTGACCGGAGAATCAGCAGACCGTTGTTGGGGTGGTGTCGCGTGAATCGCGCTCGGCCGGGCGATTCTCCGACCCGGCCCTGGGGTCAGATAATCCCGCCCAGTGTTTTTTCAAGTTATTTTCAGTGATTTTAAATCAGCTTACTCTCGGACACCCTTCTTAATGTTTATTTGTGTTGAAAAAATAATTATTTTCGGTGTAAGAATGAAAATGCAACATATTTTAATGGAATGAGAAAGGAAAGAAACAATCATGTACTATTACACCGCATTGCACTGGTCCAAGTACTTCAATGTTGTAATTATGATCATTAGTTATACAAGAAAATTGGATGGTCTTATCTAGTTCAATTTCAGCCACATGTTGGATACAAGTTTCCAATTGTGCCAAAAAGGAAACTCTACTCCCTCTGTGTAATTTAGTTTGGCATCCAGAGTCTCAACAGTTTGAGGTCCTTTGCTTGTCTCCTGTGCTGTAGCATGAAGGTGTACTCTGCTGTGAGTATAAGGACAGCTGTACTTCTTTAGTCTGTTTCTGTGAGAGGCTTAAGATGTCTGCCTCCAGAGGCAGCAGCATAGCATGACCACATGGCTACAGAATGCCTGAGGTGTCAATCCGACTGGTTACATTTCAAGCCCAAACATCCCCGCTTTCATATTGACCGAAAGATACAAACATCCCCTTTTTCCTAACGACACATTTGCATGCATGAACTTTTTTACTCACTCAGTAATTTACGTTTCTTTCGAGATTCCTTTGTTCTTTTTCTCTTTAGCCACAAATTTCATTTGCTGCCTGTGTGTGCTTTTCTTTTATCTTTGGTTTCAGCATCTTCTTTGAATAATTTCCACAGTTCAAATGTGTAATTTTTACCACTCTCTGACACCATGTTGCCAGTATAAGGACATCTGTACTTATTTGATGTGATTCTGAGAGGCTTTTATCGAACCAATCCTAAGATGTCTGCCTCCAGGACCATTCTCATGACATGATCACATGACTACAGAATGACTGAGGTGTCAATCAGACCGGTTACATTTCAAACCCAGTCAGGGTTTTATCGTCTGTTTCACTGATCAACTATTCCATTAGGTGGGCATTTATTTGAGAATACTGCACACACTTCTGATCTCCATTTCATAAGAAGAATATAGAGGCACTGGAGAAGCTGTAAATCAGATTTAGAAGATGCAATATCAGAATTGAGAGGTTATCCATAACAGGAAAGACTTAAGAGGCTGTGGTTCTTTATACTAGAAAGGAAAATGTTGAGGCATAAGCTGATCCAGATCTTTGAAATTATAAAGAGGTTTGATCGGATAGATGTAGAGAGAGCGTTTCTACTTCTGGCAGAGTCAACTACCACAGCACATCAATATAAAAAGTCACCATTAAATCAAATGGAGAATTCATGGAAATGGAAACACCTTTACTTGGAGAGCACTTTGAATGTGGAAATTGCTAGTACATGCAATACTTGAATTGAAAAGCATAAATACATTTAAGGGGAAGCTAGATAAATACATAAGGGAAGTAGGAATTAAAGAAAAGCTGATCCAGCAAGATGAAGTTGGATGAAAGGAGGTTCATATGGAGCATCAATACTGGCAAAGCCCAGTCTAACCAAAACTCATCTTTTCGTTTTGATAAATTTAGAGTACCCAATCTATTTTTCTAATTAAGGGACAATTTAGTGTGGCCAATCCACCTAACCTGCACATCTTTGGGTTGTGGGGTCGAGACCACGCAGACATGGATAGACTGTGGCCCGGGGCAGGAATCGAACCTGGGTTCTCAGTGTCATGGGCAGTAGTGCTAACCACTGCACCATCGTGCCGCCTCCCCCCCTCCCAAAAAAAAATTCACTTTTAAAATTCTCACCATTGTATTAAAATTCCTCCTTGGCCTTCCTCTTTCTATCACTGAAGCATGCTCTAGCTCAGCGGCTTGCTGAGGTCCATGCTCACCTCCATTTTGATCACTCTACCAATGGTGGCATTCTTTGAACAACGAACAAAGAGAACAATGAACAATACAGAACAGGAACAGGCCCTTTGGCCCTCCAAGCCTGTACTGGTTATGATACCACCCTTGGCCAAAACCCAAGTGCCGTATCCCCCAAGACCCATCCCATAAATGTATTTGTCAAGATGCCTTTTGAATGCCGTTAATGTATCTGCTTCCACAACCTCCCCTGGCAACGCGTTCCAGGCACTCATCACCCCCTGTGTAAAAACCTGCCTCTCACATCTCCTCTGAACTTTGCCCCACAGACCTTAAACCTATGCCCCCTGGTGACTGACCCTTCCATCCTGGGAAAAAATGCCTGCCCATCCATTCCATCCAAGCCCCTCATAATCTTGAAGACCTCCATCAGGTCACTCCTCAACCTCCATCATTCTAATGAAAACAGTCTATTCAGCCTCCCCACATAACTAACAGCCTCCAGACCAGGCAACATCCTGGTAAACCTCCTCTGCACCTTCTCCAAAGCCTCCGCATCCTTCTGGTCGTGTGGCAACCAGAATTGTGCACAATATGCCAAGTGTGGCCTTACCAAGGTCCTATACAACTGTAGCATGACTTACCAGTTTTTGTACTCGATGCCCTGTCCAATGAAGGCAAGCATTCCGTATGCTTTCTTGACTACCTTGTCCTCTTGTGTTGCCACTTTCAAAGATCTGTGAACCTGCATGCCCAGATTGCGATGCTCTGGCCAAGCGGACTAATTTTGTGCTATAAATTCTGGATGAACCACCGAGTATCTGGAGCACACAGACCATAAAAGCCCTGCGACTTGCACTAACTTTGCTGATCACCGGGGTATGAATTCTACAACTGGACTCAGCACCCTTGGATTAAGGAAAGAAAAATTGGCTTCTCCTGATGTTGCTCCAGTTACCTCTCCTGGAGATGTTCATGTAACGGTGTTGGGAAGACAAGGGCCAAGATTCTCGGCCTCCCCTTTCTCGGCGGCAGGAAGCGGCCCACCGTTAGACAGCAATGGAATCTCCTGGTCCCACCGCTGTCAGTGGGATTTCCTATTGAATCCACCCCATGCAGGCGGGAAACTATCGGCAGGTGTGTGCTGTTGCCGGGACAAGGAAATTCCTCACGGCATGAGCAGTTGGAAATCTTGCTCAAGGTTCGATTCAGCAGCAATTTCCTCCCCTTCAGTCCTCACTCAGAAGAATCACCCATGAACCATGGCCAATCAGTGACGATAGCAGAAAGTTCCAGCCAAATAAGGGATCGAATCCCTCAAGCAAGCAAATTAAGGAAATAAATTGACCAAAAAGAAATTTATTGAGTGAAATTAAAGATGTGGGGCTTGATTCTCCACAGTCCGACGCCAAAATTGTGGCTGGCGCCGGGGCGGAGATTCCAGTTTGACACCGTAATCGGGCCCGGCACCGGGTCAGTGATTCTCTGGGCACCGAAAATCAGCTTCACCGCGGAGTACGCAGGGGGGCCATTGCCAGAGGCCCGCCCAGCAATCCTCCGCTCCTGACCGGCCGAGTTCCCGACGGAGTAGAACTAACCACCTCTTGCCGGTCGGGATGCTCGCATGGTGGCTGCGGACTTAATCTTCCCAGGGTTGTCCGTTATGCTGGCCGGTCAATGGGGTTTCCCATTGTGGGGCAACCCCACGCCTTCGGGGAAACCCCTAGGCGCCGGCAAAATGGAGAATCCCGCCGGCGGAGAATCCCGCCCCAAGTCCCACTGAATGGAGAATTCAGCCCGTGACCTCACAGGAAAAAAATATCAAAAAATAACTTACATTTGTACCTTCCAGGATGTAAAGACATCTCAATACACATTGCTGCCAGTTAAGTACTTATAAAATGTATGCAATGGTGGCAAGCAGCAGCCAATGTACCTGCGGTCCATCTTTGTTCATCCATAAAAAAGCCTCCACATTCCAATCATTACAACACCCAATAATACTTTACCTGATTCCAGGTTTTTTGCCTTAGGTACTTCAAATGGCCATCAATTTCACATGGGTAAAGAAACCTCTTATCGTCATTCGCAAATTAGCCTTTTACTGAATTAGACCTGTGCCCTCTAGTCCTACTGTTGCAGATTAGATTGAAGTTTCATTACCAGCTATGCTGTGTCTACATTTTATTCTTATATCTGGCTCTATAAGGTCGCCTCACAGTTCCCTCATTTCAAAGCTGAAACTGGTTTCTCCAGTCTTTCCTCCTATCCCAGAAGTAGTGACCAGCCCCCAGATCTAATGTGTCCTGAGTGATCAGCATTGGGGACAGTGCTCAAGCTCTATGTGTGACCAGAACACAGTACAGTTTGAGGATTACTTTTGACTTCACACCTATGCTCGCTGACCTATGTTGCCTCCGAATCCACCAGAGGTTCCATTTTAAGATTTACATCCCTGTGTTCATACCCCTCCATGCGCTTCCCTTCTCCATCTCAGTAACCCCTCTAGTCCTGCAGTTTTTTTTTTAGAACAGTACAGCACAGAACAGGCCCTTCGGCCCTCGATGTTGTGCCGAGCAATGATCGCCCTACTCAAACCCACGTATCCACCCTATACCCAGAACCCAACAACCCACCTAATCCACCTAACCCGCACATCTTTGGACTGTGGGAGGAAACCGGAGCACCCGGAGGAAACCCACGGACACACGGGGAGGACGTGCAGACTCCGCACAGACAGTGACCCAGCCGGGAATCGAACCTGGGACCCTGGAGCTGTGAAGCATTTATGCTAACCACCATGCTACCGTGCTGCCCCAATTTTCTGGGGACTACGCTTCTCAAATTCTGGCCTCTTGAGCACCACTGGTTTTTGTTATTCACTAGTCACAGCACTGCCTACAGCTGTCAAAGTCTTAAACTCTGGTTTTCCCTGGATAAATGCCTCATGTCTCTCACCCCTCCCTCCTCCTTTAAGACTCTCCTTAAAACCTATATTTTCAACAGATTTTGGATCACCTATGTCTCGTTTTCAGTTTTTGTCTGATAATTGTGATGAAAGAAGGAATTTTTATATATATACATTGTGTGTCTGTTGCAGTTATTTAAAGAACCTATGTTAAGGTATCCAGGTTATGGGCGAGATTTAGCGGCCTTGTTGCGCCCAACTTGTTGTTCAGTCGAGGCCATTGAATATCGCGAAAGGCCTCTCGCGAGATTTGCAATGCTCGAAATGCGCGATCCAGCTCTGCATATTTAAATGAGCTATTAGACTCAATTAATATGCACTCGCGGGACCCCCCTGGTGCCTGGGGCCTAATGCCCGTGTCTGGGACACCTCGCCAGTAGTACTGGTTTCCTCCAATGTAGACTAGTCATAATGGCACCTGGGGGGGGGGGGGGGGGGGGGGGGGTTGCCCAGGCCACTAGAGACCCCTGGATGGTCAGGATAGGGCGGGGTGGCATTCTGGCATTCCCTATAGTTCCTGCGCCTTTTTGCACGGCCAGTCTTGCACTGGTGGCAATGCCAGGATTCCAAGGTGGCACTGCCAGGCTGGTGAGGCACTGCAAGGTGCCCAGGTTGGCACAGCCAGGAATCGGGTTGCCTTGCCAGGTGGAGGAAGGGTGAGGGGGTGTTCCCAGGGGCCTCCCCGATGTTGGTGGTGGGGAGGGGGGGGCGTCTCGTTGGTGTGGTCCAGAGATTTGGGCACCATTTCAAAACGGCGTACTGCTCTCTCCTTGCACTTTGGTACTTACTCGTCGGAGCTCCTTAGAGCAAAAAATGAAGTTGAGTGCGGCCTTGGGGGTTGGGATGGGGGTTTGGTGGGGGGGGGGGGGGGGGGGGGGGTGTGGGGGTGTTGTGGGGGGGGGGGAGGGAGTGAGGCCCGAAATAGCAACAGGGTAATATTAGCGCCGGGACCGACACCGCTAATCCCACCAGAACGGATTCTGATATGTTTTCGGTTAGATCGTGCCACATGTTTACCATTCAAATGTCTCTTTGTAAACTTCTCTGATAAGGAACCTCCATGACTGTAACTTATAGGGGATGAGTGCAGAGAAAGTAGAGTACAGATTTCACCAAACTATTGTGCAGCCAAGCGTCTTTGAACATAGGGACACGAGTAGGCCATTCAGCCCCTTGAATCTATTCTGTCATCCCTGCCCGATCTGTATCTTTATTTATCCGCCTTTGTTTCAGACCCTGATCTAATAAGAACATCTGAGTTCTTGTAATAAGAATGATCTGAGTCTTAAAAATGTCCGTTTATTCTCGGCACCCGGAGCATTTGGGGAAAATAATTCAACATTTCCACTACATCTTATGTGAAATGGTGCTGCCTAATACCACTGCTGACTGGCCCAGCTCCGATTTTGAAGATTGTAGCCCCTTGCTCGCGGTTCTGCCCGAAGAAGAAGAAATAGTTCCTCTTTGTCCACCCTGTCAATCCTTTAATCTAATCATTTTAATCACCTAGATCAGGTCACTCCTCAACTTTCAAAACACAAGAGAATACAACCCAATCTGTCCTCGTTATTTACCTCTTGTACCCCAGCATCATTCTAGTGAATAATAAAAAGAGAAGCTTATCTGTGTTGTGTTTATGTTTTCTACTTGTGTGTGTATTCCAGCACAATACGCTTTCTGATGGAATATTGAGAGCAGATTCATTAGTAATGTTCAAAAGGAATGAGATGCAACCTGATAAAATAAATATTTTCAGGTCTATATATTAAGAAAAGGGAAGTTGGGATTGTTTTATTTCTTTCAGACAGCTGGCATAAAAATAATGGGCAGAATGGCCCCCTTCTGATTCTGTATAAATCTGTCCGCATACAAGCTGATCATCTTGGGATAGAAGATGGTGCTTACTATGTGGGGAAGGCTAGATACTAGTGTTCACAAGGGAGCCAGTGCCTTTTTCAACCAATTAATTGTGACTTAACAGAACGTTTGAAATATAGTATTAATATCCGCTCCTCACTGAACAATCCTTTACGCAGCTCTGAATAAAAATTCAGTGCTACTTCCGGGCTGCAGATTTCAAACCCTATCCAAGCCGATAGTGCTATCTCTGCAAACCATCTTAATTTTCATCACACTGCTGTCTCTTAACGGTGGAATGCTGATTGCCTCTGGAATGAGAAAGGAAGGGTGCTGATTGGAAAATTGCAGGATTTGGCCTTCACGGCTACCGAGGAGGCCTTTTGTGGTGAAATGTTGCATAAATAATGCCAACAAGGGTCGAAATTCAGTGGTTGCCATGGAGACCTTTGTGCCTGGGTGAACTCCATTCTAGTATGCCTGGAAGACGCCGAGTACTCAGGCTGCGAGCATTGGATGAGACGTTTACTAATGAGTGGCAAAAGTTGTTTGCTCGTTGGAAGGAATGTTAACTTGGAGGGGATTGGAGTATTTTGCTTTGCTGTTTACATAGCATGGTCCATATTCAGGTACTTGAGTTGAAATTTTATCTGTTTATAGTGTAATGAGGTAATGCCGACTTTTTTTCCAGAAGGTCTGGTAATGTGCTTTGTCTTCCAGTTCATCTGGTTTTCTGTCCGAGACAGGGAAGGTGGGGAAATTAGATCTGCTTGTCTTGCAGATGTACAAAGTATTTAGCCCGCTATCAGTTATTTTGTCCGTTTGCTCAAGTGCAGGGGACTGTTTTTTGCTCTGACCGACACGCCGAAGTGCAACAGCTTGTGTTGATGATTCGTTTTTGCACGGTGCAGACCCATTCAACCTGAGGAAAATCTCCCAAGCATCTAAACCCCACCGGGATGCCTCAAATGTACAGCATGGAGAGTGTTGGCGGCAGAGTTAGTGTCCGTTTTTGTTCCCTGCTACTTTCAAAACTTCAGGTTGCCGTGAAAGGGTTTCCATTTATGTTGTCTGACATGCGAGACATTTATAATACATTAGAAATTAAGCTGAAGGTGACGCTTTCGAAAGAAATGAAAAATACCTGGAAGAGGTCAGCAGAAAAGAAGTTGCAGTTTTTCAACGGTAGGGCAGGCATGCGCTTGCGGAGTTATGTAATGATGAATCCATTCCACGGAAGAATGTAGTCTCCACAAAAAGAGGACTAAAAATAATTAACTCTGCCCCCCTTTCCCCCATCAGCCCAGCTCTGTTATTCCTGCCTTGTTTTTTTTTTATCGCCGTTATACATTGTATTGTTGGAGTGTTGATGTGTGATGCAGTTTCCCTCGGGTGATGTGAGAATTTTGGTTTCCTGAAAGCTGGATTGAGTGCTCAATAGAGTCATTTTTTTTTGTCAAGGTCTGAGCTGATTTAATAGGACGTGCAGGGTCCAGGTTAGCGCTCCAGACAAGCACCTGATCCGAAATGGAAGTTATCTCATTTAAAAGATATTGATCAAGCTGAAGGTTCAGAGGTTAATTTCAACAGACTGCTGAAGCCTCAGAGCTTCATAGTGTCTCCAGCACCAGGACAAAACCGTTGATTGTACCAAAGGATTTCAGGGTTTGTGGGGGGGGGGGGGGGGGGGGGGGGGTGGGGGGGGGCATGAGATCCAGAATGGGAAGGTGGTGTGCACCCCAGAATAAAAAGCAACCCCGAAACTACATTTTCAATTTTGAGCCCCCAACAATATAAACTTTATATTTATAGAATATAAACAATATAAACAACTAAAAGATAAAATATAAGCTTTCAACATTTGACTGCTGATATCAGTGCTGTTGCATTACTCAGCATGTACTTTTGGCTCCTACTGCCTTCCTTCTTCAAAGTGTTCTCACCAGATCTCTTCCTCTCCCCTCGTTTCTGAAGTTGTGAATTAATTTGCTACTCCGTACCCTTGCCTAAGTTGGATATTGTACATGACCCTTAAAGGAAGGGAGAAAGACTTGGGGCAGGCATTTCCGGTCCCGCCTGCTGCAGGAATTGTCATGGGCGGGGCGGAAAATTTGACGGACAAGCAAAAGGCCCATTGACTTCAGGCGGGAATTTCTGGCCCCCTGGTGGACAGGAGGGGAAAACCGCACCCTTTCATTTACATAGCGCTTGACATGACCACCTGATGTTTCTAAAGTGCTGTACAGGCAGCCAATGAAAAGCTTTTGTTGTAATGTCAGCTGCTCTTGTGTCATGCTGATCCATTGGCCCTTTTTGGGGGGGGAATGGGGGATGGTAAGTATTGAAGGCCTTGTGGGTTCTCCTGCCAGCCATCAACAAGATCCCACTGGGCATCTGTCAGTCTTCGGCCTCACTAGGGGCCCATCTGCTGCCAGTAAAATCCCAGTGGTGCCCCCAATCAGCCCATATTTATGTATGCAAATATGCAAATTAGCTTCAAGCCGCGAGAAGGCAGGTAGACCTTGCAACTCCCACCCCATCTCTGGCACGATTGTCTGGAGCCAGGAACCCAATGGCTTACTGACCATTGCCGCCCTGTCCTACCTTCCTCCCAATCCCACCTTCGAGTTCGCCATCCCAGGATCGAGTGGATTCCGCTCATTAAAGAATGGGTAACCAATATCTTGGTGAAAGAATTAGATTTTAGGATGTGTCGTGAAGGAAAAGGGAGCAAGGAATAGAAGCAGAGAGGTTTAATGAGGTAATTCCAGAGCTTAGGGTTGAGGCAGTTGAAGGCATGGCTATCAGTGCTGGGGTGAAGGAACTGAAGCACAGACAAGAAATATGATTAGAAGAACGCATAGGTTTTAGAGGGTTATAAATCTGAAGGAGATTATAAAGAGAGGGTGGGATGAGCACACAGATGGCTTTAAAATTGTGTAAAGTGTATCAGGTGGAGTTTTTTGAATTGATAGAAAGATTGGCCCCCATGTAGAACCTTTCCTTTATGTTGCTGAAAAGCCCAGCAGGGCAGAGTACAAAGCTTGGTTTCATTAAATGCCGGAACTTGGCATTGGGGTGGGAACCTCGTGGGTGAGGGTTCAATTCTTGAGCTCTGCTGTTCGCGGGCTAACTGCCTTAGCCATGCCAATTTGATTCTGGCAGAATTGGACTTATGCCTGCAGGTCCTTCATCAGCCCATTGCTTTGATAGACAAACTCTGAGGCTGAAAAAAAAATGCCCTCTGGGATCTATTGAAGGTGGCGGAGCCTGAGAGTGTTGGCGATGATTCAACTTCAATCTGCTTCAATTGCACTGCTGGTTACTTCTCTATGTCTGAATTTAAAAAAAGAAGAAAAGATTGAGTGCAATGCTTCCCAAAACTGTCGAACGTTTTTGTGCAAAATGTCAGTTGTCGTCGTTCATTGTGAAGAGAAAACAAAATGGGATGTGTAACGTAACAACGACTTGATTCATATTGCTCCGTTAATGTAGTAAAATGTCACAGGTGGCTTTTTGGGGGTGTAATCAGGCAAGAACTGAAACTCAGCCAAGGAAGAATATGTGGCCAAAAAAATTAGTCAAAGAGATAGGTTTTAATGGGGGTCGTAAAGGTGGTAAGAGTGGTGCAGAATTTAAGGAGTGAATTCCATCAGTTTGAGCCTGGACGACTGACGGTATAGCCACCAATGGAAGTGGGGAATGCATATGAGACCAGAGTTGGAGGAGCGCAGAGTTCTCAGATGTCAATTGACTGGAGGTGTTAGAGTGAGGGAAAGGTCCCAGGCCATGGAAGGATTAGGGATTGGAGAGACTTCATGTGTACTTGGGAAACAATGAGATCAGTGCATTGGTGCGATTGAACACATTGTGAGGGATTCCTGGGTACACGGGTCAGCCAGATCGTTTGCTTGATCATGGAGGCGGGAATTGGCGTACAAATGTAGAACTTCGGGTTTTTTTGCAGAAAGATGCATGAAACCCTCAGTCCTCCTGAAACGAGGAATCAAGAGGGCTAAAAGGGGTCATGAAATATCTTTAGCAAACAGGGTTAAGGAAAATCCCAAAGCCTTTTATTCATATTTAAGGAGCAAGAGGGTAACTAGAGAAAGGGTTGGCCCACTCAAGGACAAAGGAGGAAAGTTATGCGTGGAGTCAGAGAAAATGGGTGAGATTCTTAACGAGTATTTTGCATCGGTATTCATCAAGGAGAGCGACATGACGGATGTTGAGGTTAGGGATAGATGTTTGATTACTCCACATAAAGTCGGCATAAGGAGGGAGGATGTGTTGGGCATTCTAAAAGGCATTAAGGTGGACAAGTCCCCAGGTCCGGATGGGATCTATCTCAGGTTACTGAGGGAAGTGAGAGAGGAAATAGTTGGGGCCTTAACAGATACCTTTGCAGCATCCTTGAACACAGGTGAGGTACCGGAGGACTGGAGAATTGCTAATGTTGTCCCCTTGTTTAAGAAGGGTAGCAGGGATAATCCAGGTAATTATAGACTGGTGACCTGATGTCAGTGGTAGGGAAGCTGCTGGAGAAGATACTGAGGCATAGGATCTATTCCCATTTGGAAGAAAATGGGCTAATCAGTGATAGGCAACATGGTTTTGTGCAGGGAAGGTCATGTCTTACCAAATTAATAGAATTCTTTGAGGAAGTGACAAAGTTGATTGATGAGTGAAGGGCTGTAGATGTCATATACATGGACTTCTGTAAGGCATTTGATAAGGTTCCCTACGGTAGGCTGATGGAGAAAGTGAAGTCTCATGGGGTCCAGGGTGTACTAGCTAGACGGATAAAGAACTAGCTGGGCAACAGGAGACAGAGAGTAGTAGTGAAAGGGAGTTTCTCAAAATGGAGAACTGTGACCAGTGGTGTTCCACAGGGATCAGGGCTGGGACCACTGTTGTTTGTGATATACATAAATGATCTGGAGGAAGGTGTAGGTGGTCTGATTAGCAAGTTTGCAGATGATACTAAGACTGTTGGAGTAGCAGATAGTGAAGGGGACTGTCAGAGAATACAGCAGAATATAGATATATTGGAGAGTTGGGTGGAGAAATGACAGAGTTCAAGGTGAAAGGGGAAAAGTTTAAGGGAGATATGCGTGGAAAGTTCTTTACGCAGAGGGTGGTGGGTGCCTGGAACGCATTGCCGGCGGAGGTGGTAGAGGCAGTCATGATAGCGTCATTTAAGATGTATCTAGACAGATACATGAATGGGCAGGGAGCAGAGGGATACAGATCCTTAGAAAATAGGCAACAGTTTTAGATAGAGGATCTGGATCGGCGCAGGCTTGGAGGGCCTGTTCCTGTGCTGTAATTTTTCTTTGTTCTCTTCCTTTGTTCTCCTGTTCTGATTGCTCAGGCCTTGCTATCTTGGCCGGATGGGGTGTGTTGCTTGGTCAGAACTGCCTATAGCCACCCATGTCTTGTACTTTTGTAGTTCCTTTCCCAGTACCGCTATGGAGCTGGTGCCACCCAGAAGATCTCACACTTCTTGCGAGCACTGCCTGGCCTGTCACATGGGAATCACCGTGAGGTTGGCCACTCTCTCGTGGCTGCATGGCGGACATCATGACCAAGGCGGACTCCTCTATTCGGAGTGCATGAATTTGCAATGCCCCAGCGAATTAACCAATTGGCCACTTATCTGCTGCTGCAGGTTCAGATACTGAGTTCCAAAGGGAGATTTCTAAAGCTGTGCCTCACTCCCCTGTGGAACATCCCTGTAAGTGCCCTCCTTCCTCCGGGATGAACAGTGCACAGTGTTATGGCACCCTGGTCTAGTGCGTGGTCAATTCCAGCCCCACTTGACCCAGAGCCGCAATACAATTGAAATTAACAAATTAATTCTTAGAAAATGTGCAAAGTCTTTGGTCTCTGGCTGCCCAATAACTGCAGACACCACGTTTGTAAATTTAAACACAATTCATTTTTAGTAATAACAGTAACTGAATAAATAGGCAGTAAATACAACTGGTTAACTATTATCTAATTCTTAACCCCCACCCCTCTTTAACTCACCGCCACCTTCTACACACTCACAAGACAGACAAACTGAGAGGGAAAAGGGGAGTGCAAAGATAAAAGAATATGTAATAGAGTTCACTGTAGATTCATCCAGGTCTCAGGTTCAGAAAATAGCAGATAGGCGGCACTTCTGGAGGGTGAAAGATGAGAGAGACATCAGCTCACAGCTTCTCATCTCAGAATCTAGGACCAACTGTCCCTTCCTGGGTTCTGGGAAAACCATTCCACACAGGTAGTACCCAATCACCGCCTGTCGCCAGCCACAATTCTGCCTTTGGCCAAATCATTGGCTGCCAGCCAACCAATCAAACTGAAACCCTCTGATCTCTCGGGTGCCATAAAGTCTGAGTTCTGCTCTTCAAAAGCTAAACCTCCATAGCACAGTGTTTTGCAACTTTTGAGTTCCTCACTTTTCCTGCTCAACTTAAAGGTAAATGTCCATTAAATATCCATGGATCAAAAAATAATAATGACCAAGTAAAAGAAATGGGAAATAAGGGAATCAACATGAAGGGTCCTTACAACAGACACCTCTGCCTCTTACACCTCCTCCAGCATACTGGTTTCATGTTCTTCACTTCGTGCTCACCTCAATCTATCTCCGCTCATAAATCCACTGCTGTGTGTGTCTCTGGTGATGCTTGCTGCCTCAAAAGCTGGTGATGGTGTGCCCTCAAACACATTTGCCTTGTCCTTCTGACTGAGTTTGACATCCTCTCTGGGGAGGGATGGGGTGGCAGAGAACCATAGTCCCAAGGTCTTTGAGGGAAACACCGGACAATCATGAGATGGAGTCATGTAAAGCATTCCCATTCCCATTGATCTTCTTCAAAAGCCATGCCTAAATGGGTCTGGCGGAAGTCAGTTTGTCCCATGCCGACCACCTTCATAACCTAGGATCATCCATCACAACTAGATGCCAAGGCACCATTCTGTTCCCCCTCTTCCATCACCTATGGTGTCCCACCAACCCCACGGCCATGCGCATTCAGGTGAGCGAACTCACCGACACTCATGCATGCATCATGGTGGAATCTGCGTGATGACCATTATCCTGCCCTCCACAGATCGTTCCAATTTGGGTTCTCACCCCCGATCTTCACTAGCTCCCTAGGTGTTGTGGGCTCTCCTGAAAGGAAAGAGGAAAAGGGTCATGCGTAGGCTCATCGAGGCATGGGAAATGGAGATGCTGCCAAGTTGCCTCTTCCCCCAGGTCCTCCATTCACATTCACTTAGCCTGTTTCACCTAGGCCATGGACAAATGCTTCTGCAGCACGTCTGCGCATCATGTGTCCACCAGAGACGAGTCATGCTGCATACAGCAAAACCACGCTGTACGTGTAATAGGAACATCTCACTCATCTTACCGTAGTGCAGACGTTCACTGAAGCGCTTATGACACTGGATCCAGCTCCTCTGGTAATAGCCTGAGGTGCTGACCACCTCAGCAATCTTGAGCCAGGCTGCCTTGGTGACACCGAGAGGCAGCCTGTGCCCCAGTGGCAACTGGACATCCCTGTGGGCCTCCACCTGCTGCAGCAGTAACTTCAGCTCATGTTCAAGCAAGCTGGGCATGGCCCACTCCAGGCATTCCTTGCTACCCTGGGCATGGACCATCCTGGAATAAGCAAAGAGGAGGCACATGAGCCAGAATGTGTGGTTGTCGTAACTTTCCTTGACCTGAACTTCATGGGGTTTAACGGCCGTGAGGGGAAGGAGCTGATCTGTTTGTCATGGGAGGAAAAGGTTTGGCTGACACAGGGTTGACAGTTTAGACATTGCGTTGCAAGACATGTCCTCGGTCGTAAACGTTGTAAGGGCCCTGGGTCCGAGTGGTATTCGTGGCCTGCTTTGTAGCATTTTTGGGGATAGGTCTGGAACTGCTAAATGTGCTACATCCTCCAAAGGGTAATGCATTGAGATGGGTGTTTTGGGTGTGAGAGGGTCTCAGTTGCAGTGGCAGGTGCAGCAGCTAAACCGTGTTTCTGTGGTCATTTACGGAACTGAGGGAGTGGCTGCATGACGTTTCTTTCAAAATCAGAGACTGTCAGGGGTGAGCAACAAAAGATTGGTGCAGCAGGTGTTCAAAGGGTAGGACAGAGTGGACAACATTTGTTTATGTTAAGAGCACGGCTGATGGAAAATGCAGAGTTGTTCAATTCCCAGAAGGGAAATTTGCAACAGTTGCCTTCAACTGTATTTTTCCAGTTGGCTCTCATATGAGGAAGGCTTTGTAATCCAGAGAATAATGTCCCAGACATTTTGCGATGATTTTAATAAAATAAATGTTTATTAAGAAATGGAATACAAAATAATAAAGTAAACTAGATGTACACTTAACTGAGACAATGGTTATACACAGTATCACTAATTTAACCAGTTCCAAACAATCCTGACTTAACAACCTCAGAGCCAACACTCCCCAAACTGTTTCACAACACCTTATAGATTTTAATATCTATAAAAATCAAGTAACGGTTACCACACAATGTAGTTACATCTCTTGGGTTCACTTCTGAGGTAAGCCAGCAGCTTGCTGAGAGCTAAACAGTTATTCATGCTATTGGCTGGTATCTAGCTAAAAACCAGCTCACTGCATAGGTTTAGTATTGCCTTAAATATGATTTTTCCCCTTTGATCTTTCCCTTATATGACCTAACTTCTTTAGCATTCTGTTCCCCCTAGACTTAAGTACCTTCCATCCCTTGATTTTAGTTTTTTGAGTTTAAAGCAAAGTAAACTCATCTTATGAAACTTTCTTTGATGCCTCTTCCTTGCATCTTTTGGGTAAAATTCTCCACCTTGCAACGCTGCAAAATGTGAACCATGATCGGGCGGAGAATTGGGCGTCCAGCCAAAATCGATGTCTGTGTCTGGTGCTGATTCAGGTGTCTTGCTCCGGGCCCTCGCTGATGTCGATAACAAGGTTTGCGCCCCACAGCGGCGCTGGCATGGCAAAACCAGAATTTGTATGCATTAAAATGTGATTCGCGGGTTGGACACAATATGCTTCGCCCTTCCATGATGCTCCGCTCCTCAGGCAGAGGTCTCGCAGACGTGAATTACAACAAGTATTTACAAATGTGGACTGAGCGCCATGGATGTGGAGCGGGGGGGGGGGGGGGAGTGGGAGGACAGAATTTTTTTTATAAACAGTCGGACTTGCTGGGGAATGGCTGCCTGGGCCAGGGGCAGTAGCGGGTAGTGCCCGGGTGCCAGGTCCGTGAACTTGGGGTTCCCCTCGGGATCGGGGTAGCGCCACCATTGCTGCAGTCTGTCTTTGAAAAGCACCCCTTTGGTGCTGTTTATAGGCCTCTGGCTGCTCACAGTGCTGAATGCTGCCTTTGTCCTTTAACTTCTCAGAAGGCCTCTGATCATCTGGGAGCCCACCCGGGCTGCCCTCCTGGACAACCTCATACCCCAGCTGTATCATCAAGGGCTAACCTTAATCAGGAGCCCACTAGGTGTTGGCACTCCTCAGAAGCGCTGTCCCATTGCAAAAGAAGCAGAGGATCAGCAGAGCTCGCCCCAACCAGAGTATACCTGCACCACAGCCTTTCGCACCCTCCCTGGTGGGCAGAGGACTCACCAGTGACCCCCACCCCTTTGGATCACCAGCTGCCTCCTCCTGGTGAGACTGGCAGTGCTGACCGCCTCTGCCACAGCCACCCAGGCAATGATCTGGAGGACAGGCTTGAAACTGCAGCCCACATTGGGGAAGAGGGTGTCTCTTCACTCCTCGCTGGCATGAAGCTGTGCGTCCATTTTGGACTCCCAACCTCGTGGGGCAGGTCTTCTCTGCGCCTCCTTGGTGGCTGCGAGAGTGTGTGATACGTGGAGCACTTAAATACAGTCCCGGCTGCCAGGCTCTTTGGTGCTAACTCTGGCCCCAGAAGAATTGATCAGAATTTGATCAAGCAGAGTGCTGGCCCATCAGCATGTCTTGAATTTCTCCACAAATAGCGGCCCCCAATGGGAACGCGAACCACCCAAAGTTCAGTTCCCAAATGGAAAATTTTGCCCTATATCCCTTTTTTTGAACCCTGAACAACTTATTCAAATCTATCCATGTTCTGCACCCCACCCCCGCTTACAAACCTGCCTGAGGTAAACACTGGTTTACAATGCTGCTGAGCTCATTGACATATCAAACTTATTAGTTCCATTCACACTGGCCCTGCCTTAATTATCTTGCGGATTCCCACAATTTAAAATATATAACCAGAATATTACCAGCAGATGATAGTCCAATTTCTTGGATTTCCCTGATATTCTCATGACACTTAGAACGTTAAAGCCATCAATACATGTTGGTTTAACTAAGGCTGTGCTGTCAATGAGCCAGCTCACACTGGGAAACAATGGCCTGTAACTTGCGTGGAATGGCATTCAGAGTTGGATTACCATTCCACTCCGAGTATTTTACATTGAAATCCAGACGCTCCTTTCTCGCTTGATCTTTCGCCTCATGCCAGATGAGAATAGCAGATCGTAGAATCTACGGCACGGAGACAGGCCTTCGGCCCAAAACTGGTCCATGCCAACTAAAAAGCCCTTCTATGCCAACCCCATTTGCCTGCAATAGAATCGTAGAAAAGGCAGATGCTGTTGAGGACGTCAGAGTGGGAGGTAAGGAAGCCTCAAATCTGGATCCATTTTTATTGATGCAATTCGACCTTATGTAAGAATGCAAACCGCCTTCTGCAAAGTAATAGTTATTCTGTTTATGGTGAGGTTGGTTGAAGGATAAATTTTGGTCAGGCCATCGGGGAAACCCCTACCTTTCTTCAATACAGTGCTGTGGGATCTTCTACCTACATCAGAGTGGGCAGATATGACCTGTTTGATGTCTCAACCTCCAATCGTGCAACATTCCATCAGTACTACATTGGAGTATCAGCCTATATTGTGAGTTCAGTCTGTGGGATGGGAGACCCAATACCCTTTGGCTCAGTGACGGCTAAGCCATAGTCACTAGCATGCAGTTATGACAAAATTATTGATTTGACTTGGACAGAGGTACTAGGCAGTTTGAGTAAAATAGGCTGCCACCAAAAACTGGTGTCAGATGGTTGTGCAGTGGCTCAATGTTCACACATATGTGTCTGTGGGTCACAAAGATCTACCAATCCTGCAGCCGTTTACTGAGCTAACACAATATACCTTGATTGAAGGAGACCAAGGTCAGGATGATCTTTTCTTGCTCATTCCCCAGCCCCCCGGCAAGCCTCCCACCCCAACCTGCATAAACCTCCATTGATTTAACAGTAAAATCTATTAGAGCGAACAGTTTGAGAAAAACCTAACAAACTCAGCGAACTTCTTCATTCCCCATCAGTTCCAACCAGTCTGCAAGTAATTGGGAATCGGAGTGAAATGTGGTTCTGCCCCAATTATCATCTTGTGTCAGCTGTGGCTTAGTGGGAAAATGTTGGCACTGAATTAGAAGGTCGTGGCTTCAGGGCCCAATTAAGCACATCATCTGGATTGAAACTCCAGTGGAGTACAGTGGGGGGTGATGCACTATTGGAGATGCCATCTTTTGGATGAGGGGTTCAACCAAGGCCTCCCTGGCTTCACAGGTGGACCTAAAAGATATTCTGGCACTATTTGAAAGAACAGGAGGGCTCCCCCAGTGTCCTGGAATACCTCCACTGGCATCATCTTTTAAAAAATGGTTATTTCCTCTCTATCACCTGCAGTCTTGAAGGTCATGCTGTGCACAGATTGGCTGCCACATTCCCTATATTACAACCCTGGCTATACACATCAAAGGGCTCAATTGGCAGTAAAACATATTGGCACATCCTGAAGATGTGAAAGGCACTATATAAATGCAGCTCTCTCTTTATCTGTGTCAAGCGTGAGCCACATTCTCTTTGGGAATGCTTGAGATGCAATTATGTCAGATATATCACCAGTGAAAGTCGAAGGAAAAGGACTTTTCTCAACAGGACTGGTTTTTATTGATTAGTTTTCTGTTTAACTGTCATTGTGCAGATCTACAATCTTCTGTATTCTGACTCAGTGATGTGATCTAACAGCAGTCTAAAGGAGGAATTGCACATGTTCCCTGCCCCAACCCCACCTAAATCCGTCATTTCTCCTTTTCCCGTGACTGATGTCGCTTTCTGTCTTTCTTTCTTCCCGTTGCAGGAGCTGCAGTTTGAGAGACTAACCAGAGAGCTGGAGGCCGAGCGCCAGATTGTCGCCAGCCAGTTGGAGCGATGCAAACTGGGATCTGACACAGGCAGCATGAGCAGCATTAGGTATGGACTAAACTGTCTTGGTAAGGTGCTCGCTCCTGGCACCGTGTAATTGTATGTCGTTTTTGCAGCAGGCTTCGACGTGTCCTCAGAGTGAAGGTTTTATGTGTGGAAATTTGATCCAACAAGCAATGGTTCTGGGTTATTCAGGGGATGGAGGCGGGGGTGGGGAGTTGGTTGGTGGAGCAGAGGAGACCTGTTACAGGCTTTGTGGTGAAGGTGTTCCCACACTACTTTAACATCCTCATCCCATTCAAAATATATATATTTTTTAATTTAGAGTATCCAATTATTTTTTTTTCCAATTAAGGGACAATTTAGCATCGCCAATTCCCTTGCCCTGCACATCTTTTTGGGATGTGGGGGTGAGACCCATGCAGACACTGGAGAGAAGGTGCAAATTGCACATGGACTGTGACCCAGGGCTGGGGTCGAACCCAGGTCTTCGGCTCCGTGAGGCAGCTGTGCTAACCACCGCGTCACCGTACCGCCCTTCCATTCAAAATATTTGCAGTCGAGGAAAACTTCCAGTGCACCAGGAATTGGCGATACAACGGAGCAGAGTTTGATGACTCACACTCCTGACTTTCCTCCCCCTGTGGGGAATCTTGAATGTGAATTACTGTCGTAAAACCCGGCACAGGGTTAGCTCACCAGCATGTTTGGCTGCCTGTGGAAGTGTCTGTATAGAGCAGGTCTTGATCAGGATGAGGGCCCATGCAGCTTCAATCCACTCAATCATGTAATAGAACTGAGGAGCAGGGTCCAGAGCAATTTAACGTCTGGATGCTACTCAAAAATGCATGCTATTCCACTCAAGGTACCAAAAGATACAAACACACGTGTATAGATATATGATAGATGGATATATGTTGCATATATATGGATATATGTATAGTAATTATTTAGCTAAAATATGGATTTATATAGTTAGATATAGATTTTATAGATATGTAGACACTGAGATAAATATAGAAAAATATAGATATATTCATATTATATATACAGAGGGAAGGTACATTGCATGATTTCCATTATTTATATATATATATACAAAGAAAGTATTGTCAAGCATTCTGCTGAGTCAGTGACCTTTGCGCTGATAGAATGTGCCTTTGGTGTGCATGCGATAAAATGGATTATACGTCACCAGATTAAAACACAACGGAATTAATTTACCTTCTTGCAGATACTATCTCTGTCTCAGAGGAATGTCTCAATGTTATGATGCACCCTGGCAATTCATTGTTTATTTCAGAATCTGTGTGGCTCTTCTCACCCTACTCGTGGCTGTTTTACAATCCTTCCCACTTTACCTGGGTTTGGGGTGTGGTCAGGTGTGTTGACACAAGTGCCATGGGTGAAGGGTGGAATTGGCTTTCCAACACTGGGAGCAAAGGGATAGACTTTGATGTGACGCAATATTGTAGAGCAGATGATTGCGATCTCATTAGCCCGTTTTGCATCTCCTCCACTGACGTCAACAGAAATACCATTTTGGAAAGATATAAACAGGCACAAATAGTCTGTCCAGAATTCAAAATGGTGTACAAGCAGTAAATTGTAGTGCCTTTGAACAGTTTTTTATTGGTTACCGTTGAGAGTTGATGCAGAGGGCTACAGAAGAATTGTCTTATAAACAAGCTGGTTTGTTACAAATGTTAGACATGTAGTGAATTGTGCAAATGGCTTTTCAATTTGTAATAGTTTCTGATACATTCCCAATGCCTTGGATCTTATATCTCCTACTATGAAAATGACCTTGCCTTAACTTTATCTTGCTGAAGGACACTGCTTAAACAATTGAACAGCTGAAACAACGGTTTATTGTCAAGCTTCATTATCCCTTCCTTGTTTGTTTTTGCAAAAGGTTTTCTGCCTGCTTAGGTTACCAGCAATTTTTAAGCAAACCCTGGGTTGCTGGTAACTGGGTGCAGGGTGGTGCAATGGGTGGGAAAAACTGTGTGGAAGCTGCTAGCCCCCAGGGTGGATTCCTCCCCATATTGTTTGGCTGCTTAGTGAAAGAAATTTGAAGGGACAGGTCTCACAATGCCATGCTAATAGGGCCGGCTCAATTTTCAAAAGATCGAGGAGCTTTTTTTCAAAGGACCCCCAATGCAAACAATTGAAAACTGACCTCCCCTCCTGCCGCCACCAACGGATCCCCCTGTCCCTAACAGAGACCCTCCCGGCCCATGGAACCAACCCATGGAATCGCCTCATGAAAAACCCATCCCCTTCCCCAGCCCCCATCCCCCCCAGTATCTGCCTCCAGGCACCGTCTGGGACCTGGCCCCTGACACTGCCAAGTTGTCCTGAATTGTTCCCTCCACCTCCACCCTCACGCTCCCTGCATTGCTAACCCAACATTTCCATTCCCACTGCAATTGGATAACGGACAGACTGGTTATTTGATTGGATGACTCTTGGCCGGCATTCACGCCGCCTTTTCTTTCCCGGTTCCAAAATTATAAGAACCCTCCTCCTTAGATTGCTCTCAGAAATGCCCTGGGAATGAATCTTGCATGCATGATAACTGCAGGACATTCCCAGAACATTTACAACCTTGTACTCACTTCAATTATTGACTATTCTGCTCATAAACTAACTGATACATGTCTGGAGTCACAAGACCAAAGGCAGCAAGTGATCACAAAAGGTATTCTACTGGATAGTGAGTTAGGTATTAATGGTAATTTACTGTATGGATCACTGGCTTGCGTCTCTGAAGCTGAAACAGGAGCTTTTCATTCTGAAGAAGGGCTGATCACCTTAACTTAGTTCCCTTCTCATTCAGTAAAGATTGATACTGCCCGCTCGACAGGCGGAAAATGCAGCACTGTAATATGGAGAGTGGTATTTGCTGCCAACGGGTATTGACACCTGCATCAACTCTGCAGTCCTCCAGCAACATTGCCATCTTTCTACAACTAGGGACTGAAGTGCAAGGTCCTTGACTCGCTGAGTTGTGCCATTTATGTTGATCGCAATTTTGGAGTAGGTAGATGCAGAAATCTTTAATCTCCTCCTACTTTGTATCCGATAACAGATTAATCTGGTGGTAACTTTTTCACTTTGTTTGCATAAAACTTCCTGCCAGGATAGTGTACTCCTAATCAACACTAGTTTGACCTAGCGGCATTACATGATGCATCATTGTTAATGATTGTTAATGATAGGTATAGGGCGGGAAATGAAAGCTTCGGTGTCATCACCGTGTATTCGATGTGTGACTGAGTATATGTGTGAGAGGGGCAGAGAGAGAGACGCCACGATTCTCCGGTCGTTGGGATTAACTTTTCCAGTCAACGGTGCACCCCTGCCCACGGGTTTCCCGCCAGCGTGGGGTGGTTGCATTGGGAAATCCCATTGACAAGCAGCGGGAAGACACAATCCCGCCGACAGCGAACGGCGCGCCACTGAGAAACACACAGCCGGGGACCGGACAATCTAACCCAGGGTTACCAATTCTGATCGTAAATATTCTTGGA
Source organism: Scyliorhinus canicula (assembly GCF_902713615.1). Lineage (NCBI taxonomy): Eukaryota > Metazoa > Chordata > Chondrichthyes > Carcharhiniformes > Scyliorhinidae > Scyliorhinus > Scyliorhinus canicula. Next base: position 33,246,691 of record NC_052150.1, on the reverse strand, counting down.
AGCTTCATCAAATAATTTTTCACCTACAACCAGCCCATCCAGTCAGACATTCTTTACCCTGTCTCCTATATTTTTATAACTAAGAAGCCACTGTGTTCAAAAAAAATCAATACAGAAGAAAACATTGTCACAAGACTCCAGGGATACACAGCAGAGTTGTCACCCCCTGCACAGAGAGAGAGACAGTGACAGAGAGTGGGATTTTTCAGCCCACCCTACGTCAGGATCGTCCAGTCCAGCTGGAAGATCTTTGACTGGCCAGCTGCATACCCACAGCTGGGCCGGAAAAACCACCACGACAGGGTGGGAAAATCCAACCACGGCATGGCCGGAAAGTCCCACCACAGCACAGCAGGGAAACCCCACCATGACAGAGCAGGAAAATCCAACAACGTCAGGGCCGGAAACCCCCCCCAACGACAGGGCTGGAATGAACCACCACAGCAGGGCTGGAATATCCCGGCCAGAGACTGGCCACATGGTCAACTCATACTTAGTTTGTCCTTTTTCTGATCGTCAGTGCTCAACCACAACCAGAAATGAAGGATTACATTTGCTGCCCATATCCTCATTCGCACCCTCGTCCCTTTCACCCATTCCCTCGTGCTCATCAACCTGTATCGACTGCTGGTTACGTTCTGGGTGCCAAGGTAGGAAATCCCCCATTTGGTAAATTCTCCCGCAGTAACCCATGGGAATCATGTGAGCAAGTGGAAATGTATTGTACAGCTGGTGCCATTCATTTCCTGTGGACCACAAAGTATGAGTTTCAGTTTCAGTAATGTGTGGCTCACTTGTGAAAAGGAATTTCCAGCTGCTTTGCTGGCAAACGAACAAACGGATATTTGCAATGTGATGACAACAATAATTTGCATTCATGTAACAGTAAATATCCCAAGGCACATTCACACCCACAGAAGCAGTGCCAAAACAAAATTGATGTGAAGCCACATGCGATGTTACGATAGGTGATCAAATGCCTGCTCAAAGTGGTATCTCTAAGAAACGTCTTAAAGGAGGAGAGGGTGGTGGAGAACATTCAAAAGCTTTAGACCTAAGGAGCTGAAGACATGGCTGCCAATGGTGGGGATGAAGAAAAATGGGGATGTACAAGAGATAAGAATTGGAGAAGTGTAGATGGCCCAGAGGGTAATAGGACTGGTGGAAAGTTCGAGGCCATCGGACAATTTGAACACAAGAATTTTAAAATGGAGGTACTACCAGACTTGGAGGCAACATAGGTCAGTGAGCATGGATTCGATGGCAGAATGGGAATTACTATGGGATAGGGAGGGCTGGTGCATCTGGGATAGACTTGCACTATCGGGACACCACTAGCACCTATAATGTGTACAACATTAATAGTTATGCTCGTACTTCAGCCCTTCTCCCATCAGGGAAGAGGGAACAAGCAGATGTGGCTAAATTATGGCAGCTAAATTCTAATGCCATTATATCAACCTTCAGTTCCAACTACAATCATTAATGATTGACTTGTTATGATTTCTGGTGGAAAACCACAAACCAAAATAACCAAATTTACAGAATAACCCCCAAAGGAAGAAATTACCAACAAGATTAAATCTTTTGTAACTTTTACCCTAACACGAATCACAACCAATACAAATTAAACATGAATTTACGGGCGAATGAAGCTTCGAATAAAAAGGTAAAAAAGCTGATATGAGACAAAAGTTAAAAGTCGCCATAGTCCCCGAGGACCATGGGCTGCTCTCCCCTTTTTGAGAGATGCTGACTGGTGGTGGTTTAACCTGAGGGTCACTAAACCTCAGGTGAGGGCCAAGGTTGAGAAAGCGGGGCCTTCATAGATAACCGCAGCCAGTACGGGAATTGAACCCACACTGCTGACTCGATGGCCAAGCGACATGCATTTGGTCAAACAGGTTGAGCATGCCAACGTACAAATCCTTCCAACATGCCAACGGCAGATAGTAAGAGCACGAGAGATTCTTGGTGATCATAGAATTTACAGTGCAGAAGGAGGCCATTCGACCCATGTTGAGTGGTGACTCCCTTGATGTGGCATGGTGCCCCTCAAACTATAAGTCCGTGGTTAAAAAGGTTAAGAGCCCATGGTGTTAAGGGTAAGATCCTGGCATGGATAGAGGATTGGCTGACTGGTAGAATGGGATAAAGGGGTCTTTTTCAGGATGGCAGCCGGTGACTTGCGGTGTACCTCAGGGGTCGGTGCTGGGAGCACAACTTTTCACAATGTACATGAATGATCTGAAGGAAGGAACTGAAGGCACTGTTGCTAAGTTTGCAGATGATACAAACATATATAGAGGGACAGGTCGTATTGAGGAAGCAGGCGGGCTACAGAAGGACTTCGACAGGCTAGGAGACTGGGCCAAGAAGTGGCAGATGGAATACAATGTGGAAAAGTGTGAGGTTATGCACTTTGGAAGGGGAAATGGGGACTTGGGGAGTCCATGTTCACGATTCTCTTAAGGTTAACGTGCAGGTACAGTCGGCAGTTAGGAAGGCAAATGCAATGTTAGCATTCATGTCGAGAGGGCTAGAATACAAGACCAGGGATGTACTTCTATATAAGGCTCTGGTCAGACCCCATTTGGAATATTGTGAGCAGTTTTGGACCCCGTAACTAAGGAATGATGTGCTGGCCTTGGAAAGGGTCCAGAGGAGGTTCACAAGAATGATCCCTGGAATGAAGAGCTTGTTATATGAGAAACGGTTGAGGACTCTGGATCTGTACTCGTTGGAGTTTAGAAGGATGAAGGGAGATCTTATTGAAACTTACAGGATATTGCATGGCCTGGAGAGAAAATGAAAAATGAAAGTCGCTTATTGTCACAAGTAGGTTTCAAATGAAGTTACTGTGAAAAGCCGCTAGTCGGCACATTCCGGCGCCTGTTTGGGAAGGCTCTTACTGGAATTGAACCCGCACTGCTGGCCTGCCTTGATCTGCTTTAAAAGCCAGCTATTTAGCCCTGTACTAAACCAGTCCCTGAAGGATAGAGTGGATGTGGGGAGGATATTTCCACTTGTAGGAAAAACTAGAAGCAGAGGACACAATCTCGGACTAAAGGGACGATCCTTTCGAACAAAGAACAAAGAAAAGTACAGCACAGGAACAGGCCCTTCAGCCCTCCAAGCCTGTGCCGACCATGCTACCCGTCTAAACTAAAATCTTCTACACTTCCGGGGTCCATATCCCTCTATTCCCATCCTATTCATGTACTTGTCAAGATGCCTCTTAAACATGACTATCGTCGCTGCTTCCACCACCTCCTCCGGCAGCGAGTTCCAGGCACCCACTACCCTCTGTGTAAAAAACCCTGCCTCGTACATCTACTCTAAACCTTGCCCCTCGCACCTTAAACCTATGCGCCCTAGTAATTGACCCCTCTGCCCTGGGAAAAGTCTCTGATTATCCACCCTGTCTATGTCCCTCATAATTTTGTAGACCTCTATCAGGTCGCCCCACAACCTCTATCGTTCTTTCGCCATAGAGAGAGCTGCCATCTAAAAATAAATAAATTAGCAGATTCAGACAGATTTCCATGTCCTTAATGCCTTTCCTACCAGCTTTAAAGGTGATATTACTTTTTCTGATAGCTGGGCTCCATTGATATACTTACAAAATCTCCTGCCTAACCTTGGGAACCAGTCTTTAGTTATCTTTGTTGTTTGTTGTGTGCTGTAATATGAAATTCGCCCACAATCTGAGAATTATAAAGAAAATACAGCAATATAGAGATAGCAAATAAAAAGCTTTTGGAGGTACATCTCTGTTGCAACAAGACACTGGAAGTGCAAAGAACCATGTTAAAACATGAGCTGTTCGATATTCTCCAACATCAGGAGGAAGGAACTTGCATTTATATAACACAATTCCAGAACATTCGAAAGCACTTACTGGCAGGACCTGGCGGCACGGGCAGCCTCCAGGGTTCTTGGGGGGGATCTCGCCCCAGGAGGTGCCCCCACGGTAGCCTGGCCCGCGATCGGGGACCACCGATCCGCAGGCGGGCCTGTACCGTGGGCGCACTCTATCCTTCCGCACTGGAGGCTGTACCAGTCCGCCATTCCCGTTGCGGAAGCGAAGCCCTCTGCGCATGCGTGGGGATGACGCCAGCACACGCTGGTGTTCCCGCGCATGCGCCAACTCGCGCCAACCGGCAGAGGCCCTTCGGCGCTGGTTGCTGTGGCGGCAAGCCCCTTTCCCGCAAACCGCTCCGGGGCAGGCCTAGCCCCTGAAGGTGCTGCACCTTTGGGTCGGCCCAACGCCGGAATGGTTCACGCCACTCCGTCCCGCCGGGACTCCCCCCTCAGCCCACTGTTTGGGGAGAATCCCGCCCATGGTTGGAATAAATGGGTCCTTTTCTGATTGGCAGGCAGTGACTAGTGGGGGTAAGGCAGGGATCTGTGCTAGGATCTGGGTGGCATGGTAGCACAGTGGTTAGCACTGTTGCATTACAGCACCAGGTTCGATTCCCACTTTGGGTCACTGTCTGTGGAGTCAGCATGTTCTCCATGTGTCTGCGTGGGTTTCCTCTGGGTGCCCTGGTTTCCTTCCACAAGTCCCGAAAGAAGCGTTTGTTAGATGAATTGGACATTCTGAATTCTCCCTCTGTGTACCCAAACAGGCGCTGGAGAGTGGCAACTTGGGGATTTTCACAGTAACTTCATTGCAGTGTTAATGTAAGCCTACTTGTGACAATAACGATTATTATAACTATTATTACAAGACTCCAATTATATATTAATGATTTGGACGAGGGAACTAAATGCAATATTTCCAAATTTGCAGATGATACAAAGTTAGGTGGGAGGGTGAGCTGTTAGGAGCATGCAGAGATTCTTCAACAGGATTTGAACAGGCTAGTTCAAGTGAGTGGGTATTTGCATAGCAGATGCAGTGTAACATGCATAAATACAAGGTTATCCACTTTGGCAGCAAAAATAGAAAGGCAGATTATTATTTGAATCGGTGTGAATTGAGAGAGGTGGATACTCAGTGAAACCTTGGTGTCCTCGTGCATCAGTCGTTGAAAGTAAGCGTGCAGGTACAGCAGGCAGTAAAGACGGCAAATGGTATGTTGGCCTTCATAGCGAGAGGATTTGAGTATAAGAATAGGGATGTTTTACTACAATTGTACAGGGCATTGGTGAGGCCACTCCTGGAGTATCCTGGAGTGCAGTTTATGTGTCTTTATCTGAGGAAGGATGTTCTTGTTACCGAGGGAGTGCAGAAAAGGTTTACCAGGCTAATTCCTGGGATGATGGGAGTGTCATACAAGGAGAGACTAAATTGGTTAGGATTTGGAGTACTGTATAGAAGAGTGAGGGGAGATCTCCTAGAAACTTATAAAATTCTAACAGGATTAGACGGGGTCGAATCAGAAAGAATGTTTCCAATGGTGGGGGAGTCCAGAACTAGGGGTCATAATTTCAGGACAAGGGGTAAACCTTTTAGGACTGAAGTGAGGAGAAATTTCTTCATCCAGACAGTGGTGAACCTGTGGAATTCACTACCGCAAAAAGTAGTTGAGGCAAAAACATTGTGTAATTTCAAGAAGGAATTAGATACAGCTCTTGGGGTTAAATGGATCAAGGGATATGGAGGAAGTCGGGATCAGGGTATTGAACTCGATGATCAGCCATGATCATAATGAATAGTGGACAAGCCTTGAGGGGCCAAATGGCCTCCTCCTACTTCTATTTTCTAAGTATGTTTCTATGTATATCTTGCAAAAACATAAATACTTGCATCACTCGCCGCAGACATGTGGCAACATAGCAGGGCCAAAGTTCTGTAGCTTGGCCTTTGGTCGGTAGCATTTCTCACTTTCCACTCAATTAATTAGGCCCTCACGTTGTGTTCACTGGCAGCCGTATTCTATCCGAGCTCCCAGGAGATAGTCCACATCAGAATGGCACACTTCTGCAGAATCTCCTTAGCTAGGTCATGACAGTCTCCATGGCACAGGTCCCCCAGAGACTCATTTATCCATCCCTCTCATGAACCCTGTTAAACAGCCTGGTGACTCTGGGGAAAATTGAAGCAGCAACAGTAAAATTGTCCAATTCACAATCCCTACTCTAACCTTATCTTCAAATTTCTGTCCTGTTTAACTGTATTATACACACACATATCCTTGTAAATGTACCTTCTGTTTACCTCTCTGCTGCAGCTCTTTTACAGCAATAACTTCTTATCTGTCTTAACTGTGTCCAGCCATGTGGTTTCTATATGTTACTTCCTCCCTGTTGGTACTGTTTCCAGATCATGTGTTGGCAGGACAAATGCACTGGTGTTTCTTAATATCCAAGAAATTAACAATTGATGCCTTTATCATTTGTGCAAACTCTTAAAATTCATTTTTGAACACTCTAAACCAATTGCATATTCCCCAGACATTTTAAAGAAGTAAACATTTTCTTTACCATCCTGTCTCTGGGTCCAATTTTATAACATACTTAAGATGGTGCTTACACTGTAATTGCTGAACTGAGATTTGTATTCATTTACATGTGGCGGCATATTGTAATATTGCCTGGTGTGAGTTTTACACTCTGGGAGAAGGAGTGGGGGAATATTTCTTCGTGCATGAAGGGTTAAAGCAGGAGCTTCCATGCTCAGAATGCTTAATAAGGCCCTGCTAAGGTTTACAAAACGACAAACAAGATCTGCATCGCATTAACTTGATGCAGAGTGGGACAGCCACTGTTGTGGGCTGTCACAGGCTCCACTTGGGATTGGATTGTGACCTATCTTCAGAGCAATACTGTCAGAGAAGGAACGCTTACATTTACACCGTGCCTTCCTCGACCTGAGGATGTCTCAAAGCGGCTGAAGCTAATGAAGTACTTTTGAAGTATAGCCAATGTTGTAATGTCGCTTTTGTGTTGCTCTAGAAAATCAAACTGCCTCATCGTAATACAAAAGGTGTTGAACAACTACAACTTAACACTGAAATCTTTCCCAATGGAGCCTTTCAGGAAATCCTGATAAATGTTGTACCCTACCCAGAACCTGTTAGAGTTTTACCACCTACCACAGTCCGCTGCTTGATGATCTTTCTTCCTTTCTCTATATTTTTACTTGCAGTGTTTTTCAAGATCATGTACAGACCTTGTAACATAGTAAATTCTCTCTTTGTCGTAACATTCTGTGTCTCCTTGTTTTTCTGTCCTCATCAAACTTGTGCCGCTTCTGCAACTGATTACCCCAATGGCCTGATTAAAATTCCTTTCACACAGGGAGCTTTGCTAATAAATTCTATTAATAGAAAGGGCACCATGTGGTAAAGCAAGGAGATCTTTGCCTTTATCTGGAGAGCCATTAGCCCAATCTTCTTTTCTCTTCATCTCTGCACAGTGAGAAAGATTCACAGCACTTGCAGCACAATTTATTTGTACTTCTCGCAGTCTCTTTTGCCAGTTCAAACAGCTGTGGAACGTACAAAGTCAAGTCAGCCAGTAGGTCCCAGCATGCAGTGGCCATTTGTTACATGAGCACATGACTGGGCCTAGCTGGACTTTGCTTTGAGACACAGAGGAACAGAACTGGACTGTTCACCCCCTTGAGCCTGTTCTGCAATTTAATATGATCATGGCGGAGTTGCGCTTTAACTCCATTTATCCGCCTTGGTTTCCTGGTCCTTTAATACCCATGCCTAATAATTATCTGGATCTCGCTCACACTGGATGTGATCCAGATAATTATATACAAATGAACCCTTCGGCTCTTTAAATACCTGGAGGCTGCATTCACTCAGCGCCCGGGAGTCAACGGCCTTGCCTGCAAGAACTTGACAGGGAGCTGTCTAGCACCGGTTTACACAAACGTGGACGAGGCATGATGGCACCTTGGAGGGTCTTTCAGGCCTTTAGAGATGCCCTGGTGGTCAGGGGTAGAGCAAGGTAGTACCCTGCCACACTCCTGGCCTCACGGCACCTTTGCAGTGCCATGGGTGGAAATGCCAGGTTGCCCGGGTGGAACTGTCAAGGTGCCAGGAGCACTGCCAGGATGCCCAGAGGGACCATGCCCATTAGAGGGGTAGTAAGGAGGGTTTCCAGAGGTCAATAGAAAGTTGGGAGTTGCGAGGGGGGGTGGTGGTCCAGGAAGCAGGGCATAGGGGCTTGTTTAGCATAGGGCTAAATCGCTGGTTTTGAAAGCAGACCAAGGCAAGCCAGCAGCACGGTTCAATTCCCGTACCAGCCACCCCGAACAGGCGCCGGAATGTGGCTACTAGGGGCTTTTCACAGTAACTTAATTTGAAGCCTACTTGTGACAATAAGCGATTTTCATTTCATTTTCATGTGTGGCCTGAATGGGTGGTTGCAGAAATCAGAGCTGCCGATCAAAATGGCACGCTGAAGAGCATTTCCTGTTGCCGCGCTCAGCTCCCCAGCAGGAAATCAACTAAAGTGTGGCCACAGTGGGAAGAAATTGCCAAAGGAAAAACGGCAAAGTGCCAGTGAATAGTGGGGCGAATCTCGGCACTGCAGCTGTCGAGAAACATCTGCCAAACAGGCCCGAAACTGGACTTAGTTTTAAGTCCGCTGAATTGCGCCCCTCCAGTTAATCTCAAAGGCCCTCACTTTAACCACTGGGAGCAACAAACTAACTATTTTGAGGGAGCGGTTTTCTGCGATCCTTTGCGATCTGAGATTACGGGCGGGATTCTCCCAACGGGAGTCTAAGTGGCCAACACCGGAGTAAAAACCGGAGTGTCAGAGCGGCCGCTCGGCCCATCCAGGCCAGAGATTCGGCGGCCCTGCCGATTCCAGCGCCAAACGCACCGGCACAAATGGCGGCGATTCTCCGCACCTTGGAGAATCGCGCGCCGGCGTCATGGCACGGTTGCTCCGATTCTCCGGCCCAGCACGGAGCTCGGAGAATCGCCCCTGTAACAACTGTGCCATGACAGGACCTGTTAGTGAGTCTCAAAACCATAACAACCTGGGGCTGTCTGAATTGAACAGAATATGGAACTTAACTGGACATATGAAAAGGGTTCTGTGTCAATCCATTGGCTGCTTTCATTTTCTGAGCTCCAAAGGCCTATGAGTACAAGCTGGAGACAGTGTTCAGGCTAAACAAAGTCAATGTTTGTATTCTGTTGTGCTGTGGTCAAAATCAAAGAGAAGCACCACACTCCAAATACATTTTGCTTCACCCCATCAAAACTTTAATTTTGCTCTTGCCTTGAATGAGATTCTGTTTTGAATCTAATGATTGTGATTGGCCGAGCCAGACAAACAAACAGATCAAATGTCCCATGATACAGCACCACTGGGAACTGATTTTCTACTCGTTTATCTCTTTCTGTTTGTGGCACTTCACTTTGTGCAAATTGACTGTAGGGTTTCCTATTAAAACAGTAATTACATTTTTCAAAAAATATGTTTAACTGGTTGTAAAGCACCTTGGGACACCCTGTGGTCATGGACGTGCTGTATAAATGCAAGTCCTTCTCCTTTTCTTCCTGCTTTTCCTCCTCTTCTTTCTTTCACTCAGTCTCTCTTTGTTTCTCCTTTGTGAGTAACTCTTTATGAGCATATCACATACACGTCAGATTAGGATTTAATTTAATTCCATATGGTTAAAGTTTTTGATATCCTTTTCATAGAATAAATACATAAATAATCTTTACTGTCTCAAGTAGGCTTTCATTAACACTGCAATGAAGTTACTGTGAAAATCCCCTGGTTGCCACATTTCGGCGTCTGTTCGGGTACACGGAATTTCTGCAATACCGAAGGAAACCATTCAGCCCATTGAGTCTGCACCGACCCTCTGAAAGAGAATGGCCACCTAGCCCCACTCCCCCGCCATATCCCCATAACCCCAGTTAACCATACAACTTTTGACACCACCAGACAATTTATCATGGCCAAACCACCTAACTGCACATCATTGGGCTGTGGAAGGAAACCGGAGCACCCTATGTTTCTTGGTGGCTGCAGGGCTGAGATTCACCCCACTATTCACTAGCACTTTGCCAGGTTTTTTGGGCTTTGGGCGAGCCTCACTTTAGTGGATATCCTGCATTGAGGAGCAGAGCTCGCAAACAGGACTGGCTCTTCGCAAATCGGGGCGCCATTTTGAATCTCTTCACCACCCCCCTTCAGTCCCCCACTGGCAATCTGGAACCCCCCTTCACATCCCGCCCTGTAACCATTTTGAGCCCCTGCCCCCCTCTAAATGGCAAAGCACCCCCAGGCCTGACCCCTGGCAATGACAACCTGACACTTGGGCACCTTGGCACGGCCAGCCTGGCATTGCTACTAGAGCCCAGGCAGGGTACTATCCTATCATGTTCCTGGGGATTTCTAATGGCCTGCGAGACCCTCCCAGATGCCATCACGCCTGGTCCACATTTGTGGAAACCAATGCGAAACAGTGCCCGGGTTGAAGTCTCGCAGGCGCAGCCGGTGACTCCCGAGTGCCGGGTGAAATCTGGTCCAGGTATTTTTAAATATGCTGATCTGGATCACGCATCATGGAAGAGATCCAGTTTGCGCCGAGGTGACTAGTCATCGGCCCGGTGTGGAGCCCAATTTGTCTGTCAGAAATGAGGCAGGACATTTGCATCCATGTCCAGCACACCATCTTTAAAGGTCTATGGAATCGGGAAGAGTCTGCAAAAATATAGTCCTTTGTGTCCTCCTCACAACCTGCTTTATTAATTTATTAATATAGATCATAAACAGTTGAGGCCCCACCACTGATCCTTGTGGCAGTCCACTGGTTACAATTTGTTCACCTGAAAATTACCCATTTATTCTTTTTTTTTAAAATTTAGAGTACCCAATTCATGTTTTCCAATTAAGGGGCAATTTAGCGTGGCCAATCCACCTACACATCTTTTGGGTTGTGGGGGCGAAACCCACGCAAACACGGGGAGAATGTGGACAGTGACCCAGAGCCGGGATTGAACCTGGGACCTCGGCGCTGTGAGGCAGCAGGGCTAACCCACTGCGCCACCATGCTGCCAACCCATTTATTCTGACTTTCTGTTTCCTATTAGATATAAAGTTCTCTATCCCTGTTAATATAATAAATACTCCAACCCCATGAGCCCATTTCTTGTATCGCAACCTTTATTGTGGCACCTGATTGAAAACTTTTGGAACTCCAAATATACTACAGCAACTAGTTCCCCTTTACCCACCCTGAATGTTATATCCTCAGATAAGTCTAATAAATGTGTGCAACAGAAAGCACACTTAAAAATAAAAGTGCAACATTTGCTGTAGAACATTAAAGAATGTCCCAAGGACTTGCAAGTTACTAGATAAATGCAAGTCCTTGGTAACTAAGGTTTGAGACAGATGATTGAGAAGAATGAATGCAGAGGGCTGATGGGTCAGTTGGAGATGTGTGAGTAGGGATCAAGACTGAGGTGCCAGGATAAGTAGAAGCGAAGCTACAGTAATAGAACCCAAGACGCATCAGTAGGTTTGATTTAAGTATTTTATCAATTCCAAAGTTTCTTATCAGCTCTGATGTCGTCCATGGAGGTTTTTTACTATTGTGCAGTCTTAACTGAAAGCTTTGAAAGCAGCACAATTGGACATTGGGAGTGTAATTAGTAAAGAAAACACATCTTTATGACAGTGAAATACTGCCAATTTTCTGATATAATTGTTGTAAAGATGCTTATGAAGGTTATCCTGTTGCTTTTCTTTTCATGAATGTGATGTGATCCAGAGTGTGCATGTCTCCCAAGTTGCACGCCATTTGCCATTGTTGTATACATTGCAGAATTTATCTTCACCCTGTTGTCAGAATTTGCTCCCTCATCAGACTCGATCACTCTTCGCTTGTATTATGCACAAATTTGACAGGTTTGCATTGGGCTTATGATTCTGCAATGTTAGGATAAAAATGGTTGATCCCATATCAGTGGCGGACTTACACTTTGTGAAGCCCCCTGCTCACCTTTACTCCTGGGTCCTCCTCCTGATGATATTACGCCCCTCCCCCCATGATATCATCACTCATCCTCCCAATGACATCACACCCCTTCGACCCCACCCACCCTCTCCCACAGAACGCAAAAGCACAAAAATATACAAATTGTGTAAATGAAAAAGTGTAAAAACACACCTGTGTGAATAATTGCTGAATTGAAATCCAAGTATGTCTCTTGTCAGAATGGCGGTAAAGATGGTTAATTAAGTTTTGAGGTGGTCAAACACGGAACTTGCAGCTGAGCAATGTGATTAAAAAAAAGTCAGCTGATGACATCATTCCAGCACAAGCCACTGCAGGACAGAATGAGCCAGTCCAGTGGAGGACCAAATTCTCCAATCAACAAGATGCATGATCTGCTATTCGGTGGGTGGGATTCTCTGACCCTGCGTTGGGTCGGAGAATCGCCGGGGGAGCCGCGCAAATAGCGCCACGCTGCACCGACGCCCAGATGCGATTCCCCGCAGAGCAGAGAATCAGCATCATTGGGGCCGCCGTGGTCGGCACGGCGCCGGTCGGGGGTGCCGGACCTACTGCGCATGCGCGCAATCCCCGCGCCCATTCCACAGCTGGATCAGCAGCTGGAGCGGCGTGAACTGCTCCAGCGACCGGCTGGCCCCCTCTATGGGCCAGAATTGCTGATCCTGGGGCCGTGTTTACGCCTTCGGGAAACATCTTGGCGTTTCCGACGGCGTCAACACTTAGCCTCAGGGTCAGAAAATCCCGCCCAGTATATTTCAGAGTCTCATTCAGTTTCAAAAGTTAGCTTCCTTACTTCCTCCCTTAAAATCAAAGTGAAAACTGTAAATTCACATGAGTGGAGTGCCCAGTAAGTCCAAGTCCCACATCAGTGGCTCTGTCTTCAGGATTCCATTCTTTGTCCTCGAAAAGACTTTCTGAAGACCCGGCTTGAAAGTGATGATGGGTAGAACTACCAGCTGCAGCCATTATATCAGTCCAGCAATGGCCCATTTTGAGAAACCGAATTTAAAAATGACAACATGGAAGATGGATGGATTTTTAAGATTTTCTTGCTTCGCCCTTTGTTGGCATGGCAATTTTGAGAGCTTCTATTCGACACTTTTTCTTCACAAAATCATTAATTACATCATCGTAGACAAAAACTTACTAAAGTTGTATCACAAAATGTTATAGATATAGAGAAATACAGCACAGAACAGGCCCTTCGGCCCACGATGTTGTGCCGAACTTTTGTCCTAGGTTAATCATAGAATTTTGGACACTAAGGGCAATTTTTCATGGCCAATCCACCCAACCTGCACATCTTTGGACTGTGGGAGGAAACCGGAGTACCCGGAGGAAACCCACGCACACACGGGGAGGATGTGCAGACTCCACAGGCAGTGACCCAAGTCGAAATCGAACTTGGGACCCTGGAGCTGTGAAGCAATTGTGCTATCCACAATGCTACCGTGCTGCCCTTAAGAAGAAGTTAATCTACACTCTATTATTCTACCCTAATCCATGTACCTATCTAATAGCCGCTTGAAGGTCCCTAACGTTTCCGACTCAACTACTTCCACAGGCAGTGCATGCCATGCCCCCACTACTCTCTGGGTAAAGGACCTACCTCTGACATCCCCTCTATATCTTCCACCATTTATCTTAAATTTATGTCCTCTTGTAATGGTGTGTACCACCCGGGGAAAAAGTCTCTGACTGTCTACTCTATCTATTCCCCTGATCATCTTATAAACCTCTATCAAGTCACCCCTCATCCTTCTCCGTTCTAATGAGAAAAGGCCTAGCACCCTCAACCTTTCCTCATATGACCTGCTCTCCATTCCAGGCAACATCCTGGTAAATCTCCTTTGGACCTTTTCCAAAGCTTCCACATCCTTCCTAAAATGAGGCGACCAGAACTACACACAGTACTCCAAATGTGGCCTGACCAAGGTTTTGTACAGCTGCATCATCACCTCACGGCTCTTAAATTCAATCCCTCTGCTAATGAACGCTAGCACACCATAGGCCTTCTTCACAGCTCTATCCACTTGAGTGGCAACTTTCAAAGATCTATGAACATAGACCCCAAGATCTCTCTGCTCCTCCACATTGCCAAGAACCCTACCGTTAACCCTGTATTCCGCATTCATATTTGTCCTTCCAAAATGGACAACCTCACACTTGTCAGGGTTAAACTCCATCTGCCACTTCTCAGCCCAGCTCTGCATCCTATCTATGTCTCTTTGAAGCCGACAACAGCCCTCCTCACTATCCACAACTCCACCAATCTTCGTATCATCTGCAAATTTACTGACCTACTCTTCAACTCCCTCATCCAAGTCGTTAATGAAAATCACAAACAGCAGAGGACCCAGAACAGATCCCTGCGGTACGCCACTGATAACTGGGCTCCAGGCTGAATATTTGCCATCCACCACCACTCTCTGTCTTCTATCGGTTAGCCAGTTTGTTATCCAACTGGCCAAATTTCCCACTATCCCATGCCTCCTTACTTTCTGCATAAGCCTACCATGGGGAACCTTATCAAACTTATTAGCGAACACAACTTTAATAATCTTTATTATTAGTGAATGTAGTTCCATTGCCTTTTCAGACTTAACTTCTTGTTCAATGTTTTTCAGACGATGTGTTTTCTCCAGAAATCGGCAAGTCTTACTCATTACCTAATTCATCCATACTTTTGGTGGATGAGGATAAATGAGCAGTTTGTGTACGTTCACTTTTCTGCATTTTTAAATGCCAGGTTGATAGTTTTGCTTCATGTTAACTGACCTTTCTTGATTTTAATGAACATGAATTTTCTGACAGAGTAGACTTCTTTTGCTTTCCTCAGCCCTGGGGGTTGGGTCGCCCCTGCTCCTCTCATTACTCAACCACAGCTACCTCGAGTCTCAACTGGCTGGTTATCTCACAAGCCACCTCTCTTGTGGTTTTTCCTGTCTCTTTGCCCGTCCCTGGTGATGCCTCGCATCTCACCTCGATGACCTGACCTTGCTTATGGCTCGGCTGCCTGACTGTGACCTGCCCAGCACCCACAGCCTTGGCTGAGTCACCCCTGTTCCCATTCGACAACAGCTTGCTTCCGAGTCCCGCTGGCTGGCTGGTTCCCTCCCTCCCTCCCTCGTGGCTTTTTTCGCTAATTTACCTGGTGCCTCACACCTGACCTCGCCAGCCTGGCCCCTCTGCTGGCTGCCTGACTATGGCCTGCCCAAGCCTCTTCAGCCCTGGCTTGGGGATCGAGTCGACCCCATTCCCCTCAACAGCGGGTAGAGTCTGCAACCCAACCGGCTGGCAATCGCCAATTTGCGAAAATGTTAGTAAAGTAAACACAGGAGACCCTCCCTTGACTGCTGCCCCTCCCCCTCCAAGTCACATCAATGTTTACCAGTGTTTTCCTGCTCTAACAGGACTTGACCAATTAGAGTCTGATGATGCTTGCTGACAGACTCAACAAATACAAATGAGACTATCAGCAAATACAGCACTATCAGGTTCTGATTTGTGCCCACAGACACTGGCCAGCACAGTGTTTAGGCACAGTGTGTTCCGTTGTATGTCCGTCCACCTCTGCCTCAACCAACTTCTTCCCCATATCCAGGAATGTACTTTGGATTGTTGTTGCTTAATGGTTTTATGTGCAGAATTATAAATTAATTTCATAGTCCACATCTCAAATGTGTCCACCGCTAGATTCAGATGATACTCCCAGATTTTCAAACATGGCTCTCTGCAGACAGTGAGTGAAGCAGCTCTAATATAACAATTGACAGTGCTCTTCAGTCCATATCACACTGCTTCAGCCGCAGCTCAGTCAGTAGCACTCTTGCCCTTGAGCTGGAAAGTTTTGCTTTAAGACTGATTTGTCCGAACACCTGGGCTGACCCTACAACCCAGTATGTGGAAGTCAGAGATAGACTGGTCAGTGTTATTGTGAAATTTTCTAACCACAGACCTCTCACCTGCACCTCATCAACCCCCCCACCACCCATCCTCCAATGTTTCTCACTTGCAACTGGGAAAATGGACTGGTGGAATGCTCCTAAGTATTTGCTGCTTTTGTTTGACAACTGGCTGCTCGGTGCCTGAGGTGACTTTCACTTTAATTTCCTTGCCTTCTCCTACCAGACAGCAGGAAACCGTCCTGAACGGCACAAAAAACATTTGCAATTCTGCATGTGACAGAATCCACATTTCCACTTCCCTGGCGTGATGCTTTGGGGACACTGAACCGCGAAATTATTGTGCCACTAACACTTATCATCTTGGATTTTTCTGGCACGCAATAAGAAAGACCTGCTGCATATTTGCAGTTGCTCTCTGTGGCTCGGTTTGTTGCAGTGCTGCTTGTGAATAAGGAGGTGACAGGTGCAGGTCTCAAGTATTTAATCTCGAACAGCGCAGCACTGAGGGAGGCTTTCGGGTGAGTTATGAAACCAAAGCCCCATCGGCCCTCACAGGTGAACTTAAAAGTTTGCTTGGCACTACTTCAAAGAAAAGCAGGAAATTTATCATTGTGTTAAAAAAAATCCCAATTAAGGGGCAATTTAGCGTGGCCGATCCACCTACCTTGCACACCTTTGAGTTGTGGAGTTGAGACCCACGCAGACATGGGGAGAATGTGCAAACTTTACACAGCCTGTGACCTAGGGCCGGGATTTAACCTGGATCCTCGGTGCCGTAGGCAGCAGTGCTAACCACTGCACAAATCACTGCCCTAATTTACCACTATTTGGCTGGCCAATATTCAATCTTCAGCCAGCATCACGAAAACACATATGGCATCATTATCACATTGAACTTTGTGGGACCTTCCCGTGAGCAATGTGGCTGCCACATTATGGGTGAACAGAACTTGGGACGAGTAAGAATAAGGGCAGCAGAGTTTTGGATGCAGGTTCATAAGAGATTAAAACCTAGCTGATGCTGCAGAAATCATGGTGAGCATTTGACACTCCCCCCACCCACCCCAAGGCCGATTCTGAGGCAGGTGGAGAATAACATTGAATGGACGGCATTTCCCCCAGGAACCCGGCCAGCTAAAGCCAGACACAATTTCACACTTGGGCGGGCAGGGCCTCAGAGGGGAAACATGTCATTGACCTATTAAGGCCCTTAAGTGGCCACTTAATGGTCACTTAGGGTCTTATCCAGCCCAGCTTCAATTGTTTGGCAGGAGGATGCGTAGGTGGGGAAACGGACGTTTCCACCTTTCCTCATCTCGGGTGGAAAGGAGGTGGTGCGTGCCTCACTCTGAAGGCCCCCTCAAAGTTGGAATGCCCCCCCCCCCCCCCCCCCCCCCCCACCCCCGGACGTTGGAGCTCCGGGTCCTCTTCCCCCTCTGGCCTATTCCCCGATGCCACAATCGCCCTCCCCCCATCTGACTCCCCCGGGCATCCCCTATGCTCCTGCCCCCTGGACCTCTGGACTTAGTCCCTGATTGGCCGACAGCTCTCACAGGTGGGACTTCCTTCCAAGGGCAGATGGAAGTCCTACCCACTGCCAATCACTGCTCAATTGGGCGTGAAATGGCATTCTGAGTGCGAGAGTCGGCAGCTGTCAGGTGCTGACTCTCGGAATGGTGAGCACTGATCACTCGCTATCCTAAAAATTCTACCCCATGTGTGTAATTGTTACAGATTTGTCAGTGGTCTATATCTGAAATTTGAGGGGAGAACAGTGTGAATAGTTTATATTCACATCAGGTATGATTTGATCAATTGTGCTGGTCAGTTCTTTCGTCAGTTATATATCTATTTCCATTCACTTCCTTGAAAGAACCTATTGACTCCCGTTGATTTCAAAGAATTGGATTGGATTGGATTTGCTTATTGTCACGTGTACCAAGGTACAGTGAAAAGTATTTTTCTGCGAGCAGCTCGAACAGATCATTAAGCACATGAAAATAAAATAAAATGAAAAGAAAATACATAATAGGCACCACAAGGCACACAATGTAAATACATAGACACCGGCATTGGGTGAAGCATACAGGTTAGGAGTCTGGTAACAGTGGGGAAGAAGCTGTTTCTGAATCTGAATGAAAAATAAGCAATTTCTGGAGAAACAAAAGATGGGTGATCAGCTCCAGCAGATTGCTGCCTCGATGACAAAAGCTAAAAATGTCCCCAGGTGTCTATCTGAAAACTTTAAAAGTGAGGTAGGGCAAATTATTTCTGTAACGCATGTGCAAAAGAAAATAGTTATTGCAGTGGATTTTTCAGTCTTCAGAAGTTTGCTTAAATATAAATTGGGATATATATTCAATGCATGGTCTGGACAACTGGTAAAATAAAGAGGGGGGGTAATGGGATTAAGAGAGGGAAAAACAATGGGATTAAGAATGATTTGTACAAAATTTTAAAAAAACTTTAAAGTCTGCAAGAGTAATAACATTCTGAAGAGATGAGACTTTTAAAACTAAATTGTCAGGAACAGAAAGGTCATTTGGCAGTAATTGAGACATGCATGGTGTTAAAAATTAACTTACACCTGAAGAGACTAAGCCTAGCCTTTTCTGGCAGTGGATATCGAATGGGTAAGTACCACAGCTCCATGTCTTTCAAGTGCTTTAATTCTGGATGGTATATCAGAATGAAAGCTTACAGAGAAGGAGACAAACTTGAACCGCAACTTTGAATTTTGGCATTTAATTGCAGATGTAGGGATACCAGAGGTTGCTGCCTGATTTGTTGTACATTGACTGAGGGTTAATGTACAACAAATCCTTGTTGCAAACTTAGCTGGCCATGGAGGTTGCAAAAATAAGATTCAATCCACACCTGGTCAGCTATCGATTCCATTTCTATACCTTGGCATCCAGCTTTCTCAAAAGGCCACTGTTGACACTGTGCCAACTCAGCCTTCTGCAAATTACGGCAACGAGTGTTTGACAACGAGGAGCTCTGCAAGTCAAAAAAATCTGAGTGCAGAGAGCAGTTGGCCTCACCACGATCCTATAGCCTAGTGAGAGTTAGACTATGTAATAGCAGTGCGCTAGAGAAATACAAATACAGCCACCGCTGCAATCTCCGGATTCACTGTGAGGACTGTCACACGGGGCAGCATGGTAGCTCAAGTGGCTAGCACTGTGGCTTCACAGCGCCAGGGTCCCAGGTTTGATTCCCCGCTGGGTCACTGTCTGTGCGGAGTTTGCACGTTCTCCCCGTGTTTGCGTGGCTTTCCTCCAGGTGCTCCGGTTTCCTCCCACAGTCCAAAGACGTACAGGTTAGGTGGATTGGCCATGCTAAATTGCCCGTAGTGTCCAGAAAGGTTGGGAGGGGTTACTGGGTTACGGGGGATAGGGTGGAAGTGAGGGCTTAATGTGGGTCGGTACAGACTCGATGGGCCGAATGGCCTCCATCTGCACTGTATGTTCTATGTAAATGCTAACGTCATTCTCAATGCCAGCTCTATATGTATTCAGGCAATACTCCTATTTTCTCAACTTTCAAATGGCCAGCCTTCCGGGGAGGATAGAAACGCACTTCAAGGACACTCTGAAGCTCTCCTTGAAGTGTGGCAGCATTGACATTGTGGTTTTCTTTGCGTTTCTTATACTCAGGATGGATCACAAAGACCACACAAGCCAAGTTCAATCACAAAGCTAACATTTATTACACTACTTAATACACAGTTCGACCACTAACTCCAAGAGCAAACAATAATCTACTAAACTACAATCTACACCATACTAATACTTATTTCATGCACTCTGAAACTGTACTCTGCTCTTTCCTATACTCTCCTCTACACTCTCCCAGAAGCTTGCGAGTCAGTGCTATATATACATATGTATATATATATATATATATATAGGTCTGTTCCCACCTCCATCTTGTGGGCAATTATGATAATTATGATATTACATTAACCCTTTATATACTAGACATTCTACATAATGTCACAGACATTAATAACTGGGAGGTGCTTGTTACCAATTGTTCAAAATGGTGACAACTTACCCATCAACCTGCATGGTGCTTTGCATAACAATACCTTCAACATCAGGCAGAGCGTCGGCAAAGAAGAAAAGGAAGCAGATCCTGCTCTCCGGATCCCATTACTTCATGCGACATCCCGCCCCTTGTTCTCAAAGAGCTGTGGGTTGGGAGGTGGTTTGTTCAGTAATATGAAGTCCCGACGGCAAAACATTTATGATTCTGAGTAAACATCTCCTTGAATCAAAGGACAGCTGATGGTGACCTGGCACATGGGTGATGCAACCTTTACCTGCCACTCATCTGGTTTTATCCAAATCCTGCTGTCAGCTGTTGTGGAGTGCTTCATTTTCAGAGGTTCTTAAGATGGAATGGAGGCCATTAATTGGTCCAAGAAATGTTGCCTGCAATGATGGCCTGTGACATTGGTGACTGGTTTCCATCAACTACACCAACGGGCTTGTCCAACTCTTCACTTGGGCGACCGTATTTGCATATTATTTTCACTCTAATGGCCGATGAGCAGATTTTGGAAAGATAATGGGCGCAATTCACCGGCCTGGTCGCGCCCGATTTGGTGCCGGGGCAAGACCGTTGAATCTCGCAAGAGGCTACATCGAGATTCGTGACGTTCCAAATGCCTCGCGAGATTCTGCGGAAAGAACTTTGAAAACTGGCTCCGAGGGCCACACAGAGAGGCTTCTTGGGCCACATGTGGCCTACAAGTCAGAGCTTGGGCAAACCTGAATTACAGCCATCTTCCTTTGCCTCAGCATTGGAGAGGTTTTCCTCTAATCGCCTCTCCTGTCCTCTCACCATCTGCCCCATTGAGTTCAGTTTTGGCTCAGGCTCCTGGAATGTCATAGTTGGTCAAATCCAGCTACTCTGTCCCCTTCTACGTTACTGCGCTCTTGTGCCCAAGTCTGAATAATTAGTACATCACATATTCAATGAGGCTACCTGGCAAGTATCAAAGTATATCCATAATTTTGAATAAGAGTAGCGTTTCTGTAATGGTGTAATTTTTCCTCTTTAAAAAATGTATTGTTTGATGTAATTTTCTCACAAATGTATCATTACAGTTGATGTGTATGCAGTAGTTATTTGGCTATGATGCTCGACTGAATTGGCACAATCATGTATTTGGGTATATTACTCTCAATTCGGTTTGTTTAAATTCAGTTATCTGCTCATTCAAATTCCTGTTGGCAGTAAACTCCCATGTTGCCATGTTATTTGTATTGCTTAATTCAAGACATTTATTAATGCAATTTTTCAGCTCAAAAATGATTTTGCATTGTTAGTAGACTGTGGGAACTTGAATCTGATGTGTACAGTTGTGGCTCAGAGGTGAGAGTACTGTCAACTGAGCAACAACAGACACACCAAGCTGGATTGTCCAGTTTTCAGGCTATGTCTGGTGGATCCGTGGTGTTTTACGTGGGCCAAATCAGTGCCGTCCCAGCACCGATCCTCCGACTAGTCAGGGGCTAGCAGCCGCACCACATAAAACGCCCGGCCTCCACGGAAAACGCCTGGCAGTGCACGGATCCGACTTGCCAGATAGTCCCCCCTGACACCCCCTGGACTCCCCCATCAGTCCCCCCCAGCCCTTGCCAAACCCCTTGGCTAGCAGCATGGTTCCCAGCCGACTGTGGCGGCGCTGGATACAGTCCGCGGCCACCACGCCGGGATCCTGACTGCTGAGACCAGACGTCAACTGCGCGGTCGGGAACCCGGTCCATCGGGGCGGCACATCAGGGGGGGGGGCCTTCAGATGACATCCTGAGGCCGTACCAACACCGTGCGGCGAGCACCATGATGATGACATTTTGGAGGGAGCAGAGCATGAGCAACTGGCGTAAAACAGGCGCCGCCCCCGATTCGGTTGTAAAAATGGAATCTCCGCCTGATCGCCTATTATGAAATCGGCATTGGGAAACAGACAATCGCACCCACTATCCAGCTTACTAGAATGGAACGCCAGTGAGCAATGTGGTACTTTGTCCTGTCAACACCACCTTTTCCAGTGGAGAATCGGCATATGGATTGTTTGGTGCAGTGTTAAAAGCAATTCAACCACCCAGTTGAGTATCTGGAGGTTGTATCAATGGAATACGGTCCATTCACATTCTTCTGAGGTCAATGAGTCTGATGGGTTTTTGCAAATTCGCCACCAACCTATGAACTGGAGGAGCCATCTTGGCTATAAGTTCAAGCCATCGTGGTAGTGTTTTAAAAAGTCTGTTTTTAAAAGGTCAATCCATGTTTCCAGCCAATGGGATAGAAATAATTATTTGACATAAAGCACATCTTCGTGACAAGTGAGAGTACAGATTACAATAAATTTCTGGTGCATCCTATGCATTTTGGTCATTTCTTTGGGATGTGTTCATTAATTAGCAAAATCTTTTGAGAACTTATGATCACTACTTCTTTTGCTCTGTGTTTAGGCATAACATGGTTGAGTAGCCGCAAGTTAAATTATAAGGACAGATTGCTCTTGACTACAGAAGATTAAGCGGTGGTCCAATTAAGATAATTTTTGGAGCTGATAAGGTGAATCAAAATGATTTTGTCTGGGGAAGTCGAGAACATGGACTTAAAATTAGCTGGGCTTTTGAAGGGTGGTGTCAGGAACAACTTTTTCATAAAAAATGCGGTGAAAGTCTGAAATTCTCCCCTCCAAAAAGATGTTGTGGTTGAGTCAATTGAACATTTCAACACTCAGAATGATAGTTTTTTTTGTTCGGTAAAAGCATTAAGGATTATGAAATAACAGCAAATAGATGGAGATTGACAATGGTCTAATTGAATGATAACAGGCACGAGGGACCTACTCTTGTTCCTAAGTTCCAGTCGTTGGAGAAATCAGCTTGATAACTGCCCTATAATGCATTTTGTTCTGGCATCAACCCGACTCCCAGCATAATTCCTTAATTCAATCAATTTGAAATATTAGTTGCTTGCACACTGGTGAAAGAAACACTTATTTGCAAGTAAAACATGTGTGGCCTGGGAATGGATGCAAAGGAAGATTCTGCGATCAGGAATAGTTGGCAAAATTGCTTTTTACAATTAACAGGAACCACTTGTGACAGAAATGAGGCATGGAAATGTGAGATGAAATTTGTGTGGCCCAATTACTTGTTCGACAGCTCTTCATTGAATAATGAAACTGCTGCTGGCGAGCAAGATGCAACATGCTGCTATGTAAATACTTAAAATCCCCCTCTAGGAGACCACTGTTGGAGAGAAACATAAGGCCAGGTGATCGAGGTGCTAGCCATAGAGACAGATCACTTCTGACTAATTTGTCAGCAACCAACCCTCGCTGCTTTGCAGCTTTGAAACATCTGTTTGCGCAGTGACTGATTGATTTAAACGGACTGCAAATCACATTACACACTGCTACTCAAGGCCGTCAGCTCACTGGTTTCTGTAGTACGCAGCAGGGGATGATTGAAGACGATCTGTTGAAGAATAGCAATGCCAAGCACATTTGATTGCCATGATGACTATTTCGGTGCTGCAATAGTGTGAAGGGGGGCACGTGGTACCAGAAAATCTCCTCTGACTTATGATTGCCTTTTTCCGCCACCTAATGCATACAGTTCCAGCAGCTTTGAAGGACCTCCCGTTATTGGCTGCACTGCTCTGGTAGTGTTGCAGTTTGTTCCAAATGCCTTTTCAGCAATCTCCATCTGGTTTATAGAAATTACTGCCTGACTTATCACTCCTGTGTGCCGTGCACTAATTTTGACTGAACGTACATGCAAGTGTTGGTTTGGAAATAGGGAGGAATTGGACTTTGATGCTTCCCACAGTTGAATGTCCAAGCTAGCGTTATTATCTGAGGTGATGGAATTTGCTTTTCAGCTGTTTGATGTGGAAACTACACCAACATTCAAGAATATATTGGATAGATGGAAGGAGAAAAACAGATCAAAGGGGAACAGGTTAGGGTTAATGTGATTAGAATTATTTACCCACATGGACAATAAAATTCAACATAGACTGCTTGGACCAATTGGCCTATTTCCATTATAAGAATTATTTGTCTTTCATTCTCTTACTTGCATTGTTTTCATAATTTTGGTTCAAAGGAGAAAATGAAGGTTCCGAATGATTTTGCCGTGATGTGATGACACTCGATAGAGTGCAAGGATTGGTTGGATATTTGCCTTTGGGAGTAGCCAGTCAGTCTTTAGCTTCTCCTCCCCTTTGCTACCCAGCCAAGGTCATTATGAAGTGATCAGGAGTAGGAACTGGGCCCATTTTTCTTCCTTGACCTTCAGCTGCTAAAACCAGCCTCGCCCAATAGACCAGAAAATGAAGCTGGGACCTTCTGGTTCATATCAACTGACCAGTTTTTATCTTCTGAGGTTTAGAGGGAAGAGATTACTATGGTAGATCAGCAATCTATCACAATTTGAATGCTCTATAGCTGTTGTTTTGGGAGGCCAAAATGGCTGGCTGCCATTTTCTTTTCATTCATGGGATGTGGCATCACTGGCTAGGCCAGCATTTATTGCCCATCCATAATTGCCCTTGAGAAAGAGGTGGTGAGCTGCATTCTTGAACAACGGCAGTCAATGTGGTGTAGGTACAAGTACAGTGCTGTTAGGGAGGGTACAGTAGGACTTTGACCCAATGACAGTGACAGATGGTGCTATAGTTCAAAGTCAGGATGATGAGTGACTTGGAGAGACGCTCCAGGTGGTGGCGTTCCCAAGTATTTGCTTCTCTCGACCTTCTAGATGGCAGCAGCTGTGGGTTTGGAAGGTCCTGCCTAAAGAGCCTTGGCGCATTCCTGCAGCGCATCTTGTAGATGGTGCGCACTGCTGTTACCGTGTGTCAGCAGTGGAGGGGGTGAATCTTTGTGGAATGGGTACCAATCAAGCAGGCTGCTTTGTCCTGAATGCTGTCGAGCTTCTGGAGTGTTGTTGGAGCTGCACTCATCCAGGCAAGTGGAGAGCATTCTATTACACTCCTGACTTGTGCCTTGTAAATTGTGGGTAGGCTTTGGGGAGTCAGGAGGTGAGTTACTCACTACAGGATTTCTAGCCTCTGCCCTGCCCTGGTAGCCACAGTATTTACATGGCTAGTTCAATTCAGTTTCTGGTCAAAGTTAATTCACAGGATGTTGATGAGGGTTGGGGGGGGGGGGGGGGGGGGGGGGCTGGATTCAGTGATGGCAAAGTAATTGAATGTCAAGGGGTGATTGTTAAATTCTCTCTTGTTAGAGGTGGTCATTGCCTGGCACTTGTGTGGCGCAAATACTACTTGCCACTTAACAGCCCAAGTATGGATATTATCCATGTCTTATTGAGGGCATGGACTGCTTCAGTATCTGAGGAGTTGCGAACGGTGCTGAACATTGTGCAGTCATCTGCGAACATCTCCACCTCTGACCTTATGTTGGAAGGAAGGTCATTGATGAAACAGCTAAAGATGGTTGGGACTAGATCACTCCCCTGAGGAACTCCTGAGCCCAAGCTAACCCACTGAATAACCTAAAACTAGACAGTAGCTCATATTTAAAGGGATGTGCTCACTTATGTAACTGACTGTAAAGGCAAACATAATTTCAAACTCTGTAGGGGCTTCAAAATGAATTTCAGTTCTGTGTTAGCCTCGCAGGGAAGGACCTGTCTTGTGAAGAGGGAAAAATTGGTTATTTACCTCTTTTTTAATTTTACAATGTAATTTTCCAATGTGGCAACGTAGGATGGAAGCCAAGGACAAGTGATAGATGTGGGCCGCTCTCGACTATCAGGGAACTCGGTTATCTGTCCAGTTGCTGGGTGCTTGTACTCTTTGAAATCCTAGAACCTGGGAGATATTAACAGATATCTTTGCAGCATTAACAGATATCTTTGCAGCATTAACAGATATCTTTGCAGTATCCTTGAGCACGGATGAGATCCCAGAGGACTGGAGAACTGCTAATGTTATCCCTTTGTTTAAGAGGGGTAGCAGGGATAATCCAGGGAATTATAGACCTGTGAGCTTGTCGTCAGTGGTAGGCAAACTGTTGGAGAAGATACTGAGGGATAGGATCTATTCACATTTGGAAGAAAATAGACTTATCAGTGGTAGGCAGCATGGTTTTGTGCAGGGAAGGTCATGACTTACAAACCTAATAGAATTCTTTGAGGAAGTGACAAAGTTAATTGATGAGGGAAGGGCTGTAGATGTCATATACATGGACTTCAGTAAGGCGTTTGATAAAGTTTCCCATGGCATGTTGATGGAAAAAGTGAAGTTGTATGGGGTTCAGGGTGTACTAGCTAGATGGATAAAGAACTGGCTAGGCAACAGAAGACAGAGAGTAGTGGTGGAAGGGAGTGTCTCAAAATGGAGAAGGGTGACTAGTGGTGTTCCACAGGGATTCGTGCTCGGACCACTGTTGTTTGTGATATACATAAATGATCTGGAGGAAGGTATAGGTGGTCTGATTAGCAAGTTTGCAGATGATATTAAGATTGGTGGAGTTGCAGATAGTGAGGAGGACTGTCAGAGAATACAGCAAAATATAGATAGATTGGAGAGTTGGGTGGAGAAATGACACATGGAGTTCGATCCAGGCAAATGCGAGGTGATGCATTTTGGAAGATCTAATTCAACAGCGGACTATATGGTCAATGGAAGAGTCCTGGGGAAAATTGATGTACAGAGAGATCTGGGAGTTCAGGTCCATTGTACCCTGAAGGTGGCAACGCAGGTCGATAGAGTGGTCAAGAAGACAAACAGCATGCTTGCCTTCATCGGACGGGGTATTGAGTACAAGAGTCGGCAGATCATGTTACAGTTGTATAGGACTTTGGTTAGGCCACATTTGGAATAGTGCATGCAGTTCTGGTCTCCACATTACCAGAAGGATGTGGATGCTTTAGAGAGGGTGCAGAGGAGGTTCACCTGGATGTTGCCTGGTATGGAGGGTGCCAGCTATGAAGAAAGGTTGAGTAGATTAGGATTGTTTTCGTTGGAAAGACGGAGGTTGAGGGGGGACCTGACTGAGGTATACAAAATTATGAGAGGTATGGACAGGGTGGATAGCAACAAGCTTTTTCCAAGATTGGGGGTGTCAATTACAAGGGGTCACGATTTCAAGGTGAGAGGGGGAAAGTTTAAGGGAGATGATCGCGGAAAGTTTTTTACGCAGAGGGTGTTGGGTGCCTGGAACGCTTTGCCAGCGGAGGTGGTAGAGGCGGGCACGATAGCATCATTTAAGATGCATCTAGACAGATATATGAACAGGCGGAGAACGAAGGAAGTAGACCTTGGAAAATAGGGGACAGGTTTAGGTAAAGGATCTGGATCGGCGCAGGCTGGGAGGGCCGAAGGGCCTGTTCCTATGCTGTAATTTTCTTTGCTCTTCGTTCTTTGTATATTCTGTCCCTTTCTGAATTGCTTTTCCTTTCACGGACTAATATGAATGTTTCACTCTTGTAACCCCCCCTGCTGCATTTTTGGAAGCCAATTGATTGGTCACCTGTCATCAGTGGTAGCTAGGAGGAACGTCATTGGGAAAATGTTGAGTAAAAAGCTTGACGAAGAAACATACCTTGGGACAAAATTGAGTTTTGATCAGCCTCCAGGAATTGGCAAAGTCATGTGCCAACCCTTTTGAGAAGTCAAAACTGACCTGCTTCGGCTAACACTGCCAGCACTCTGGGAATGATCTGCGGTACAGCACAATTGAAGATTCATCTCTCAGACAACTCAGGAGAAAAATAAATCATTTGTTTTTCTCCTGTTTGTTTCCAACCAGACTCTCCACAAACAACAGAGTCACATCATAACTATGCAACGGTAAAACCATGGCTTCCATAAAGCAGATCCCGGAATGCAGACAATTTTGGGGCATCCCCTTCCCGATTCATTGACATGTCAGGTGATCGTTGGCAGGGTAGTTGGGCGCCATGTGGTGAAACGTCTCAGAATATCGTCCATGCTTCCGTCATGGCGAGACCGCGAGTCTGACCAGTAAATCGGCCATTGGATAATTACAAGTGTGAGCTAAAGTCCCACCTGCCTTTCTTGTCGCTTCAGGAATGGCTGTTAGTTTGCCCTCCAGATATAAGGGCACCAAGGAAATTCCAAAAAAAGAATTCCCCATCCTGGTAACTCGAGTGAAAGGAACTGGAGTTGAGATGTTTCTCACAAAAAGGCGTTTTGCTGCACAAAAAATCACCCAATAAAAAGGGCAAAAATTAATGCATTGTGAAGTGAGGTGTTAAATTGAAGAAAACAATGTAAATTGTCAACAGAAATTTGGAGAGTGGTGCTTGCCTTTCAGAATCCAATCCCACAAGTCACCTACATGCATGGAAGCACCATTTCAAATGAAGGAGCAATACCATGGGTGAGGGGAGCAGAAAGCAAGCCTCATATTCCAGCCTGGTAGTCATTAAATACAGTTTGGAACTGGAATGAGCCTATCAGCCATTGGGACAGCCTCAAATATGTTGCATGATTGCAAATTGTTGCAATCAGGAACTAGGGGCTGGATTCTCCGTCCCGGGATGCATGGAATGCGTTCCCTGATGGGATGGGGAACTGGGCTAAATCGGGATCGGCGCCGGTCACAATGCTCTGACCCCCCCCCCCCTCCCCCCCCCCCCCCCCCCCACTAGTGGCAAGAACGAGGTCCACGATGCCCACTGGCGGAGAGATGTAAATAAACGCAAATTGCTCTCTTCGGCGTGCCCATTGCCCTATGCCCCTGTAGCCAGGAGTCACGTGGGCGCTAATCACTTGCTGTCTCTATCAGCTTGGCCCTGGCATGGTGGGTTTGTGCCGCCGGTAAATCAGTCTGTGTGGTTTTAACATCCTCTGGATTTTTAGATTCTTATGACAGCAGCAGAACATATAACTCGAACATATGTGCAACCGGAAGCTGATATTGAACATGGGCCTTCAACTGAGTGGTTAGCACTCCAGCCTCTTGAGTCAGTAAGTGTAGGTTTCAAACCCCACTCCGAGCAGAAAAAACCGCAGAAACCAGTGAAAATACTCAGCAGGTCAGGCAATATCTGTGGCGAGAAGCAGACTCTGCACAGACAGTGACCCAAGCTGGGAATCAAACCCGATCCCTGCCGCTGTGAAGCAACAGTGCTAGTCACTGTGCTACAGTGCAGGCCCAGATCAGCCATGATCGTATTGAATGGTGAAACAGGCTCGACAGGCCAGACGGCCTACTCCTGCTTCCAGTTATTGTGTTCTTGTCGCCCTCAACAATGAAGGAGGGAGGAATACCGTGGGCAGCACGGTAGCATTGTGGTTAGCACAATTGCTTCACAGCTCCAGGGTCCCTGCTTCGATTCCCGGCTTGGGTCACTGTCTGTGCGGAGTCTGCACGTTCTCCCCGTGTGTGCGTGGGTTTCCTCCGGGTGCTCCGGTTTCCTCCCACAGTCCAAAGATGTGCAGGTTAGGTGGATTGGCCATGCTTAATTGCCCTTAGTGTCCAAAATTGCCCCTAATGTTGGGTGGGGTTACTGGGTTATGGGGATAGGGCGGAGGTGTGGACCTTGGGTAGGGTGCTCTTTCCAAGAGCTGGTGCAGACTCGATGGGCCGAATGGCCTCCTTCTGCACTGTAAATTCTATGATATCTGGTGCAGCCTTCAACGTGTGGCACCTTCTACCAGACACATTGGGCGGGATTCTCCGAACCCCCGCCAGGCCGGAGAATCGGCAGGGGTGGGGGGGGGGGGGGGGGGGGCGGCGTGATTCCCGCCCCCGCCGTCCGTCAAATTCTCCGGCACCGGAGATTCGGCAGGGGCGGAAATCGTGCCGCACCGGTCGGCAGCCGCCGGCCACCCCGCCGATGCTCTGACCTGCGATGGGCCGAAGTCCCGTTGGTTTTTTTGCCAGTCCCGCCGGCGTAGATTAGACTAGATCTGGCCCCGGGGGGTGCCCCTACAGTGGCATGGCTCGCAATCGGGCCCACCGATCCGCAGGCAGGCCTGTGCCGTGGGGGGCACTCTTTTCCTACACGTCAGCCTCCACGATGGCCGATGCGTAGGTGAACCCCCCCCGCGCATGCGTGGGGATGACATCAGCAGCCGCTGACGCTCCCGCGCATGCGTGGACTCGCGCCGGCCGGCGGAGTCCCTTCGCGCCAGCCGGCGGGGTGCAAACCACTCTGCCGCCGGCCTAGCCCCTGGAGGTGCGGAGGATTCAGGAAACAGAATACATGAATCCGGGTACAGGAAATCCCGCCCCTTATGCCACAAACTACAAGTTCCAGTAATGTTCAAACTTTTGGCTGAGCAGTCATGTTACTGATGGTCTTGCTCGAACAACATGCTCTCCTGTCTTCACATTTGGTGACTATAAATTTGAAATACCACAATAATTGAATTATTTTCTTAAAAACAGAAATTCTCTCTTTAACAAGTGAAATTCATTTATGGTGTTAGTACGGTTCCTCTGTGTCCTGGGGGAAATAATCTTTTTCAGTGCAATTTTCTTGCCTGGCACAGCTAATCATTAAAATGTAGACTTGTCGATTGTGAATTTATTCTGTGATTGGATGAATGAAAGCATTTTTTCGACTCAATTACTCTTGGAAGCAGAATTCTGTGGTGACGGAATTACAATTGGGAATTATTAGGGCGTTTTTTTTTCAAGTTGCTTCTAGGGTTTTGTTGAATGGCTGCTGTGCTTTGTTTAACTTTCCTAAATAGTTTGTACAGGGGTTTTATGAAGTTCTCCAGCAGTTTTTAAACGTCCCTGGTTCCCAAAATGTGAGACTTTGTTACCTGCTAAACCTTCAAAAGAAGACCTCTTTTTGTCTTGAACCTGTACCTCAAATTCTTCCCCTGGCCTTATGTTGTAATTGGTATACTTGGTATATTCATGGTTAATAACAATAAGTGTTTCAGTCAAATCTGCCATTAGATATTTTACCAAGAAGTACAAGAATAACCGATGTCTCCAAACCCAGCATTTTATACTCCCCCAGGCATGTTCTGAGGTGGGGCGGGGTATGAGAGGGAACGTAAAGTTACATGGACACGTGCCCCAACCCAGGCACAATCTCATGGGAGAGCAGGCAAGGCCTCAGGTGGGAAACCTACTTTTTCCCCTATTAATGCATTTAAGTAGTCACTTTATGGCCACTTCAAGACCCTTTCCGGCCCAGCCTCAATTTGTCGGCTGGCAGGCGTGAGTCAGAGCAGAGTGGGTAACTGAAAAATGAATAAATCTCCATCTTGGAAGGGAAGGATGGTGGAGCGGCGGGCGGTGAGGGGAGGGAGGAGAGAAGAAAGGGGGGACGGGGCCGTGGGGTGGCGGTTGGAGGGCGCCTCGATCTGAAGGTCCCTGCAAATTTGGCACACCCTCCCCTCCAGGAGCTGGGAGCTCCTGCCCTCCCTCCTCCTGGCCTGCCCCCCGATCAAGATCAAATCCAGTCTCCGCCCACCAGCGCATCTCGACCCTCCTACCCCCGGGACTTATCTCAAGTGCGACCCCGGGTAGAGAGCTACCATACTTCTTCTGGCCACAGCAGCACTGTAGTGCTTGGGTGGACTGGAGAGCTTTCGGACAATCAGAAAGGTGGGACTTCCTTCCATGGGTGGACAGAAGTCCCGTCCACTACCAATCCACACTTAATGGGCCTGTAGCGCTCGCCATCCCAAAAATTCAGGCCCAAGTGTCCATGTCACATGACAAGAGTGCGTATGTCCAAAGTGAAGCTTGAAGAGCAATATTATAGTTACAGACTGGAAATGAGGGAATGGCAGAAGATAAACAATCATTGTTATGGTCCTCAAATTATTCAGCCTACTACTGCATCACGTGACGGGGAAGAGTCACCTTAACACTGGATTGCTGGTGTGTTACATCAGCTGACAGGACAGCAAGGTATTACAGAAATACAAATGTTTCATTGCTGAGTACAACTTCTCCATACATCATGCAGATCATTCTGGTGATAGATGAGAGATTACCTGCTTTCAATGGTGCTCGCTCCTTATTTCTAAGGGTGTTGCTCCCCCTACCTCCTAGCATGTGAGGGACAACCTCCCATTTGAAATGATTCTGGCTGTCCTGGCGTCTGAGCCATCCCTTTTTAATTCTTTCCTCTATAAAGTAGGTAATTCCTTTCCTGAGGCTTCCTCTTAGTATTTGCCAAACCAGGAAGAATAAGGAAAAGGAGGTGCAATAATTGTGAGGGAGGCTGGATAGTTTGTGGAGGGTGATGTCACAAAAGGAAGATGAAGACTTGCCTCATTCAGGTAAAAGCCCTCTTCAACACGTATTTTCCACTAGCTACTGAAAACTAACCAGTGCAGCACCATGAGATTACTACAGACTGGATCGAAATCTCATTGTCAGAGTGGGACAATGAAACAAGTGTGTCTCCCTGATAAAATCTAAGGAATGGGTTTTGGGAAAAGGTGTCCTTACCCACACCAATTACCCATTGACACGAACTGATCCCAGCCATTGCCACAGTCTACCCCAGGAAACTTCTGGCCGTGGTCTTCGGTGAGATAAAAACAGAAAATGCTGGAAAATACCTTTCCCAGTCTGGCAGCAGAGAGGAAGGAGAGATGAAGGGTTAAAGTGTTGAGTCTGTACGGCCCTTCTTCAGAACTAAATAGAGGTAGGAATGTGATAGATTTTACAGTGTTCAAGAGGTGGCGGAGCACAATAGGTCAGAGATGGGTGGAAGCTGGGAGAGATCTGACAAAGATGTCATGGAACAAAGATGTCAAAACATTAACTCTGTTTCTCTCTCTGCAGATACTGCCAGACCTGCTGAGTTTTTCCGACATTTTCTGTTTTTATTTCAGATTTCCAGCATCTGCAGTATTTTGTTTTAGTCTTAGTCTCTGCAACCCTGGCAGAAACTAGTTAAACAAGCACAATCAACCCCACAATGTAGAACCAATCAATGAAATGATAATCAAGCAGGTTCTGTAAAGGGTGGCCAATCTTCCCATGGTCTTTGAAGAATTGAAAGCAATGAGATTCTTGCTGTGCCATCAAAAGGTGTAGAGGATCACATTTACACTGCAATGCAATTGGGGTTTATTAGCTCTGAGGTTGCGTGAGGCAAAGGAAGTGGACAAACCCACAATGAACAAAAAAAGGGTTGATCGATCACTGATAAGGGTTGATGGAGACCACTGATATAAAGAAAATAATAATAATAATAATTATAGTTATAATTAATAATAATAATAGAGCACTGAGGAACTCCTGCACTAATGAAAAGTGTGCAGGACAATACGCCAACGACAACACCATTGACCAGAATGACTTGCGCGGAAACCAGATTGTCAAGAACAGAGCTTTAGTGGGGGCCCATACGTTAGTGACCTGTTGATACGTGCACAGTGTCAGATGGTGTTAAATATTTTGGACATATTCAAGACATGCAAATAACCACTGTGTCCAGGAGCAGAATTCTGCTTGCAGCAATATTAAGGGGCAAGAAATGATTGTCGCGCTATGAGTGAAAGAGATAGCAAGATAAAGTGAAAATAAGCCATAGAATCAATTCAGTGGGAAAGTGTTGACCACTGTTCACGGTGCCCTGCAAAATGATTGTGCTCAAACCATTGATCTGACCAGTATTCAACAGGAAGGAAACAAACTAGCATTTAGCTAAACTGAGTGCTTCTGTGATGCTGCTCAATCAGGTCTGAAGCCACCAAGTCTTACTTATTAAATATATATTTTGCACACCGGTGACAGACTGGAAAGCTCTTGTTGCGACTGTAACAAAGTAATTTTGCATGGCTTTAAATAGAACTGAGGTTCTATTTATGTAACATATTGTTGTCTGCAGACAGTGCTGAGCCCTGACTATTCACAGCTCTCAATATTTTCAAATCAACACGACGGAGAGCTTTCCTGACCAGTTCTTCCTTTGAAATGAGGAGGTTGGGACCTGTTGGGTCGATCAATAAAGTTCCAGAAAGGAAAAGCTCTCTTTGGCTTTAGGCAGTCAGGCATAACTGTTGTATTGATTGAATTGGAAGAACTTGGGTCACTGTTTATTGTAGATGTTTTTGCAAGATGGGAGGACAAATTGAAAGCGCTTAACGAGATGACAGAAAATGGAGCCCCCCTGTTGTCTTTGTAAAGGAATAATAAATAGCAATAAGAATCAGAGAGGATTTTGTGACGATTTAAGAACGTTCAGACGCATTCATCTAAGAGCACATTTTGGGATATTTTTTCAGACTTGCCATTGATGTTTATAATAATAACCTCCACTTGCATTTATATTACAATTTTACATAGTAAAGCCTCCCAAAACACTTCACGGGAGGTTGACCAAAGAGATAGGTTTTACGGATTGTTTTAAAGGAAGCAAGATAAGCAGAGATGCTTATGGAGGGAATTCCAGAGTTTAAGGACATCCCACTGGCAGCGGCATGAAGGAAGTTAGGAATGCACAAGCTGCCAGGACTGTGGGAATGCAGAGTTCTTAGAGGGTTATCGCACTGGAGGAAGAAACGGAGAAAGGCAAGACAAGGAAGAAACTGTTAAAAGTGAGGGCGTGTTTAGATCGGATGTCAGCAAGAGTTCATTAAACTGGATGGGGAAGTACTCAACTTTTTAATTTTGCAGTTGTCCCAATTTAGCAACATCGGTGGGGTTCGAGGATTAATGGAGATTTTGTTTGAGATTTGTGTCCACCCTGAGCTACAATCAATCTCCAAAAAGCATGGTGCTGCATCATGTTAGGTGCTCATGATCAGGGCAAGGCCTCCTGCCCAAATAGAACAAAAATGGAGGAACTTGCATTGATATAGAATATTCCGGCCGGCATTCTCCGACCCAGCGCCCCGACTCCGGCTTCCCATTCTCCAGTGCCAGTTCTCGGGTGCCCACGGGATTGCCGCCACGCCGGTAGGGCACCGTTGATGGTGGCCCCCTGGCGATTCTCCGGGCCCCAATGGGTCGAGTGGCCGACGAGTTTGGCCGAGTCCCGCCAGCGTGGATTACTCCCCTCCCACACGGCGGGACCTAGAAGGTGAGTATGCGTTTGCCGTCCTGGATGGGAGGGGGGCGGGGGGATCTGACCCCGGAGGGCCGCTACGGTGGCCTGGCCCACGATCAGGGCCTACCGATCCGCAGGTGGGCTGGTTCCGTGGGGGCCTACATTACTCCGTGCCTGCCGTTCCGCGCATGCACGGGCCCGCGTAGGGTCGTTCCCTGCTGGCTGGAGCTGCAAGGACCACTCCAGCGGCAAACTAGCCCCTTAGAAAGGGGAGAATTCCTCACTTTCGGGGGCCATTGACGCCGGTGTCGTTGGCGCCTGTTTTCACGCCGGCGTGGGGACATAGCCCCATTATTGGAGAATGCCGCCCTCCACCTCTGCAGAACAATTTGGCCGGAATTCTCAGGCCATTGGGATTCTCTGTTACCGCTGGCAGCGCACCCCTGCCCACGCGTATCCCAGAAGCATGGGCTGGCTTCAAGGAGAAATTCCTTTGACAAGTGACGGGAGGATAGAATCTCTCTGCCAGTGAACAACGCGCCTCCAAGAAACACACTGCTGGGGAAACCAGAGAGTCCAGCCCCACAGGTTTACTATCATTAAATTACTTTGGAAGTAATAATGCTACTCTCGCATATAAGACAGGTTTCAATGACTTGATTTTCAGCAGTAAATTTCCAAAAGGTGTGTCGAGCTTTTCAGATTTGGTTTGGGAGGGTTTTTTTTTAAATTGACTTTATCTACATTACTTGTGTGCGTTATTCCTTTCTTGTAGTTAGGACTACTTTTCCTTTTTACATCAGTAAGAGTTTTATTTATTATCCTTTCCCAACTCAGTCTTGTTGCCAGCCACCGGTTCATTTTCAGGAAGCAGAGTAACTAAGGCAGGAATTCCTTTCGACCGTCCAATCGCAGCCCCTCAATTTGGAGGAGGAAGAGGGGTCTGCCTTCAGTTAACTTCAGAGTTACCGTGTTCTGGGATGTGCTGTGGATCTGAGAATCCTTCATGCATTACACACAGAGGTCAGTGCCAGCCACAGACACCCCTGACATAGGTATATGAATAAACTCAATTTGAAGGTGCGCTGAATATATACCTCTGAGCTGGTGCACACAACTGGATGTGGAGAGGTGACATGATACTTTGTCCAAGCTATGTCCATGAGAAGCCCCTATTAAAAAAAAGGAAGACATAGGGTAGGATTCTCCATCCCACCGCACCTGTTTTCTGGTGCTGGCAATGGGATCCTCCATCCCGACAGCAAGCCAATGGGGTTTCCCGTTGTGGGCACCCCCCACATCATCAGAAAATCCGCAGGCTTGAGTGCGCTGCCGGCGAAATAGAGGATCTCACTGATGGAGAATCTGGTCTTTATAAGGTATTGCTTCCAGCAGAGGTAAGACCAGTATATTCTGCTCCATTCTCCTGTTGTCTCTGTTACTCAGCATGCAAGATTGAGCTTTCGATCAGCAGATTTCTCATTGTGCAACACTTTTAGCCACCAAACTTACTTTTCTGACCAATTCTGTGGCCTCGGGGCTGGAGGGCACTCCTTTGGAATTGAGGGAGCCATCCAAAGTCAGGCGCTCCACGACAAGTATGCTTTGTTTGGCAAACGTTATAAGCAAATAAGATGAAGCGCACAGATGTCAAACTTTGGAAAATGAAAATTGCAGCCATCCCTGTGTCCAGCCTCCTTCTCTGTCCATGCAGGAGGCTGTTGGAATGCCTGTGGTTTTGGATTGTTGGTGAGAAAGATACCCAGTAAGTGGATGTGTGTCTTTAAAAGGCTATTTTAGTGTGATCCAAAAGGGTCAGCTGCAATACAGGTATAGAAACAAACATGAGAGTGAATGTGATGCCCATGTTTTCTGTATGATCTTTCCCACTGCAAGTGCACCAGGTCAGGGAACTTGCAGAAAACATGCTGGCCGTGATTTAATGGCATTTTTGGCACATAAAGAAGGGTGTTTCTGAGCACCTGCAGCACCGAAAATGACCCCGCAATCTAACAGGAATACCCTACCAAGGCCACACTTACTCGTCAGTGCAGGAAGAAATTGGGGCACCATTTTAAAATGCAGCCCCGATGTTTTGACCCACCTCAGCTTCGCTACCATGGCCTCTGGACCCTCCACTGCCCCAAATTACCTCTCAGGGTGTCCCCGAGGCCTCCTTCACATCAACTCTTAAGGGCACGGCACCCCCGATCCTGAACCCCGACACAAGAAAACTGGCACCTGGGCTGGCAATGCCATGGTGCCTAGGTGCTAGAAGAAGTGCCAGGGTACCACCCTGCCCAGAGTCAGACGACCCAGGGGCCTCCAAAATCCTGGGAGACCCCCTCAGGTGCTTTTACACCTGGTCCACATTTATGTGGACCAGTGCTAAACTGCGCCATGGCGAGGTTTCCCAGGTGAGGCCGTTAGTTCCCGGACCTCGGGAGAATCCCAGCGAGGGCGAGATCCAGATCACAACGTCTTGCAAGACCACGTTAGTTCTCGCAAGGCATTTTGAGCGTTGCAAATCTTGCAAGCGGCCTCTTGTTGTGTCACCAAGACAGGCGTGACGAAGCCATTAAATCACACCCGCTATCTTTCAACATTAGTACTTCACTGAACCTATGTTAGTCGTGAGGCCACGACACCTCCTTCTCCTGTGGCAGTGGAACACTGTTTTTCGCCTTACACCACCCACACCCTTTCATTTGTACAGCTGTCCTGACAGATGTGTCTGCTCCATTTATTTAAAACTATCTGCACCAGGGTCGCCAATCAATTA
Source organism: Scyliorhinus canicula (assembly GCF_902713615.1). NCBI lineage: Eukaryota > Metazoa > Chordata > Chondrichthyes > Carcharhiniformes > Scyliorhinidae > Scyliorhinus > Scyliorhinus canicula. Next base: position 33,209,041 of record NC_052150.1, on the reverse strand, counting down.
TCATCAGAGGGGGGAACTTTTCCCTAAATTTCTGCTCCTGTCCAATTCCAATTGTTGTGCTTTAAATTTCATTCCAAAAGCCGCTCCCTTTTCATTCCCAGGAGCAACCCCTCAAAAAGTGCATTATCTGCCTCCCAACCTATCAGTGCAACCACTCTGTTCTCGCAAATCCACTAGTGGGTCATTGCCACAATTGACCTCCGCCAATGGTGTTGGTTGGAGACTCGCACTCATGTCGTGTCAGTACTTAGGCCCACACCACACACAAATCATGTTGTCGTCACGTCTTGTTCTTTATCTGCTTGGTATTGCCTTCAGTGCTGGTGTGATTGGCACTGGATGATCTGGAAGGGTCAGACTTGGATGGAGCATGAGGTGTGCATGCCAGAGGAGTCGGGAAAGATCAGTCGATAAAAACACCAATGGTCATGTTGCGCACAGACTCGTTTGTGACTTTTTTTTCCCTCTGAAGCTTTTGTATTGTACAACGCGATCAAGAATAGCATCCATCAATTTGTCTGTTTGTTACTTTGATACGTATTCATACATAATAGACTAATAAAATCAGGCAACACAGAAGGAGATCGGAATTCAGCCCTGCTGCTGTTTCACCTTCTTAGCTTGAGTTGAAAACCAGTTTAAAATGGTGAGATGAAAGACTTGTTTGTCAGGTGGCACAGTTGCACTGAAAAAGGAAATGAGCTGTCTTACCAATTTCCTCATGGACATAGGTCCACAACCCATTATTGTCTCTCATCCAGCAGCAATTATCACTAAGCTGTGACTTACACAAGATAAGTTGGAAGAATTATGGTTTGATAAACGGTGGTGCCTTATAACCTCTAAACAAAGTTGATGAGACTGCATGTCGGTGGCATGAGTCGAAAGAATTTACTTTGCAGCTAATTCCTACAGTATGGCAGTGACTATACTTCAGAAGCATTTCATTGGTTGCAAAGCACTTAATAATAATCTTTACTGTCACAAGTAGGCTTACAGAAACACTGCAATGAAGTTACTGTGAAAATCAACTAGTCGTCACATTCCGACTCCTGTTCGGGTACACAGGGAAAATTTAGAATGCCCAAATTACCGAACAGCACGTCTTACGGGACTTGTGGGAGGAAACCGGAGCATCCGGAGCAAACCCACGCAGACACGGGGAGAACGTGCAGACTCCACACAGACAGTGACCCAAGCTGGGAATTGTACCAGGGACCCTGGAGCTGTGAAGCAACCACTGTCCTACCGTGCTGCCCTCAAACTTTGAGGTGTTCTTAAGAATGTAAGATCTCTCTAATTGCATTGTTCCTCTCACTATGGTTAATCCTTGAGCAAGATCAAAAATCACAAGTCCAGCTCATAGTATTCAACCCCCCCCCCCCCCCCCCCCCCCCCCCCCCCCCCTCCCCCCAACCCACCCTGTAACATTTGATGCCGGAGTATGACTTACTTGAACACACTTTGAATGTGAAATTTTTTTTTCAGATAAAGAGCAAAAACCTTTTTCTCAGCCTATGGCGTTAGTGATGGTTGTGCTGTAACTTGGTGCCTTTTGGTTTGTGGCCTGTACCAAGCTTAAAATAAAAGAGTAAATCACACGCAGGTTGCCCAGTCAAATGGATTCGATGTTGTCAGTCATTGCATCACCTGAAATATGACGGCCCTGCAGCTTCCTACAGTGCACAATTTCTTCACAAAATGTACAGAGCAGTCTTTCTTGCTTCTTAAACACAGTTGAGAAGGGACTGCAACCATAGTGAATGCAAGAGCCATTTGACACAATATCTGTACGGACCTTCTGAATGAGCAATTCACCTGGTGCCACTGCCTGCCTTCTCCCACAACTCTGCACCTTATTCCTTTACAGATAATTAATACCCTCTTGATTGAACCTTCCTTTACCCCACATTGAGTCAGCACATTCCAGATCTTAGACACTCACTGACACAGTGTTTCTTCTTATGTCGCCACTGGTCAGCTGCACGGTGGTAGCTGTACCTCCCCACACAATTATTTTCCATGACTCGTAAAGACCTGGTACATAGCACAAAAATAATATTGGGAAAATTTGTACCATCATGTTCATGGACGTAGATGCACACAAACTGCAGATTATGGAGTGGGTGACTGTTCGGGTGACATTTTCGAGATAGTTTGCACAAACAATCAACAGGTTAGGGCTGCAATGCTTTGAGAAGGGTACTGTTGTCCATAGTCCTCTTTGCAAACAGGAACAAAGTCAAGGCTCTCATTTAAGTCCATGGACTGTCATACAGGAATCACAGAGTGCAGACATGCCTGCTGCAAAATAGAAAGGAGTCAGAAATGAAAGGCAGCTCAGAGGCTATGTTAGCATCACAGTCTGATGTTAGAACGAGGAAACAGTGCAGAAGAGCAGCGGACACGCAGCAGGAGCAATCATTGGAAGCATGGTGTACCCCATCTGCAGGGAGGGGCAAGGGATGTGAGCTCCACAGTAAAGATGCACAGCTTGGCGTGCAGGGCTGCCCGACAGTCAATGTCCTTGGGTGTGGCAAGCTCTGTACTGGGCTGCAGAGGCTATGGTGACAATCACAGGGGACATCTGCAGCTTGTCGATGAAGAACATATAGTACAGGTGAGGGGTGTATGTGAAGCTCTCATGGAGGGAGGGAGGGGGCACCAGTGTAAGTGACAGCTCACACGGCCTCCAGATGAGGTGAGTCCAGGTCCATGTGAGCTATGGGCACCTTGCAGGTAATGGGCTTAGGAGAGAGTGTGTCATTGTTCATCATCACAATAATAGGATCCAGTATTGCGGGGGCCGGAGGCTGGAGAAAAGCAGGTGACATCTTTACACATCATGAAGCAGAGAGGGTCGAACTCTATCCTGTACTACAGGTGCTACACTACCATCTCAACACTTAGGTGCAATGACACCTTCCAAAATCAAAGCTAAGATTGGTTCTCTCTGGCAGGGGTATGAAGAAGGATGGGAGGATCACTGAGCTGGGCTTTGGGGACCCACCTTGGAATGCATACTTATTTTTTGGTGCCACCGCAGTGGACAGGGCCCAGGTCAATACATAGGACTCAGAGCTCATTGCCCAGGGAGCATGAACAAACCAGATTCTAATTTCGCACTTTGAAAGGGATTGGTACAACTCAGTAAATTTGCATCAAATTTTGAAAAGCTGCATTGTGGAAGACAGGAACACAGTCTTGGAGAGTGAAGGGCAGAGTGAAGGGGACACAGCTGCATCAATTCTATCATTCCATCAGTGAAGGAAGGTCATGGATTATCAATTAATGCCATTCATCAGCGGTCAAACTGATTCCGTTCATTCACCAGGAGCAAACAAAAGTTCATAGCCAAGCCAAAGAGTTTAGGTCAGAGCCAACAATGTAATTTACAAGTCCCCCCCCCCCCCCCCCCCCCCCCCCCCCCGCCCACACACACAGCCCAAATGCAACATCTCTGCAGTGAAATGCTGCTCACCTCTACGTGTGTGCTAGAGTCTCAGGGGTAACTTAGCGTGAGGAACAGTGCAATCTAAGGTGCCAAAGCTTAACTGCCCAACTTCTCCCATAGATCTCTCATTCACAGCTTTGTCTTAAACACCCATTAACCATTCTGGTCTTCAGTATACCTTTTCAGAGAGGAGGCAAAAGTGAGAATGGATCTAGTGGTGCAGGGAGCTTTTAAATTAATCCTCATTTGAAGCAGGAGTCAAAAAAGGAAAGGGGAGCGTTATCTTTTATATTAAAATCCAGGCAATAGACTTTTGGAGCTTATCTCATCTCAGCGTGGGTCCTGAGGTCTGCCTGTGGTTGGCATGGGGTGAGTTGGGATGGAGGGTGTAAGGGAAAATGCTGGTCAGTGGAGTGTGTGTTGGCAAAAAGTTGGCATGGGGCAATAAAGGGCCAAGGGGGTGGACAGAGGAGCATAGGTTGGCATGGGAGGGTATGAGGGGGTATGGGGGTTGAGTATCAGGCATGTGAAGTCATGGGTTGGAATGGATGAAGCATGGGAGGTGTATGTGTGTGTGGCCGGGGTGAGGGGGGGGCGGGGGGTTGAGGGCTGTGAAGGTTGGAGAGCTGTTTTGTACATTTTTATAGCTGGGACAAAAGCCACGCCCGGCAGACCCTGTAGCTGCCTCTGCCTCTGGGAAGGAGGGGGCCTGACTCTCATCAACACACGAACCTCCTCATCCCGCATGTTCTTCCAGGCTTGCGGAGACAAGTATTTTCCCGATTCTGCATTGTTGATTCATGCAGCTCATTCCTGATCATAGCAACTCTCTACATTAAACAAAATCTCATCTCTTTTTTTGTCAATTATCTTAAAATCTGTGTGCTCTGGTTATCAACACTCCTAACAACGGAAGTAAGTTTCTCCTTATTTACTCTGGCAAAGCCCCTCATAATTTGGGACATCCCTATTAAATCTCCTCTGACCCTTCCCCGGTCTGAGAACAATCTCAACCTCTCTAATAATAATAACAATCACTTATTGAAGTAGCCTTCAATGAAGTTACTGTGAAAAGCGCCCAGTCGCCACATCCCGGCGCCTGTTCGGGGAGGCCGGTATGGGAATTGAACCCGTGCTGCTGGCGTTGTTCTGCATTACAAGCCAGCTGTATAGGCCACTGTGCTAAACCAGCCCCTAGCCTTTCCATACGACAGAGGTCCCTCACCCCAGCACCAATTGAGTAAGTTTCCAAGGCATTTAAATCCTTCCTACGTAATGACCAGTTGTGCAACGTGATGATCATTATTACCCCTTTTCAAAGTCCCACAGTAGACGTCCCTGGCTGATGATCAGAACTTAGCTCTTATCCCCTTTTTCCATGTGGAAAAGACTGACCCCACTTGCTGTGTCACTTCTCCAGTCCAGGGCCAGTACAAATGGAACCATTAGATGAATTACAGCATAGTCTGCTACTCGCTCGGCTGTATTTGAGAGGCTGGAGCCAATTTTCACTTTACCAATAAATTTCACTTAAGTACATGAAAAGCTAACTGCAGCCCAGCTGTGAAGCTGGTGACATCCCTGAGAGGCTGAAACATATCATCACAGGACATTAACAGAACAGACAGATAGCACCTCTAGTCCAATCTGTCAACCACATCGCGCAGTAAATATGTCACTGTGGTAAAATGGTTCGAGGAATCATTTGGACACCTACAGCCTGACAGATTGTTCATTACGTGCGGTTTAACGTATTTAAAAAGTCATTTTTTTTCCTGGAGAAATTGGCAGTGATGCAAAAAAAAAGATGTGAGTGAGGGAGGACCCCACAAAAAGGGCATAGCGAGTGGAGTAGACAGATTACATCTGCTAAATATTAGAGATCCTGAACAGTGAAGTAGGCCTTGTTTTATTAATTTTCGGGATAGGAGCGACGTTAGAACATTTATTCCCCATCTCTAGTTACCCTTGAGAAGGTAAGCCATCTTCCTGAGCTGCTGCCATCCACGTAGTGAAGGTACAGGCTCTTAGGGTGGGAATTTCAGAAATTTGGGCCCACAATGATGAAGAAACGGTGTGTGTTGATAGGTTAATTATTTTCGACTCATGTTAAGGAAAAGTGATCGATTTTAGCTTTAAAGTGAAAGTACTTGTGTTATGGGCCAGGGTTTAGAGAACCCCAAGTGTATCATGGAGTTCACCTGACCCACAACTTTTAATAGATTGCGGTTAAAGGGAACACACGGGGCTACTTTACAGGTGTGATGCACCAGAGATCCACAGTACTTTTAAATTAAAACAATGTTTATTTATGAAACCAGGTGACACTTTATAAATCCACAGTAAATATCTTAACAACTATCAACACCAATAAATCCCCCAAAGAATACAGAATGCTATAAGTAACTCTTAAACTTTCCTTACAACATCCATAAGACAAAAGGAACCCTTTGTACAGAAAGACATCAGGTTTAACTTCACTACTGAAAAAAGTTACCTCGTAGAAATCACAAAATTGATCTGGACAGTCTTTAGTTTGCAGAGAGAGATCCTTATCCATCTCCTTGCTTTGCCTGCAGCTATCCAGCTCACAAAACGAAACTAAAACCCACCCTGAAGCAAACAGCCTAAAACAAAAGTAAAGCAGACAGACAGCCCAGCTCCACCCACACTCTGACATCACTGCAGCTCTCTAATAAACACCTATTTCTTAAAGGTACACCCACTACAGAATTTTTTATACACACCTATTTCTTAAAGGTACTCTCACATGACACTTGTTTACATTAAAATACTTTCTTTCTCAAGGCCTTATTTGAGTTTATTCAGACTTCAAATAGAACAACTAACAACAATATTAGCCATCAGAGTTTACTGTCAGATGTATATGGAGTTCACTTAAATTGTATTGCATGTGCAGAAGGTTGTGACAATCACCCAGGAGTTTACTGGCCCCAGAGGGATAGTTTGGTAAAGTTTCAGGGAGCTGTCGGTGGTCAGCTCCTTGTCGCTGTCCCGATGGCGGGAAATCTTCCCAGTGATGGGACTGGATTCAGAAAAGCTTCACATTTCAAGGAGGCAGGCTGCCAATTATCATCATTAAAGACCCAATTGGGGGAATCTTTACAGTAGCACCAACATTTTGCCGATGAGTGAGCAGAACCCCAGCAAAATGTAGATGCCCTCCCAGTGGCAACATATAGGACCAGGCTCGACAGCCCAAAGAGGGTACAACATGCAGGAAAGGCAGCGTCCATGTCCCCAGTGAACACCCGGTCCCAGGATTTTCATTGACTTACCTCAGCCCGGGTGCCAAGATCTCCTGCCTACCTCACCAGTTTCCACTTTTCCCAGTGCCACTGATGAGTATTTTTGTCTTGAGCTTGGGGCCTCGATGCAGTTTCTTTAATATTTGCCTGCTACCCAAAGAATGCTACCGTAGACTGTCATTCATAAAAATAACATTCTTGCTTATTTACAGATCTATGTACATCTCAGTATTCTACACAAAGTTCTACTTCTGCTTCCCACCACATCTCAGTTTCTGATTGATGTAACATTGCAGCATAGTTAAATCAGCAATTACATCAGTAGCAGGCGCTCCTGATGTTAACCCTTTACACTACCCTGAGCTGTCAGAGCTACCAGCCCTCTGATCAGGCTAGTGCAATCAGGAACCTGCCCGCTGCACAATGATCAGGCCTGACTTGGGGGTCACGGCACCCATGGTAAAATTCTGACCAGTGTGACTGTTAATACTTGTCTATTTTGAAGCTGATGTATCTTTTATGGTCCTTCATAACAGAAAATAGCCACTGTGGAGTACAGTAAATTACATTTAATACCAATGTGGTTAATGTTTAACATTTATTTACAAGGCGAAGCTTTCTCAGGCACCAATTGACTCTTATTACATAGAAATCGTTACTAATGGTTTTTGCTTAACGAGGGCAATCTGATAAACAGAGGACACGCAATGAGGAACAAGGCAATCCCATGGTTATTTTGCAGTTAGAGCGAGGCTCATAACTCAAGTGCTCACACATCTTCTGAAGTTCTTTCTCATGTGTGAATTAACATCCCCAGTCTGCTCTTTTGTGCATTTCTGTTCAATTAAAAACATTCATCATGCTCATTTTTTTAAGTCTTTGTTTTCCACATGGATTTTAATCATATCTCCCAGTGTTATAGGCCAGGGCTTAGAAACTCCAAAGAGTATTAGAAGCTCATCTGACCTATAACGTGTATGTTGAATTGGCTCGGATGAGCACAAGAGTCTTCACTTCAAGTGTGATTCATCAGACTTCCGAAGGAACTTTTATCAAAACAAAGTTTATTATAATAATGTAGTTAACATAGCAGTTAGCAAGAAGTTGTTCTCAATTACAAACATGAAAAAAATACACAACTACAGTAATCTACGTATATAACCCTTAATGAATCTCCCTTAATAGCTGTTCCAATTCAATACAAAATCCAGTGAAACCAAAACCCCGTTCAAGGGTGTGGCCCAGCACACTGCAATCTCACTTGAATGGGACAGGTCCTTTCCCTGAGATTCCTATCCAGCCTTCAACCAGCAAATTCAAAACTCCTTCCGGAAAGCACCTCTACCTTTAAAGTTACCATGGCAGTTTGCCACACCCATTATGCTTTTAGTTTAAAATAAAAACAGGGAAAACACTGATTCTCATTTTGCAGTCCAATGCAACAAACCAAAACTGAAACCCAAAAACCTAAACCCCCTCTCACCTGACAGTCACAGCCCAGCTCCACCCACAAATGACATCACTGAATCCGTGCTACAGGTCATGTGGGTAAAAGCAAAACTTTCCTGAAAGGGACACTCACATGACACTAGCCTCACAGAAACGTCATTCCCTCAATCCTGAGTTGGGAAGGTGATGTTGGAAAACGGAGATTAAAACTATTTGTGTATCCTGATAGCTAAGTGGGATCACTCAGTAAGTGAACCCTATGGTCTTAAGGAAGGAAGGAACATACCCACAAATCAAGGGGGAGGGAATGAAGGAATGAATCAAAGAAGCAAGGAAGGAAACAATCAAAGAAGGAAAGAATTGAATAATCCCATAGGTAGCAGTGAAATTTATATCCAGATAATTAGTTTTATTGTGTTGACTGAAGAATTGACGTTGGCCAGTATAGTGAAGAGCTATTGATAACAGTGCCACAAGACTCTTTACATCCTTCTGAGCATGAAAACGGGGTCTAAAATCTCATCTGATGGATGGCACTTTCTACAATGCACCACTGTAAATGGGCAAATATATAAATGAAACACGGAGGCACGAGAAAATTATAGAACCGTTTTTTCAGTGTCCCTTGGCGTTGTGCAGAGGCAATGTTGCCGAGGTGTTGTCTTCAGCTGAAGCAGCAGTATAAGATGGAGGTTAATTGGGCCCTGATGTAGGTCAAATTCTGTTCCCCTTTCTTACATGTGAAATTTATATTTGTAATTGTTTACAGTTAAATGGCAATACCACTTACAGCAATTTGGGAAGTGGAGTTGGTTGAAAGCTCGGAGTTGCTCTGCAGTACAGACGAAGGAGCTAGGAAGTCCAAAACAAGGTGTTACAGTGCCACCACTGGATGCCAGTTGGATCTCTCATGTTGCGGTATTGTTTGTGGCTGCGGTCTGAGTGGTGGGGGGGGGGGGGGGAATCGGGCTCCGGGGGGCCTTATGGGCGGCCGAGGGCACAGATCGGGCCGGTATGATGCAGGGGCACGCGGCCTATTGGGGGGGGGTCCTACATTACGGAGCTGCCTCCACGGTCTGAGTCCGCCATGGCGTTCGGCACGGCAGCTGGAGGCCGCCACCATGCACGTGCGCGGACTTGAAACCGAGAGTGCGGGGCCCCATATCCGCAGCTAAAGCTGCGTGACGTACTCCAGGTCCCTGCTAGCCCCCTGAAGGTAAGTGAATTGATCTGTCTTTTTTTGAAGAAACTCGGGAGTGCAACAGCAGCGTATTTGTGCTGGCGTGGGGACATAGCCCTATTTTGGGAGAATCTAGCCCAAGGTATTTTAAAAACCATAAAATCACAAAAGAAGGAATAATTACATTGGATATAATTTTGAACATACCTGCAAGCCAAATATTTTAAAAATTAAATTGATAGAGCAAATCAAATGCAAATAATAAGGGGATTGGGGATTTATTTTAATCTGTTTCTTTTATTTTATGTGCATTTTGTTTGTGTGCAATTTCTCAATGGTATTGTTTCAATGGTTTTAAGTGGCATTTTCTACATTCTTTCCAATTAATTGCCCTTGTTGTTTTCTTATGATTGATGTTGAGTTATGTATCTGGGTACTCTCAATGGTTAAAAAAAGGAAGCTCGTTGCAGTTTCTCTGAATGGATGTGGAGAATCTTTTGATCTGGAGAACTTTGGCAGCAGCATGTGAACTTAAATAGCTGCATTGAGATATGTTTTCCACAGTTTGTACATGCAGATGTGCTGCAGTAAATGGTCTCCTTTGATTTTCATCAAGCGGCCCCAATTAACAGGCTACAACAGTAACACAGTCCCCTAAAGCCAGCCTCACCCTGATCAGTTTTTCATCTCAGTTGCTTTTCCAAAAGCTGTTCAGTGGTGTAGAGTGATGTTCAAAAGAAATTAATTTTTATTAATTGTGTCCTTGCTTACTCGAGAAACACCTCTCCTCCCTCAGTTAGTGCTCACCAGAGAAAATTCTTGTTCATTAAATCGTAATAAAATTCAGGCCAGAGGCTATTCTGTCCTCTCCTGAAATCAAGCGAGTTTGTGTTCGGGGGGCAGGTCGCAGAGATGCGGGGATCAATGGGGGGGGGGGGGGGGGGGGGGGGGGGGTGGCGGAGGGGGGGGTTGTCAAGGGATTTGAACACAAGGACGAGTATTTTAAAATTGAGGGCAATGCTGTTCTGGGAGAGCCAAAGTAGGCCAATTAACATGGTGGTTATGGAGAAGTGATGGGGCTGGTGCGGGTAATTCATGAGTGACTGGAACCTGCTGCAAGAAATACTCCAGGAATTCTGCACTCCTCCAATACAGGCCTCTATTGCCTCCCCCACTTTCTTCACATCACCGTTGGTGGCTGTGCCTTCAACCATCCAGGTGCTAGGCTCTAGAAATCTCTACACAAATCTTAGTGCCTCTCTAAGTTCCTTTGGTCCTTTAAGAATCTCCTTAAAACCTACCTCTGTGATCACTTCATCCTCTTTTGGCTCAATTCCATTTTTCTTCCAAAAGCACACCTGCGAAGCAGTGACGAACAGCTGAACGTCCGAAATAGGAGCAAAAGTAGGCCATTCGACCCCTCAAGCCTGCTCCGCCCTTCAATGGGATCATGGCTGAACTGGTTGTCTTTCAAAATGCACGTTTCCATCTAGCCCCAATAACCTTTGATTCCCTTGCCGAAGAAGAATCCATCTCCCTCCACCTGAAAAATATTCAATGACCTCCCTCCACCATTTTCTGAGGCAGAGCGTTCCAAAATAAGACAGCCCTAGAGAGAAAGAAATTATCCTAATCTACGTCGTAAAAGGGTAACCCCAAATTTTACAATATTGCCCCCTAGTTCTTGACTCGCCCGCAAGAGGAAACATCCTTTCCACGTCCACCTTGTCAAGACAGTTCATGATCTTGTGTATCAATCAAATCACCACTCACTCTTTTAAACTAAAGTGGAAGCAAGCCCAGTTTGTCAAAACTTTCCTGATAAGGCAACCCGCTCATTCCAGATATCAATCTCGCAAAACTTCTTTTAAATGCCTCCAATGCATTTTACATCCTTCCTTAAATAAGACCCAAAACTGCACACGGTATTTAAGAATGAAATCTCACCAGTGCCCTGTATTACCGAAGCGTAGCATCGCCACTTGTATGTTCAATTCCTCTTGTAATAAAAGATAACATTCTATTAGCCTCCCTAACCACTTGTTGTACCTGCATACTAACGTTTTGCGACTCATGCAGTAGAACACAAGATCCCTCTGCACCTCAGAATTCTGCAACCATTCTCCAGTTAAATAATACTCTGCCTTTTTATTCTTCCTACCGAAGTGAGCAACTTCACATTTTCACGCACTGTGCTCCATCTGTCAGATTCTGCCAGGTTATTGCCCACTCACCCAACCTATCAATATCCAATCTGCAACATCCTATATCCTCTTCACAACATAATTTCCTATCCATCTTTGGGTATTCTGTGAATTTAGCTGCCATGTCTTCGCTTCCCGCATCTAATTCATTGATATAAATTGTAAAGCATTAAGGCCACAGCACAAACCCATACAGGATTCCACTTACCACATCCTGCAAATTAGAAAATGACCCATCTGTTTTCTGCTAGCCAGCCAATCTTCTATCCATGCTAAATAGTTATCCCCCAGCTATTTTCCGCAATAACCTTTGATGTGGCACATTATCAAATGCCTTCTGGAAATCCATGTATCGCACATCTACAGCATTCCATTTACTACCGCACATATTACTCCATCAAAGAACTCTAACAAATTGGTTAAACATGGACTGGAGTTCACCGGCCATAAGGATTCAGGTTTCCCATGGGTTTCCCGACGGCTTGGGGTGGTTCTCAATGGGAAATCCCATTAACAAGAGGAGGGAAGAGAGAATCCCGTCATCAGCGAACAGCGTGTCACCGAGAAACACGCGGCTGGGAGAAAGGAGAATCCCGCCCATGATTTCCCTTTCACAAAACCATGCTGACTCTTCCCAATTACCTTGAGTTTTTCAAAGTGCTCGTATATAACCTCCTTAATGATGGATTCTAGCAACTTCCCCATGTCACACATCATGCCAACTGGCCTATAGTTTCTGTCTCCCACCCTTCTTGAATAAAGGGGTCACATTTACTGCTTTCTAGTCTGACGGAACCTTTCCAGAATCTAGCAAATTTTGGGAAATTAACAGCATTGCATCTGCTGCCTCAGTAGTCATCTCTTTTAAGACCCGAAGATGAAGCTCCATCAGTTTGCTCAATATTGTCCCCCTAGTGGTTATAATTTCACCAAGTTCCTCTTTCCATTCCAGCTCCTGATTTACAACTATTACTGATATGGTTTTTGTAGTCAGAGTTTGGGATGTTTTATTGTGTTAAATATATAAATGCATGGGGCGCGATTCTCCGCTCCCCATGCCGGGTGGGAGAATCGCGGGAGGGCCACCCGACTAATTTCACGACCCCCTGGCGCCCCCCGCGATTCTCCCAACCCCCGCTCGGAAGAATCGCCGCTCGCCGTTTTTAACGCCGACCGGCGATTCTCTGGCCAGGATGGGCCGAGCGGCCTGCCGTTCGCGACCGTTTCACGATGGTGGCAACCACACCTGGTCGCTGCCGTTGTGAAATCGGCGTGAGATGCCCGTTTTGGGGCTTGTAGGGGGCCTGGTGGGGAATGAGCAGCACGACTGTGCTCGGGAGGGGACAGGCCCGCAATCGGTGCCCACCGATTGTTGGGCCGGTGTTTCAATCGGACGCACTATTTCCCCTCCGCCGCCCCGCAAGATCAAGCTGCCACGTCTTGCGGGGCGGCTGAGGGGAAGACGGCCACCGTGCATGCGCGGGTTCAAGCTGTCAGCCGTCGTGACGTCAGCCGCGCATGCGCGGGTTGGAGCCGGCCAAACTGCGCATGCGCGGCTGACGTCACATAGGCGCCGCGGTCGCGTCATTCTTGGCGCGCCGCCTTGACGCAAGCATCAAGGCCCGGCGGCCGAGAATAATGGAGCGCCGCTCCTAGCCCCCGGGTGGGGGTGAATTTGGTGAGAGGAGCCGAGTTCACGACGGCCTTCACGATTTTTCCCGGGAGCAGAGAATCGCGCCCATGAAGTATTCACTGAAAAAGTGCATGAGGTGTTCAGTGAAAGTCTTTTATTACCCATTGACGTTACTTTCAGTGATCATTGCATTTGTTCCACAAATTCCAATTTCTTTGAATTAAATGGAATCCACAGCATGAAAACAGGCCATTCAGTTCATCTAATATATGCCATGTTTATACGCCACATAAGCTTCCTCCTATTATAGTTACGTCTTCCCACCCTGCCCTCCATATCCCTTTATTATTTGCTTCCTCACATATGAATGAAGTTTCCTTTAGTGAATCGGTACTTTAACCGCTCCGTGTGACAATTAATTCCACAATTTCATCAAGCTGAGTGAAGAAATTCATCCCAATTCTGTATTTGACCTGATAAAGAAAATGCCTTTTGATTTATATAGCTTCAGGACATCCTAACGTGCCTAACAGCCAACTAAATATTGTTGCAATGTTACTATTTTAACATAAGTAACACGGCCCCCAATTTTTCTTTCAACATGTTGATCCTCTCCAAATAGTTTTGTGACACCATTCATGCCCTGAGATGTCATTAGTTAAACATTTCATCTGAGCATTTCTGACAGTGCAGCCCTCCCTCAGTAGCCCACTTAAGGGCTGAATCCTTGCGCTGGATTGACCATCCCGGGATGCCCGTAATGGGTTCCCAATAGGACAGCCAATCAGGCATAGGGGAAAAGCGGGATCGGCGCCAGGCGGGATCCTTTCTGATCAAATGGGGGAAAGGGATATGGGTGGGGAGGTGGATTTGAGACCAGGGAGAGATCAGCCATGATCTGATTGAATGGTGGAGCAGCCTCGAAGAGCTGAAATGCCGACTTCTGCTCCTAATTCTCATGTAACCGCCCCTCCTCCCCCGCTGGTGGCATGAACAAGGTCCACAATGTGCACAGGCAGGGGGGGGGGGGGGGGGGTGTAAATAAATGCGAATGGGTCTAAGTGACCTGTTTGCACCTATTTTGTGGGACCAATGCTTTATGCTCTGGCCTCCCGTGATTTTCCGATCCCTGTGGCCAACAAACAGGTGGGCGGGGATCACTTGTGGTCTCAGCAACTGTGAATCTGATATGGTGGACCTCACAGTGGGCTGAGGGTCTTGGCCCACAACGAGGTGCATCATGCCAGGGCCATGCTGGTGGAGACCATCTGAGCCCATCTGAGGGCCACAGCCCCCCGCCAATGTACTGTCCACCCACGCCACCTCTTGCACACCACCATACCTTCCCCGTCAAAGGTGTTATATTACTCTTTGGTAATATGTTGTTACTCTTTGCTTTTTCCAAAATTGTCTGATGGTGTGATTCTCAAGAAACCACCAATCTTCAACTCAAAGCAAAATAGATTTAATGAATAACGAATTGATTAATGTTGAGTTTGTTCACTCTTACAGAACTATAACTAGTGTTCAAGTAATTCAGAATAAAGTGCTAACTATATTTAACTACATGTGCTTACCATGCTATTATCCATCTCTCTAACATTCTGCTAGTCTAGTCGCCCCTGGTTCGAAGAGACCCAAGATCCTTTGAGTTCATAAGTGGGATTCTCCGATCCCCTGCCAGATCGGAGAATCGTTGTGGGGGGGGCGGCTGCCAAATTCTCCGGCGCCGGTTTACGGGCGGGGGCGGGAATTTCGTCGTGCCGGTCGGGGGCCTTTGGCAAAGGCCCCCCCGGCAATTCTCTGGGCCCTGATGGGCCGAGCCGCCGCGCGTTCCTGGCCAGTCCCGCCGGCGTGAAATGTACATGGTCCATCCCGGGGGGCCTGGTTTGTCGGCCATCCAGTGGGGTCCTCGGGGGTGCGAGGAGGATCCGACCCCAGGGGGGGGGCCCCACGGTGGCCTGGCCTGAGATCGGGCCTCACCGATCTGTGGGTGAGCCTGTGCCATGGGGGCACTCTTTCCCTCCGCTCAGGCCTCTGTCAGGCTCCACGATGGTAGGCGCGGAGAAGAAACCCCCTGCGCATGCGCAGGTAACACGCCGGCGGTTTTGCACATGTGCAAGAACATGCCAGCGGTTCTGTGCATGTGCCTAGCCCCAGGAAGTGCAAAGGATTCTGCAACTTCCGGGCGGTCCGATGCTCAAACCGCTCTTGCTGCCGATTGCGGGCGGCAATAATAAAGGGATATGGAGGGCAGGGTGGGAAGACGTAACTATAATAGGAGGAAGCTTATGTGGAGTATAAACATCGCGTATATTAGATGAACTGAATGGCCTGTTTTCAAGCTGTGGATTCCATTTAAATCAAAGAAATTGGAATTTGTGGAACTAATGCAAGGATCACTGAAATCACTTGCCTGCCAATTCCGGGAGAATCCCGGCCCACATATTTATACATGAATCTAGTGCTGCCATCTAGTGGTTGTCAAACACTATGGTTTAGTCATTAACTCTTTACTTATCTCGTTATGTACATATCACTACATCCCCCTTTTTTCAACATTTTTTTCTTAAGTGTAGCAAAGGAAAAATGTAGAACAATAATACATTAAGACTTGATATGTATATCTCTGTACAAAGCAACATGGGTAATGAACATGACAATTGACAGTGAATATAATACAAGTTCAGTCTATTTGGTTTCTTTCTTTGTCTCGTCGATCTTCTGAGTTGACGAGGAGGTGATGATGAAATTACTTCTGGTGTTTGTTAATATGTCAGAAATAGCGTTTCATTTAGTCGTAAGTTTGGAAAACTATCTTTGTTTATTCTACTTTTTTGTAGTGCACGTCGATTTATTTGTAGAATTGTTCCTTCAGCCGTTTTTAACCTCCATCCGGTATTTTAATTCTAACGAGGTCTTCTGGAGTTAATGTTTTCAGTTGCGTTGCATACATGACATAGTATGTCTGTTGACAAGTACACTGCTGTTCCATTTTCTTCAACACTGGCACATCATCTGGATTTTGCATTCGAATGGATGGTAATGACGTTCTGAGATCCCCATTCATCAACATTTGAGCCGATAAAAGCCCAGTTGCTAGTGGAGTAGTTTTGGAGGATAAAAGGGAAAGATGGATGTCTGACACAGAATCCACAGCTTTATTAATAGAGTTGCTTTATGATATATACACCTTTCTCTACCTTACCGTTGGACTGTGGGTAGTGAGGACTTGACGTCACATGTGCGAAATTGTACTGTCTTGAGAACTCGGCCCATTCGTTGCTGTCAAAAATGGTGCATTGTCTGACATGACAGTGGTGGGTATCCCATGTCTTGCAAAAGTTTCTTTGCTGGCTTTTATGACCGATTTCGAAGCTAGATCCGGTAGCTTCATGACCTCTGGATAGTTGGAGTAGTAATCGATAATTAATACATAGTCACAACAATTCAAGTGAAATAGGTCAATACCTACTTTGGCCCAAGGAGAGGTGACTAACTCATGTTGTTTTAGAGTCTCCTTGCATTACGCAGGTTGATGTTTCTGACAAGTCTCACAGGTTAGAACCATGTCAGATATCTCACTTTATTCCTGGCCAATAGACTGCTTGTCTAGCCTGTCGTTTACACTTCTCAATCCCGATGTGACCCTCATGAATCTGATCAAGTATCATAGGTTGGAGACACAGTGGTATGACTATCCGGTCGAGTCAAAGAAGTAGTCTATCCACAATCGTCAGATCCGCCTGAACGTTTCTAAATTGAGGACACTGCCCTTTTGGCCACCCATTCTTGAGATGGTGTTTGATGCATTGCAGCATAGCATCATTCTTAGTTTCAGTTCGAATTAGGTTTATCTTCTGATCCGATGCAGGTAGATTTTCTGCATAGAGCTGTGCTTGAGCTTCAACATCATGGGCGGGATTCTCCGACCCCCTGCTGGGTCGGAAAATCGCCGGGTGGCGGGGTGAATCACCCCCGTCAGCTGTCGAATTCTCCTGCGCCGGAGATTTGGCGGGGGCGGGAATCGCACCGCACTGGTCGGCGGCCGCTCACAGCAGCCCCTTCGGCAATTCTCCGGCCCGCGATGGGGCCACCCGTTTACGGCCAGTCCCGCCGGCGTATGTTACACCAGGTATTTGCTGGTGGGACCTGGCTGCGCGGGCGGCCTCCGGAGTCCTCGGGGGGGGACACAGGGGAATCTGGCACCAGGAGGTGCCCCCACGGTGGCCTGGCGCGCGAACGGGGCCCACCGATCCGCGGGAGGGCCTGTGCCGTGGGGCACTATTCTTCCGCACCGGCGGCTGTAGCGGTCAGTCATGGCCGGTGCGGAGACAAAGCCCTCTGTGCATGCGCTGGGATGACGCCGGCACGCGCTGGCGCTTCCGCGCATGCGCCAACTCGTGCCAGCTGGCGGAGGCCCTTCGGCGCCGGTTGGCGTGGCGCCAAGCCCCTTCCCCGCCGGCCTGCGGCCTGCAAGCCACTCCGGGTCTGGCCTAGCCCTTGAAGGTGCGGCATCTTTGCACCTTAGCTGGAGTGGTTCACGCCACTCCTTCCCGCCGGAGTTGCCCGCACCGCTGATTACGGCAGAATCCCGCCCCATGTGTGAACTTGAATAGTTCACTTGCAGACGTTATGGAGCGTGATAGCGCATCCGCTATGATTAAATCTTTTCCTGGTGTGTATATGAGGTCGTACCTTCATAGCTTCATCGTGATTCTTTGGAGTTGTGGAGTCATGTCATTGAGATCCTTCTTAATTGCATGCACCAACGGCCTGTGATCAATTTCTACAGTTAAAGTGCGGAGTCCATAGACATAGTCATGGAACTTCAATATGCCTGTCAGGTAGTCCAAGACATTCTTTCTCGATTTGAGCATATCAACATTCTGTTGGTGTCATCGCTCTGGATGCATATGCAACAGGAACCCAAGATGAGCTGTCGTTTCTTTGCGACAGTACTCCTCCTATTCCATCCTAACTTGCATCAGTGGATTTGCGTTTCCCAGTTTGGATCAAAAAAGGCTAATATAGGTGCAGTCGTTAGCTGTACTTTCAAATATTTTTGATGGTCCTCTGTCCACTCGAAAGGGGTAGATTTCTTGATTAAATGTCTAAGAGCTGTTGTTCTCGTTGACAAATTAGGTATGAATTTGCCTAAGAAGTTGACAACGCCTAGAAATCGTAGGACTGCTTTTTTATTTTCAAGTACTTTCACGCCTTGAATGGCAGAGATTTTCTCATCGTCTGGTTGCACACCATGTTCAGATATCCTAGATCCCTAAAACTTGAGCGTAGAAGTTCCAAAAGCGCATTTGAATTGGTTTAATTTAAGACCATATTTGTTTATGCGCTTAAAAACTTGTTTCAGTCGTTCAATATGTTATTCTTTGTCGACCCAGCGGTCAACGGAGCAAGTTATTCAAGACGGCTTTGCTAAGCAGAAGCGGGACTGCTTAGACCCGATAAAAGAGTCATTTGAGCAGCTGGAGCTAAGCTTGGACGCCCAAGATCGGGCCATCCAGAAAGTAGAGAAGGCGCTGGCTGAGCAGGAGGGATATCAAACTGCGGTGGAGTTGGAGGTGGGGATGCTGAGAGACCAGCAGAAAAGGCTCCTGGAGAATGTGGAGGACCTCGAAAATTGATCCCGCCGGCAGAACTTGAGAATCGGCTGCAGGACTTCAGAATCATTGGGCTCCCGGAGGGGTCCGAAGGAGCGGACGCTGGGGCATACGTAGCGGGTATGTTTGAGAAGCTGCTGGGGGATGGGACATTCTCCAAACCCTTGGAGGTGGACAGGGCTCTCAGAATGCTCGCGAGGAAGCCGCGAATGAGAGACCCCCCCCCAAGGGCAATGGTGGTAAGATTCCACAGGTACTTGGATAAGGAGCGCATTCTACCGTGGGCCAAGCAGACACGGAGATGTAAGTGGGACTGCAGTATCCTGCGGGTTTTCCAAGACCTGAGTGTGGAGGTGGCCAGGAGAAGAGCGGGCTTCAACCAGATTAGGTTGAACCTTTTTAAGAAAAAGATAAAGTTCGGACTGTTGTATCCGGCCCGTCTTTGGGTCATGTGTGAGGAACAGCACTTTTATTTCAAGTCGCTGAGGACGCGCTGGACTTCGCGAAAAGGAAAGGACTGGTGGTGGACTGTGAACTTTTGAACTTTGCTGCAACGTTCTTTTTTTTTGTGTTTTTCTGTTCTTTTAAAAAAAAGTTTATCGTTTTTCGTTTTGTGGAAGCTGTTTGTAATGCCTTTTGCATTGATTTGGGACCAGCGGTAGAGCTGAGTGAGTTAAGGTTTTCATTTGCACTGTTGGGGGATGGAGGTATGCTTGTTTAGATCTTGGTGTTTTTCTGTTGGGCAATTGTGTGGGGATTGTTTGATGTTGGAGTATGTTTGTATGAGAGGGGGGGAGGGTAGGGAGGGAACAATAGGCGGGAGACTATCCGGCGCCAGGGATGGGGGCCACCAAGCTAGCTGGGCGGGCTAGCTCACGGAAGCATAGTAGGGGGTGTGCATATGTTCGGTTTATTAAAGTGGTTGGGTTACAGAGTGTTGTTACTGGGTGGGGGGTAAATGTTCTGCTGACAAGGGAGGGACTTGGGTTAAGGGACAGAGAGGAGGTTGGGGGCGGAGGCTGCCCAGGGGCGGACCAGTGGAGGCGCGGAGCATGAGCTGGAGGCGGGCCCAAAAAAGGGGATGGCTGATCGGCGAAGGGGGGAGGGGGGGGGGCAATGAGCCCCCCAACTAGGTTGATCACCTGGAATGTTCGAGGGTTAAATTGGCCGGTCAAGAGGGCATGTGTGTTCGCGCATCTTAGGGAACAGAAGGTGGACATGGTAATGTTGCAACGCACCTTGGGGTAACTGACCAGATTAGATTGAGGAAAGGCTGGGTCAGTCAGGTCTTTAGCTTGGGACCAGACTCAAAGACTAGAGGGGTCGCGATCCTGATCAATAAGCGGGGTGATTGAAGCGGGTAGAATAGTCTCGGATGTGGAAAGTCGGTACATTATGGTCAGTAGGAAACTGAAGGGGTGCAGTGGTATTAGTAAATGTGTGTGCACCAAATTGGGATGATGTGGAGTTTATAAAAAGGATGCTGGGGAAGATACCGGACCTGGACTCGCACAGGTTGGTCATGGGATGGGACATCAACATAGTTATTGACCCTGGCTTGGACCGGTCAAGCTCGAAAACAGCAGGGTGCTAGCAATGGCAAAGGAACTAAAAGGGTTCATGGAGCAGATGGGGCGGGGGGGGTGGATCCATGGAGATTTGGGCAGCTGAGAGTGTAGGAGTTCACCTTCTACTCGCACATGCATACAGTGTACTCCCAGAGTGATTTCTTTATTTTGAGCAGGACCTTACTGGCAGGGGTGGTGGACACGGGGTACTCGGCGATCACAATCTCAGATCATGCTCTGCACTGGGTTGACCTACAGGTTAGTAAAGATAGTAGCCAGCGCCCGCACTGGAGGTTCGATGTGGGACCTTTGGCTGACGAAGGGGTGTACGAGCGGCTGAGGAAATATATTCAGAACTATCTGCAGGTCAACGACAGGGGGGTAATTTCAGCTGCGATGGTCTGGGAAGCACTGTAGACAGTGGTCAGAGGGGAGCTGATCTCGATACGGGCCCATAGGGAGAAGATGGGCAGAGCAGAGATGGACTGACTTGCAAAGGAGATACTACAGATCGATAAGAGGTATGCGGAGACCCAGGGGCAGGGCTTTTAAGGGAACGGCGGAGGCTACAGGCGGAGTTCGGCTTGTTAACCACAGGGAGGGCAGTGGAGCAGCTGAGAAAGGCGAGGAGGGCAATCTATGAGTATGGAGAAAAGTCCAGCAGAATGCTTGCACAACAGCTTAGAAAGAGGGAGGCAGCCAGGGAGATAGGGAAAGTAAATGACAGAGATGGGAAACCGGTTGGAGATTCAGCAGGGGTGAATAAGGCGTTTAGGGATTTGTACAGTAGGCTGTACAGGTCGGAACCCCCAACTGGCTGGAGGGGATGAGGCACTTCATGGAGGGGTTGAATTTCCCATAAGTGGACGGGGAACTGGTAGAAGGGCTGGGGGCTCTGATTGAGTTGGAAGAGAGAGTGGAGAATCTGAAGGCCATGCAGTTGGGTAAAGCCATAGGAAAGAGGGGCGCTGCCCCCGATGATGTCACAGGCCACGATTTCGCTGATCCTGAAGCAGGCCAAGAATCCAGAGCTTTGTGGGTCCTACAGGCCGATATCCCTGTTGAATGTGGATGCCAATTGCTGGCCAAAATCTTGTCCTCCAAGATTGAGGACTGTGTTCCGGATGTTATTAGGGAGGACCAGATGGGGTTTATAAAGGGTAGGCATTTGGTGGCCAATGTAAGAAGGTTGTTAAAGATGATCATGATGCCCCCGGAAGGTAGGGAGGTGGAGGTAGTTATTGCAATGAATGCAGAAAAGGCTTTTGATCAGGTAGAATGGGATTATCTGTGGGAGGTCCTGGGACATTTCGGATTTGGGCGGGGCTTTATTGACTGTATCAGGCTCCTGTGGCAAGCGTACGGAGGAATAGGACAACATCGGAGTATTTCAGACTGCGCCAGGGGACGAGACAGGGATGCCCCTTCTCCCCACTTTTGTTCGTGCCAGCTATAGAGCCGCTGGCAATTGCTCTCAGAGCCTCAAAGGGCTGGAAGGGGCTGGTCCGGGGGGGGGGGGGGGACGGAGTCTCGCTCCATGCAGCCGACCTGCTTCTGTATGTATCCCCAATAGAGGGGATGGAAGACATTATGAGGATTCTAGGGGAATTTGGCCGGCTTTCAGGGTATAAACTAAATATGGGGAGAAGTGAGATGTTTGCAGTCCACGCAAACAAGAGGAGACAAGAGAGGCGATTGGGTGAGCTGCCGTTTCAATTAGTGGGGGGAAGCTTTTGGTATCTAGGCATTCAAGTGGCGCGGGAATGGGACCGGCTGCATAAATTAAATCTGGCCTGATGAGTAGACTAAATGAAGGACGATTTTCTGAGATGGGACGCGCTTCCGTTGTTACTGGCTGGGAGGGTGCAGACGATTAAGATTACGTTCCTCCTGAGATTCCTGTTTGCATTTCAGTGTCTCCCCATCTTTATTCCGCGGTCCTTTTTTAAATGGGTCAACAAAGTGATCACTGGTTTCATCTGGGCGGGCAAGACCCCGCGAGTAAGGAAGGTAATGCTTGAGCGGAGTTGGGGAGAGGGCGGGCTGGCGCTGCCAGATTTTAGTAACTATTACTGGGCTGCGAATATAGCCATGATCAGGAAGTGGGTGTTAAGGGAGAGGTCGCCATGGGAGCGTATGCAGGCGGCTTCATGCAAGGGCACCAGTCTGGGTGCGTTGGTAACTGTGCCTCTGCCGTTCCCGCCGGCACGGTACTCCACCAGCCCCTCGGTGGTGGCGGCCCTGAGAGTCTGGGGGCAATGGAGGAGACGTGGGAGCAGAGGGAGCTTCGATCTCATCCCCAATCTGTAATAATCACAGGTTGGCCCCGGGAAGTATGGATGGGGGGTTCCGGATATGGCAGAGAGCAGGGATTGAGAGGATGGGGATAAGTTTATCGAGGGGAGCTTTCCGACTATGAGGGCGCTGGAGGAGAAGTTTGGGTTGGCGAGGGGAAACAAATTCAGGTATCTGCAGGTGCGGGACTTCCTACGTAAACAGGAGTCAACCTTCCCGCTCCTACCGCTAAGGGGGATTCAGGACAGGGTAGTTTCCAGAGAGTGGGTAGGAGAGGGGAGCGTCTCTGACATTTACAAGGAACATATGGGGTCAGAGGAGACGCAGACCGAGGAGCTGAAGCGCAAGTGGGAGGAGGGGCTGGGAGGAGATAGAGGATGGTCTATGGGCGGACGCATTGAGTAGAGTCAAGGCGTCCGCAACATGTGCCAAACTCAGCCTGATACAATTTAAGGTCGTTCATCGGGCTCACATGACAGCAGACCGGATGAGCAGATTCTTTGAGTGATAGACAGATGTGCAAAATAAGCAGGATGACCAGCGAACCATGTCCACATGTTCTGGACATGTCCGAAGCTATGGGAATTTTGGCAGTGGTTTGCAGATGTAATGTCCACGGTGCCAAAAACAAGGGTGGCGCTGAGTCCAGAGGTGGCGATTTTCAGGGTGTCGGAAGACCCGGGAATCCAGGAGGAGAAAGAGGCAGACATTCTGGCCTTTGCTTCCCTGGTAGCCCAGAGATGGATACTATTAGCTTGGAGGGACTCAAGCCCCCGAAGTCGGAGACCTGGCTATCGGACATGGCTAGCTTTCTCTGTTTGGAAAAAATCAAGTTCGCTTTGAGAGGGTCACTGTTAGGGTTCGCCTGGAGGTGGCAACCGTTTGTCGACTTCTTCGCGGAAAATTAATCATCAGCACACGGTGGGGGGGGGGGGGGGGGGGAGCGGTTAGTTTAACTTAGAGTAGGGGGTTAATAAAGGTGGGGCCTGTAAGGGAGGGAGACGGCGTTTTGCACTTTCATAGTTTCATAGTTTCATGTACCTTGTTTATTTTGTTGTTGTTACAATACCAAAAACACCTCAATAAAATGTTTATTTAAAAGAACAATATGTTATTCTTTTGTCGATAACCATATGATAATATCATCTACGCATACACAAACACCTTCTATTCCTTCCGGCATCTGTTCCATGATGCGGTGGAATATTTCAGATGCTGAGATTATCCCGAAAGACATCCGATTAAACCAAAGTCTTCCAAAGAGTATATTAAAGGTGCAGGGTTGTCTGCTTGAGTCATCCAGTTGCATTTGCCAGAAACCTTGCGATGCATCTAATTTTGTGAAGGTGCGTGCATTTGCCATCTCGCTGGTGATATCCTCTCATTTTGAAATGGGATAGTGTTCCCTCATGATGTTTTTGTTGAGATCCTTGGGATCAATACAGATGTGTAGATTCACGCCGGCGGGACTGGCCGAAACTGGACGACCGCTCGGCCCATCGGGGCCTTGAGAATCGCCGGGGGCGCCACTGCCAACGGCGTGGAGGGAGTCCCGCCGCCACCCGAAAAATGGCGCCGGAGAATAGGGCAGCCGCCGTTGGGGCGGGATTCGCGCCTCCCCCCGGGGATTCTCCGACCCGGCCGGGGCCACGGGGGGGGGGGGGGTTGTCTATTTACAAGTACCACGGCTACAGTTTTGACTGTCTTGTAATGTTCTGTTGTGAGTGGCATGAGACCAAGTTAAAACCAGATAATAGAATAGAACAGTACAGCACAGCACAGAACAGGCCCTTTGGCCCTCAATGTTGTGCCGAGCCATGATCACCCTACTCAAACCCACGTATCCACCTATACCCGTAACACAACAACCCCCCCTTAACCTTACTTTTTATTAGGACACTACAGGCAATTTAGCATGGCCAATCCACCTAACCCGCACATCTTTGGACTGTGGGAGGAAACCGGAGCACCCGGAGGAAACCCACGCACACAGGGGGAGGACGTGCAGACTCCACACAGACAGTGACCCAGCCGGGAATCGAACCTGGGACCCTGGAGCTGTGAAGCATTTATGCTAACCGCCATGTTACCCTGCTGCCCTACAGTATTCAGAGTATCAAAGCAACTTTAAGATAGATATAAAGGGGGTAAAGTGAAGGAGACAATGAGGGACAGAGAGCAAATAGGATTCAAATCTTTATCTATGCTGGTGCCACTTTGTCTTTCAGATGGGTGAATGGCCTCCTTCTGTGCTGTTACTACTCTATCATTCTAATACTTTTCAACAATAAAAAACTCATGAAAATTCTGAAACATATTCTACACAAATGAGGGACTTGAGTTTCTTTCTGGCATTTTGCTATCCATTGCTCTCTGATATAATATCTGTCACCTAAAACGATGGATTACGAGGGATAATATTGAAGCACTCTTTCGGGATCAGAGTTGTTTTTGGACGATACAGCAGGTATCGAACTGCCATTTTACAACAGCTGTATTTGTACCACTGTAGCCGTGGTGCTTGTAAATTAAATTACATAATTCCTGGAGGGGCGACCTCTGCAGGTTGGAATATTTACAGGTGCATGTATTTTTTTTTAAATTGTAGAACTATTTTGTCGACAATTAAGCTTTTACACTGCATAGTTGTACAATCAACAACTAAAAGACGCCAACTCCTGACAAGTGGTGTGTTAATTAACCGATGCAGTGACACGGAAATCCTTAA
Source organism: Scyliorhinus canicula (assembly GCF_902713615.1). Taxonomy (NCBI): domain Eukaryota; kingdom Metazoa; phylum Chordata; class Chondrichthyes; order Carcharhiniformes; family Scyliorhinidae; genus Scyliorhinus; species Scyliorhinus canicula. The sequence goes on along the minus strand of NC_052150.1, from coordinate 33,183,640 downwards.
AATTAGTGAGAAATTAGCCAATACAGGGACTCCCAACTCCTGATAGTGGGTAAAATGATGAAAGAATGGAGGGACTCATAACTCCTGGCAGTGAGTCTGTTTTTAGTAATGGCTGTGTCATAGGTACAAGAAATAGGTCACCCGTGTCTTAACACCAATCCTTGGTCTTGTATTCTTTTGTAGCCTTGTCTCGGGAAAACATTTGGATTTAAAATGATTTATTGAGTTGCATTTACTGTTCTTTGTGGGAGAAAGTTTCACACTTCAACCTTCCTTTTCATGGAGAAGTCTCTCTAACGTTTCTCCTGAATAGCCTGGCTCTGATTTTAAGGTTACTACTCCTTGCTGTCGGCTCTCCCAAGGGACAATGTGATCTAAATATGTACCACAGTGATGATTAGAAATGGGATCTAACAAACTAATCAATCGGCATCTTTGTACAAACCTGTTTATTATTTATTTGCTTTGACAGCACCTCTAAAGAACTTGGGATAGATATTTTACAGGTTGTGTTACAAGAGTTTGATCATAGAGGAACTTGCAATCTCCCAAACAAGCCTGTTGAGATCACAAGTAGTCAGTCCTTCAGAGTGACAGTCTTGGTCATAAATTCCTCTTCTAATCGATAACCACTAAAAGTGGTTATCAAGGAATCAAAAGCCTCTAAAGAGTCAGCATTAAAGTAAAATTGAATGATATACAGTCCAAGAATGATGTATGCAGCCCTTGAAATGTTCCACAGCGAGAGATAAATCCTGCTAACCGTGACAATGGCAGTATTTTTGAACTGTGCAAAGGTATGGGTTGTTTCTGTCCTTGAGTAGTTAAGTTCAGGTGTGGTATTTTCAGGTTAATTGAAGTTTCTTTGCAAAATCATGCGTTTCTATCAGTAACTTTGGAAGCAACAATTGACAATGTCATGGAATGGGGGGGTGGTGGGAGAGAAATCACAGGGGCCACTCTTTCTCACTGACGTGCAAAGTCTCTTTAAGCACAGCCCATATTTTATAGGGCAGCTGAGAATGATCACCTTGTTTCCATGCCACACGCAGCATGGTACAAGGAGTTTCCATCTATCAATCAATATGCATGGTTTGGGACATGGCTCCTTGCTGGTTTTAAAAAAAATATATTGGTATTTTCCAGTTTTTACAAAGTAACAGCTCCAGTGTATCTGGTATTTACAAAACAATTTGTTACTTATTTACAATGATTTTTACATGACGTCATCCCTTTCTGCCCCCCCCCCACACTTTCTTCATTGGTAGCTTAGTTGTCTCTGCCCTGAATGTCACATACTGAATTCCACTTCTTTCTGCTGGGGCTTTTAGTTTTTATCGTTGAGGTGATGCTGCTTGGCCCCTGCCATCCTTCCTTTATCCCTACGCTTTGTTCTGTGATTCCCTTGGGTTCCCTTCTCTCTCTCCCCCCTGCCCCTTTCCCGTGTGTGTGTCTTCCCTTGTCTTCCTCCCTCTCTCCCCCCCCCCCCCCCCCCCCCCCCCCCCCCCGTCCTAATTGCTATTTGCCTTGAACCGATCTTGGAACCCATGAGGTGAACCGTGTTCCTAGCCCAAACTGCTCCAGTGCCGCCTCAATCGGGTACTTCCATTCGGCTCTAATGAAGACCTTTACTGCGTCCAGTGTGACGATCATCCCTGGTGATCTCCCCCCGGATGGGGTCATTATTACATTCAGCAGCTGCCTGATGTTCGCAGTTAGCTGCCTACCCTTGACAAAGCCCGCCTGGTCCTCTACGACCACCTCTGGCATGCAGTTCTCCAATCTCTTGGTCAGGACTTTTGCACTTTTCTTCGAGTCTACGTTAAGCAGCGAAATGGGTCTGTTTGATCTGTAGTCCATCAGGTCCTTGTCCTTTTTGGGTGTTAGCGATATCGTGGCCTGTGTTAGCATAGGAAGCAAGGTGCCCCTCGCTAGCAATTCTGCAAACATGTCCCGTAGGTTTGGGGCCAGGGTGCATTTTTTATAGAAATCTGCCGGGAACCCGTCGGGTCCTGGCGCCATCCCTCGTTCATGGAGCCGATGCTCTCCGTGATGCCTCCCAGTGCTCCCCACGTCTATTGCCCCGCACAACTGGCATGTCCAGCCCCTCGAGGAATCATTTCATCCCCAGGTCCCTGTCTAGGGGCTCAGAGGTGTATGGTCCTCGGTAGAAAGTCTCAAACGCTCGGTTGACCTTATTTAGCTCGATTACCAGTCTGCCTCTGCTATCCTTCATCTGCGCTATCTCCCTCGTGGCTGCCTGCTTTCTCAGTAGGCAGCCAGCCTTTCCCCGTGGTCGTAGAAGGTCCACCATGTTTGGTGGAGTCAGCGCGCTGCTTTCCTGGTGAATAGCAGGTTAAAGTCCATCTGTAGCTTTTTCCTCTCCGCCAACAGCTGTACAGTCGGGGCCTTGGAGTACTTTCTGTCGACCTCCAGAATGGAGTCGATCAGTTGTTGCCTTCCCACCCTTCTCTTCCCTATCTCTGGGCCTTGTAGGCTATAATCTCTCCCACAGTCACCACCTTCAGTGCCTCCCAAAACGTGGAAGATGAGACTTCCCCGTTTCAGTTGTTTGTAACATACTCTCCTATTGCTTGTGATAGTTTCTGGCAGACGACCTTATCGGCCAATAGGTTCATGTCTAACTGCTCTGTGGGGCGTTGGACACGGCCTGTCTCCAACCTCACATCCACGTAATGTGGAGCTTGGTCGGAATATTCTGCCCTTACTATTCCTGGAAGCACCGCTTTCCCCACAGCAAAGAAGTCTATCCTTCTCACTGGGTTGTGGGAACTGCCATGGGTCCATCACCCACATCTGCTTCATGAATTTTCCCAGCCATGCCCATCCTTTTCCCCGATCTGAGTTCGACCAATGTCAGTGAGTCCTGTACATGGTTGAAGTCGCCTCCCATGATCAGTCGATGTGTGTCAATGTTAGGGATTTCCGCAATGAACCTCGTCCTCTGACTAATCAATATGGCTACTCCGCTATATCCTATAACATGAGTGATACGTGTGTCCCACCCAGCTCTTTCTTACCCGTAGTCTGTCCTTCTCCCTCAGGTGTGTTTCCTGAAGGAACACTATGCCAGCTTTCAAACCTCTTAGGTGGGCGAAGATGCTGGGTCTTTTCACTGGGCCACTAAGTCCTCTGACATTCCAGGTGATAATCCAGTTGGGGGGTTTTTGTCCCCCTGTTCCTGCGGGATCAACCATCCTTACCTAGTGGACGCGCCCCTTCACTCCAGGGTTTCCCTTTGTTAGGGGGCTGTCCAAATGGCCACGGACACCATACTCACAATGAGGTCAGGCCCCTGTGCTCCAGGGTTTCCCTTTGTCCAGGGGGCACCCAACATGGTCGCCAACTGTGTGTACAACACATGGGTGCACCCCTGCACTCAGGCATCTCCTTTTGCTCAGGGATCCTCCAAAGTGCCTTCTTGGGCAGTCATCTTGTTTCCTCAAACTGTTCCTCACCCGCCGAAGCCCATATGAAAACCAACTCATTTTACTTATTCTGTTCCTTTTGTGCTCATTCCCCTCCCTCTGCCCCTTCCCTGCATCACCTTTTGCATGTCTCCCCCAAATGCTTTCCCTTTTCCCATCCCTATGCACCCCCCCCCCCCTCCCCAGCCCCGTTTAGCCACTACCACCCTGCCGGGAGGTGTGCCGCAGTCCCCCTTGCTGTCTGTCTTACCGTTCTAGCTATCCCGGCTAGTATGGTGGGTTCCATTCCGGGGCTGGTCTAGCCCTTTCCTAAGGTCTGCTGACTGCCCGCTTTTCCTATTTAAACTCAGTTGTTGGAGGCTCGGGTCGTTGGCCATCCTCTCTCCTGGGTGGCCGGGGCCCCTTCACCTCGTGGGTCCGCCGTCTCATCCGCATGCTGCTCGCGGTTCTTTTCGCCAATTCTGTCATCTCTTCAACCCCTCGAGCTCCATTTTTCTGCCATTCCTTCTTGGTTATTCTCTTCTTGCTGTTGAGGTAGTTTTGTCTTCGCAATTTGGGCACAAATTCGACTACAAGTGCCTTTTTTATTCTGGTTTGGAGGAGAGCCACCTGATGTGCGTTCTCTCAGCACATCACCATCACCGGAAGCAACTCCTTGCTGTTTTACCAACTACCTTCGCTGTGAGTCAGCAGTCTTGCCACTGAGTGTACTCTGGGTAGCTAATTAAGTGTCAAGCATGTAAAGTCTCAAAATTAACTGTTAAGTTTGTCAGATTTTTTTAAAAATGAGCGATTAGTGAATTAATTGGGTTGGTTTAAATGGAAAATGTTACCGTTTTATGTCACACTGTTGTTTTTAATGAAGAGCTCAATCTCAGGATTATCTGGCTGGGCCAGTTTACGATTGTCACTGCAGATCTCAATCCTTGTTTGAGCCCGTGAAACGTACTGCATCTTTTTTTTTCAATCATTGTGGTGAATTCATACTGTATTGTAATTCACACTGTATTGCATTGCATTGTATGATGTCCTTGTCGGCTCTGTATGTGAGCCGTTGCGCTGCTCTGCCCATAGAGGGAGATGAGGAGCTTCTACAGGGCTCCACCCTTAGCTCCGCCCATGGCTCCGCCCATGGCCCCTCCCACTGCCGGAAGTGTAAAATGCTGCAGCCGTGAGCCTGCTTTCAGTTCTTCTGGTCGCAGGCAGGCTCAGTTGTAAGACTATTAAAACCACAGTTTACTTCCAATCGTGTCTCTAGTGAATTGATGGTCACATCAATCATTACAGCTGATTGCTGCAGACATTAATAAAGAACATTCTATTGTTCAGAACACATTTACTTTTCAAAGGTCAGTGTTCCACATTGTACGTAGTGAGGGGGCTTCAGAAGCTCACTGATGATTAATGTAGCTCATTCGGTGTTGCAGGGGGGTACAGTTAGTTCCGAAAAGATCGTTTAGCTGTCAGAATTTTACAAGCCATTGGTTCGGCTGGGAATATTCTTTGAAAAGAAATAATCGGGTTGGTCGCGAGAAATTATATTTTCTGATGAATGAGCTTAAAACAGGGGTGCACAACATTAAAAGTTAGGGCTGAGGGATTCCAGGGAGATGTCCGAAAGCACCTTGTCACACAGAGGGATTCAGGGGAGATGTCCGAAAGCACGTTTTCACACAGAGGGTAAGGAAAATCCGAAACTGTCTCCCCAAAGAGAAATGGAGGTTTGGTTAATTGGAAATTTTAGAACTGAGATTGATAGGCAAAGGTACTAAGTTGAGCTACTGTGATCCAATGAATGGTGGAAGAGGCTCAAGGGATTGAATGGCCAATTGCTATTTCTCTGAACGTTGGTGGATGAGGATTTTTGTGACCGCAGTCATTAATTTGGCGATGATGTCAAGGCAATTATGCCAACTCACTGCCAACGACTAGAACACCACCTTCAGCTACTTTAGGCGCCTTAATTTAACATTGACAGGAAGCTGAGCCGTCTGATAATAGTACAAGTCGAAACACTCGATAATTTATTACCTTATCTTTGTTAACAACTTTGATTTGCTTTACCCAGTGGGGAACTGAAGCAAAACGACTTGTCAAGTCATATTAAGGGGTAAGCCACACTTTATGGAGCATGAACTTCATGCTTCATTGAAAGAATTCATTAGCGAGGAAATTATGGGCTCAAAAACCAGTTACATAGAATAAAGAAAATAAGACTTGCATTTATTCAGCAACTCAAAGTGCTTTCCAGGCAGTGAAGGACTTTTGAAGTACTGCTGTAATGTAAGGGAATTCAATAGTTAGCTTGCACACAACAAGGTAATACAGATAGCAATGCGATAATAAACAGACAATCTGGTTTCAGTGATGTTGGTTGGTGGATAAATATCGACCAAAACATCTGGGAGAACACCCCTGATCTTCTTTAAAATAGTATAATGAAATATTTTAATAATAATAACAATCACTATTGCCACAAGTAGGCTTCAATGAAGTTACTGTGAAAAGCCCCTAGTTACCACATTCCGGCGCCTGTTCAGGGAAGCCGGTACGGGAATTCAACCAGCGCTGCTGGCCTTGTTCTGCATCAGAAGCCAGCTGTTTAGCCCACTGTGCTAAACCAGCCTTGTAACCTGTCGAAGGGACAAAACACATCATATCACATCACATCCGAATGATGGCACTGTATTGGAGGGTCATCCTAGATTTCAGGCTCAATTCTCTCAAGTGAGACTCACAAACTTGTGACCCAGACAAGAGGGCTCCTGGTCCACAGATGAAAATGCAGCCTTTCAAGTGTCTCTCATTTGCAGTGCACAAATGTGCTTCCTCCTTCTCATTCGTGAACTGCTGTTCAGGAAGTGCATTTCAGTTGCGTGCTGACACCAATAAAAGTGTCATTTAATCCACACCTTAGGTTCTCAAAGGAACAGGTAAATATTATGCCATTAACCCCTTCAGTACTTTCCAAGGTCCAGTGCTTTCCAAGGTATAAAGGAATGCATTCGGAAATATAGTCCCAGATTTTCACTCACAAGAGAGGTGCGCCAAATTTGGAAAACTTTCACATCTACCTCTGGAAAAGTGTGGCAAATTGTGGGATTTTCATTCTGATAGTCGTTTGGTAGTTTAGCAACTTGAGTATTGCTGAAAATAAAAGGTAATTTTTGTCCAAGATTTTCATCTTACACTCACCAAAACATTCACAAGTAATGAAATTTAAACAAAATAAGTGGCAGCCATCACTAGTTTATTCCTCAGGGAAATACATTGACCAATCAGAGTCAAGCTGTCAGGTTTAAATTTCAAACAATGATTGGCAGCTAACTGTCAGTCACCATCAACTGGTGCATTTCCATGGCAACGTCTAGACTAATCAAAGTCCACTTGCCAACCAGTCAACACTCTCTTCTCATACAATATAAGTTTGTCGATTTTCCTTACATTGATATTCTTTCAAATGTCCTGATGAGTTCAAGACAAAAAAGGGCCCTTTTTTCAGCAATCTTCATTCTCGGGGCACATGCTGCAGTCAAGCACACTGTCTCCAGAAACATTTCAGAGACAGACACCAAGGTTGTTGAATGCCAAGATGGGCTAGTTAAAAGGCCCTCCTGGGTTCTCTGGGACTTTGTACCAGTTGTTTTATTCAATATTAGGCCCTGTCGCCCTCACCCTCACACCAACCTCAACCCCAACCACTCCACCATGGCAATACATGCCCCCACCCACCACGAATGACCACTCATATGTTCCACGCTACCCATACCTGTCCACCCTCACCAATGTCCTCTCATACACTCTATGCTAACCCATGCCCCTCCACCCACCCCAATAATTCCTCATGTCTTCCTTGCCAACCCTTGACATCCATTCATCCGCATGACCCCTTATAACCCCAGACCAATTTAATGCCAACTCATGACATCACTCAGCACCATGACCCTTATGCCAACTTAGTGGCAACTCATGCCAACAATGACTACCTGCCCCCACACTTTGCCCTCATATGATCCTTACCAATTTACCCAGTATCTTTTTTTATTTGTTCATGGGATGTGGCCATCGCTGGTCGGGCCAGCATTTGTTGCACAGCCGTGAGTACATTTCAGAGTCAACCACATTGCTGTGGGTCTGGAGTCACACGTAGGCCAGAGCAAGTAAGGATGACAGTTTTTCCTTTCCATTAGTGAACCAGATGGGGTTTTTACAACAATCAACAATGGTTTCATGGTCGTCATTAGACTTTTAATTCCAGATTTTTTTAAAATTCAAATTCCATCATCTGCCCTGGTTGGATTCAAACCCATAACCCCAGAGCATCATCCTGGGTCTCTGGATTACTAGTCCAGTGACTACCACCACATCACTGCCTCCCCAGAAAGGCAGACAAAGGCAGACCTCGGAAGCCACACTGGAATGAAATAAAATCATGTTCTAAGTATCTATTACAGACTTCACTTTACAAAAAACACTGCAAGGGGCTGTTTAGCACGGGGCTAAATCACTGGCTTTGAAAGCAGACCAAGGCAGGCCAGTAGCACGGTTCAATTCCTGTACCAGCCTCCCCGAACAGGTGCCGGAATGTGACGACTAGGGGCTTTTCACAGTAACTTCATTTGAAGCCTACTTGTGACAATAAGCGATTTTCATTTCATTTTCAATTGATAAAACCCATTCAATTCAATTAAGATTCTTCCTCTTCTTGATCCCTGTTATAACAAACATTTGAATACGTAATCCCATATCAAAGACAGTTAATGTTTAATTTCTTAGGGCTGTCAATCAAACTGTGAATTTATGCCCGTCCCTCCATCATAATGATTGTGAAAGCAGTCAAACAGCAGTAAAGCTATAATAGCCCTTTCGGTTATCTCAACAAATGGTTGTTGAAATTGCAACCACTGATTTTATTCAATTCCAAGAAAGTTTTTTTTCAGAATTTAAAAGTTTTAAATAACTTCACAGATTGACAGTTCCACCGGCCTTATTCACCTGTGATGGTCATTCACATCGACTTGAAAAACATTAAGTTACACAGGGCAGGTGAAGGCTTTCACTCCAGCAAAAATGGGGCCTGTTTGAGACTGAGCTCAAACGGCCCCTATGGGTTTGGGTTTCCCCATGACACTTTGTGGGTTTTTTTGTGTGATCTTGAGCTCTTGTTGTTGTGATGGATGAGACTAAGGACAGTGTTCAGATCAAACAAGGTTGAAGGGGTTGCGTCACTGAATTGGAACAGTAAAGCCTGGGAAAAGGAGGCAGGCAGTGAGGTAGAGAGAGTGCAGGGTGGGTGGACTGGGAGAATTTGAGAAGTCCAGGGAAAGGGGAGTGAAGTGCAGGGGAAGGGGGAAAGGAGGGTTTTGGGGGAAATGAGTCACATCCGACTCCAGTTACCTCACTGGCAAAAATACCATCTGCCAGACTCTTGGATCTAGGGTCCCAGTACCATTTTGGATGAGGCATGGCGTCTCCACCACTCTGTGAAAATCTAGTCCATAATTTAGCGTCTTGGGTGGCATGTCAGTGGAGTTGACATTCCCAGAACAAGCTCATCGAAGTCTCCTCATCATTTACAATGCTTCTACTAAAGGTAATATGGATATGATCCTATCAACAGGTCCGTACCCTGAATGGCCCCTCATGTATCAATCTGTCACAGCTCAGTAGAAATGCTGTAAAACATTCAGGGTTACCACTGATAATCGCTTCCTGTTTTTGGAAGCAATTATTTGTTTCACATCAGTGCCCATTCTTTGTGTTTGCTTCTTCTTTTAATGTATTAATCAGTGATAGTAAGTATTAATGAGGCTTTCAAATGTATCCTGCATGGGAAGATAAATACAGGGAGGATGTTTTTCAATACTGTTTGATCTCCATTTCTGAAGAAATTGCATTTGACTCGAAACATTAATTTTATTTCATTCCCCACAGATACTGCCAAAGCCACTAAGTGTTTTTGACACTTTGTATTTTTTTTTGTGTGATCTTGAGCTCGTGTGGTTGTGATGGATGGGACTAAGGACAGTGTTCAAATCAAACAAGGTTGAAGGGGTTGCGTCACTGAATTGGAACAGTGAAGCCTGGGAAAAGGAGGCAGGCAGTGAGGTAGAGAGAGTGCAGGTCGGGTGGAGAGGGAGAATTGGAGAAGCCCAGGGAGAAGGGAGTGAAGTGCAGGAGAAGGAGGGTGGTGGGGGAAATGAGAAGAAGGAGGTGAGAGGAGACCAGGAGAGAGAACGAGAGAGAGAGGGGTGGTAGAGGGGGAGAGGGGGGGTAAGAGGGAAAAGGAGGAGGGAAGGGAGAAAGTGGGTATGGGGGGGAAGAGTGCTGGGTAGTAGTCGAGGGGCGGAAAAGAGGAGGTGGGAGCGGAAGATGTCGAAAGGAGGGTGGAGATTTTGGCTCCTGTCTGCAAGGTGTTGCTTATTATGTGGTGGCGATGGGTCTTGTGGGAGGGAAAAGCAGGGTTCGGAAGATTCACTGGATTCCAGTCAGCAAAGCAATGCATGGGAAGAGGAGGATATGTCCAATATGGATATGTTCTCATGACCTCTGCCCCATTGGGGATGAAGGGGGCAGGGCTGAAGAGGTGCTGATAGTGGCATACAGGTATGGTAGCATAATGTATTAATAGGAAAACAAAGCTCAGTGAATGCAAAATTGAAAACAAACAAGGGACAGATGGTCTTATGGGAGAGGAGTGGCATTGTATTGGACAAACATTGTATTGGGCAGCCCGGGAGCAAAAGTGGATAGCACTGTGGCTACACAGCACCAGGGTCCCAGGTTCGATTCCCTGCTAGGTCACTGTCTGTGCGGAGTCTGCACGTTCTCCCCGTGTCTGTGTGAGTTTCCTCCGGGTGCTCCAGTTTTCTCCCACTGTCCAATGATGTGCAGGTTAGGTGGATTGGCCATGATAAATTGCCCTTGGTGACTAAAAGGGTTGGGCGGGTTGTTGGGTTGCGGGGATAGAGTGGAAGTGAGGGCTTAAATGGGTCGGTCCAGACTCAATGGGCCAAGTGGCCTCCTTCTGCACTGTGTGTTCTATGTTCTAAACCGAGGAAGCTAAATAACAAAAAAGGGTGTAAAAAAACACACAAACACAATCCTTCAATTTTGGGTCCTCAGCCAATGTCTCAATGTTTATTTGCAGGAGATGTGTTGTGCTTGAAACTTCTGTTAATAATACTTTAATGGTCTGTTTGATTGACGCTTTATAGTGTTGTGGGAAAAGCCTTTTCTGAAAATAATAATGAATGGACAACTTTTTCTACTGTTGTTCCTGTCAGGTTCATTGGTTCTATACAGCTGGGATTATGGCGACTTTACTTTCACCTTACATCATGTACACTGGGTGAATGGTAATGGAAAGGCCATGAATTGGCTTGAAAGTTGTAAGGGGCTGTGGGGGTGGGTGGGGAGCATGAGTTAGCATGGATGTGCCATAGGGGCTTTTGGGAGGGCATGGGTTGGCATTGAGTAGCCATGGCATGTGGGGGGGGGGGGGGGGGGGTGCAGGGAAGGGCGAGGAGATGTTAAGGATTATGAAGAACGAGGGTTAGAGTGCCGAACCGAGAAAGGCCTTTTAACCATCCCGCCTTGGCATTTTGTCTTCCCTTTCAACCTGCTTGCCAGGGCGGCACACCCAACTCCCCAGGGCAGACAGAGCATCCAGTGGGGTACTTATTACAGGAACCTGTCTGCGAACTCCGGAAATTTCCCGACTCAAGCTATCTCTTTGGTAACAGCAATCAGGCTCTCTTTTCTTTACTCTTAAATAGAATACATTTTGAAGTATTTGAAACATTGCACGTTTTTTGCTGTAAATTACTGTCCAAGAGGTTTCTCTTGTAAAGATGCCTGCATTGACTTTCACATGACCACAGGTTGTCTGGACTTTTATTGGAGGAACTTGTTGCAGTTTAGGGCTTGTATTATAGGATGTGTGATGTGATTGCTAAATAATATAAAGAGGTTCATTTGAGTCCTCGATTTAAACACAGTTAGACATCTACTGAGTAAAGCAAACCGTTCAAAGGTTCAGGCTAGTTGCCATTTGAATTGAAGTCAGCTTGACTTCCTTTATGTGCTTTTGGGATGGTACCAGGGTGACAGATGGCATGGCTGGCAAGTTAAAAATATAGCTGAGGCTCTGGCAGCGTATGATTCCACCCCCAGGTATTTTGTTCCTGCAAAGACTCATCAAATGGATTTTACATCCTCGTCTTAAAACAGAGGCCCTTCTGTCATGTGGGCAGTCGTGAGAGGAGTGTCGTTATTACCAGAGGAATAAGTGGAATATAATGTACCATATTTACTCTCAGCTATGTATTGAAATCTAAAAGGGCCATGGCTTTTAAGTGAAAAAAAAACTGCATTATTACTAACAAACATGTTAAAATAATCAGGTGAAATTATTTGCAGTTTTAATGAATCCGATATGATAATTGTGCACAAGCAAATAAATAGGCTTCTTACTCATATCTGTTCCTGTAAGAAGTTTTACAACACCATGTTAAAGTCCAACAGGTTTGTTTCAAATCACTCGCTTTCGGAGCACTGCTCCTTCCTCAGGTGAATGAAGAGGTGGGTTCCAGAAACATATATAAGGACAAAGTTAATGACGCAAGACAATACTTTGAATGCGAATCTTTGCAGGCAATTAAGTCTTTACAGGTCCAGACAGAGCAACTGGAGAGAGGGATAATCACAGGTTAAAGAGGTGTGAATTGTCTCAAGCCAGGACAGTTGGTAGGATTTCGCAAGCCTAGGCCAGATGGTGGGGGTGATGTAATGCGACATGAATGCAAGGTCCCGGTTGAGGCCGTACTCATTTGGGCGGAACTTGGCTATAAGTTTCTGCTCGATGATTCTGCGTTGTCGCGCGTCCTGAAGGCCGCCTTGGAGAACGCTTACCCAAAGATCAGAGGCTGAATGCCCTGACTGCTGAAGTGTTCACCGACTGGAAGGGAACATTCCTGCCTGGCGATGGTCGCGTGATGTCCGTTCATCTGTTGTCACAGCGTCTGCATGGTTTCTCCAATGTACCATGCTTCGTGATATCCTTTCCTGCAGCATTTGAGGTTGACAGCGTTGGCCAAGTCACACGAGTACCTGGTGGGTGGTATTCTCACGTGTAATGGTGGTACCCCTGTCGATGATTTGACACGTCTTGCAGAGATTGTCATGGCAGGGTTGTGTGGTGTCGTGGTCACTGTTCTGAAGGCTGGGTAGTTTGCTGTAAACAATATCCGTTATACTGAGCAGATATGAGGGTTTAAATAAAAACTGTTTGCCTCCTTTAAAAAGGCACTGGTGATCTTTAAATTGATCGTCACAGGTCATCTGACTTTTAGAACTGCAAGTTGGTCAAGCTTCTGGAAGTTTCCAAAAGTGGATTCTAATGGACATGCTTAGACAACATGCTTGTGGAATGTTTACACCTGCCATTGTCAGGACTTACCACAAAACAACAACAACAACAATCCCTCAGACTTTCTTCCTCAAGGCCTGCCAAATAACAAAGGAGAACTTGTGAAACTTATTCTGCACAAGGTAGTGCTAAGTATCTCTATTCGCCTCTATTGTATGTCCATGGTTTTGAACACGAGAGGCGGAATCTATTCTGTTAATACGAACGGACAATTGATTGCTTTCTGTCGTGCTTCAATGACCAATTTTGAAAAGCCTTTTACTATAAAGTCCTACTTGCTAGACTGCAGAATGCAGGAGTAAGGCCAGAAGGTTCGCAACTGCTGAAATCAGGCTATAGATTCCAGCCTTTTTCCAAGCCCCAAAACTTAATATTTTAAAGCCTCCTTGAAAGTCTGTTTATGAAAGAACCTGAGTTTTCTACAAGTATTAACAAGGCTGTCTAATCTACTTTCTGCACTTTTCTTTTCCTGAAGAAACTCCATGAAAAGCTGCCTTCAGCTATGACAATCGTCAGCTCCCAAGTGGAAAACGTCTTATTGGACTCTTAGAAACACGTGAAGT